>NW_028186384.1:442530-830569 GCF_003343005.1 Rhea americana
AAAAAAAAAAAAAAAAAAAAAAAAAAAAAAAAGAGCTTTGAATGAGGCATGAATTCCATGAAGAAAATAAGATATGATCATGCAGTTGAAAACTCATGGTAATATCTAGAATGCTATTTAAAGCAACTTTCAAATGAATTTCCTGAAGTTTTCTTTTTAAACACACTACAAGCAATAGCTTCCACCCCAATGTGTTATGTTAAAGCTAAGATGGCTCATCTGCAAAGGAAGGATGTTTGGATCCATCACAAAGATCTTTGCTGCTCAAGRTAATCGAGTAGCAATGGCACATCGCCACTCTACGTGTTGACCAGAACAAGCAACTGTGGAAACCAACTGAACAACTGAAAGAAAGCGTGAAGACATGTTATCCCCTCCAGAAGGTCTTCTGCCACTGCTGGCAACAGCAAACTGGAGCAAGCAAGTTATCTCTGACAACTGACGATAGTATACGCTTGGGCAGAAAGCATAAGGCAGAGGCATTATAAAGCGACGCTTTCCCTCACAGGACCTTCTAGCAATCAGCTGTTCTGAAATCTCCTGAGCAGGAGAGTTTGGTTGGACCAAGTAAGTTTAATTTGCATGTGTGATTTTTCCTAACTCTTTTCTCTAATCCATTTATCCTTCTGTACTGTAGCAGTGAGTTCCACAATTGACCTGTGCAGTGGCCAAGCAGGTACTGCCTTTTGTCTTTTTTCAGGCTTAACACCTGACCTTTTTTTGTCACCTATCTGTATATTACGAAAAATACCGTTCCCCATTCACTTTCCCCCATATTTTTAGTTTTGTAGACTGCCAGCATACCCTCTTTCAGTCACCTCTTTTTAAGCTGAAGAGTGAGTCTCTTCATATGCAATTGCATCCTTGTCCTTTTCTATAACATTTTTGTTACAGCTTTTAAGACAGGTTTTTATCTTCATTAAGCATTCAAGATGCAGCTGCATCACAGGCACAGATCAACAAACAGCAAAACTACAGTACTGTTTTGTTCTTAATTCCCTCCTTTATAACTATCATTTTGTTTGCCTGACTGCTGCTGAGCACTGACTTAGCATTTTCAATAACATATCCACAGTGACTTTAAATGTCCTTTTTCAGTGTAATTATTAATTTGACACTCCTCACTCTGTATGTCTTTTTACGGCTATTCTTCCCTGTGCGTATGACTTCAACCTATCTTGGCACTGCCCCGTTGCTAGTTCTTGCACAATCTTTTGCAGTGACTTTCCACTTTGACTGTCCTGAATAATTTTTTATCACTTGCTTCTTTTGTCACYTCATTTGTCTCTTTCTTTCTCCAAGTTACTGCTGACTGCACTGAACAGAAATGGTGTCAAACAGGTATGTAGGTGAATTCACTGGTGATGTTTCTCCACTGTGAAAACTACTTCTTACACTTTAATGAGTTACTATCCCAAGAGTTGTCCCTTCCCCTTCCCTCCCATCAGCCTCATTTCTCTAGATGGCTTTGATGTAGCTCCTTGTTGAAAGATTTTCAGGAAGCTAAAAACTGGATAATCTTGCTCCATGTGTCTGCTGACTTCTCCAGAAACCTGACAGATCTACAAAATACAACCCTGTTTTCTGTTAAGTCTTAYATAATGGAGCAAGCACATCGGAGAGATGGCTTCCTAAGCCCTTCCAGACTCATGGTTCTGTGATACAGCATRATCATCCAGGCAATCCTGTAGCACAATTTTTATCAATTTAGGACTGCTTTTCTGTACTTCTATGGCTCAATTAAAACTGCTTTTTAAAGGCCAGTGGCTAATTTGCCAGTCTTCGTTCTTCAAGTCATACAGCAGATAGAAGCACTGGATTACATACCATCATCAGAGGCTCAGCAATTTTGTATCTTCTGGAGAATGTTCAAATAAAGATCACATGGCCTTAGTGACTTGTCACTGTTCAATTCATTAGCTTGCCTAAAAGCTTCTCCTATTGACTCTCAAAACGAAACTGATTGTCAGACATAGACACACATTCACTTCTGGATGTTCAGCTGTGCTGCCTGAAGACAGCACTTTCTCCACTTACTCTCCACCACTTCTCCCAGAGGTCCCTGTCCAGTAATCTGCCAGCAAGGCAGTGTATTTGAGTACTTCTTAATCCGCTTCAGGCAAAAGCAGATGGGTTAAACAGTCTAATTGGCAGTTTAGGTAAATTAACCTGGCTGCTTTCCTAGAGCTAATTAGGAAACATGGAAACAAAATGCTCCATTTGCCAACTGATGGGAATGGTAACCTCTGGCAGGAGATGGTTTGATAAGCAGTTACGGGCAGTAGCTTAAATCAGCACAGAAGAAAGCCAAAAATTTGGAAGAAAGCAAAGAACTGGAAACTCGTCTGATCTTTTCCAGAACATCTTACATGATCTATGTATCAGTGGTGGGTTGGCTTCTTTAAGTGCCTCTTCTGCTCCCTGATATGTTGCCCCCCATTCCACATGCTCCAGAAGGCTTACTGCTTCCAAGAGCACTCCTAAAGCTGCATTATTAAGGTTATAAATCTAGTGAGCAACTCTGTTGTAGGCCTCACCGGATCTTCCTTGTTAAGACCACTTGTTAAGATTTACCACATTAGAACATGCTTTCCTGGATTTCCTTCATTTTTTTGAAGTATATCTTTCCATTTCTCAAAGACTTAATAAGAATGCCTTTGATGCCTCCCGCCAATCTCTTCTTATCTACAGTGTAAGCACTCATAAATCCATCTTCATCTTCTAGGAAGAAGCAAATTCCCTCAGTTTCTCACGATGTGGCACATACTCCAGATCATTGTTGCATTATTCTCCTAAACCCTGTGAAYGCTGTATCCTGGTAGCTAAGGCTGACCAGTATTGGTAAGACCAGCGTTACCTGCCCAATTACACTGCAGGCTTCCCCCTCAAYTTTCAGGAGCTCCTAGCTCTGGACTCCTCATTCCTCTCTCTGAAGTTCCCTCTTTCTACTCTAACTTCCCTCCTCTAGTTCTGAAGAAATCACTACACCTATCTTGCCTCTTAGCTTTGTCTTGGGGCAACTCAGAAGTCTTTCTGTCACAATTATCCTGCCCTGTAGGGCATCAACACATACCTACGTCTGCACAGGGCTGGCTCTCTCCTTGCCCTGAGGGATTGCCCGAGGATGAGTTCTTTGGTACTACATCTGGAACTGCTTCCTGCAGGAATTGGGACCGCAGCTGCCGCCTGGGACAGCTGGTTGAGGCTTCAGTCGCTACTGAAATACAGAGCACAAAAGACAGTTCCCATGAGGCACACAGCATCCTTTGTAGGAGACAGCACAGAACCACATATGTACCCAGGTTCCTTCTCTGCTCTGAGCAGAATGCCAAGCAGAAGGAAAATCCACTGAGTGGAGTCCAGGACAGAAAAGAAAAGTAACTGGATGTGGGATGCAAAGGGAGACTGCACCACACCAGCATGAAATAGTGAGATTCCCCTGACAGATACTGGGCCCCWCTCTCTTCAGAGAGCTTAAAAGCTGTTGTTAGCTTCACACACCAGCTCTCTGCCAGTGATGGTAAAGTTGTTAACTATTATGTGGCCAAAATCTCGTCTGACAGCTGGGGCTTCCCACGTCCCTGAGCTGCTCACCTGACTGCGGGGAAGGTCGCGAAGAACGGAGCAGCCAGGGAGACCTGTGCTCTCGCCAGGTCTCCGGCAGCGATCTCAGCCAGGAGATCTGCCTGGCCAGCTGCAGCAGCAGAGCAGCGAGGGCACCCTGAAGAAAAGCAGCAACAAGTCAGCGAGAAGAGCCGTCCTCCCACTTTTTGTCCCACTTGGCAGCCTGGCTGCAGCTCGCTGCACCCTGCCGCCTCCCCGGGGAGCCCCGGCCCCGCCGCGCTCCAGCGGCCGCCTCCACCCCCGCGCAGCCGGCTGCCCGCTCACCCAAGTGACGGCGTCCAGCACGGAGTAGCGGGGAACCAGGCGGGGAAGGGCCTGCGGCGCCTGCTCCTGCTTCCAGCCRTCCCGCTGCCGCCCTCTCTGCCACCCGCAGGGGCTGAAAACACCGGAAACGAGCGACGGCGTCAACCCGCAAACCAGCCCGCGCCCCCCGCCGCGGGGCCCCGCAGGGCCGCGCCGCGGCGGCCTTGCTGCCCCGCCAGCCCGCGGCACTCACCGCTCTCCGCCGCCGCCGCCGCCGCCCTGGGGCGGCCCCGCAGCGGGGCCGGGGCCGGGGCCGGGGGGCGGCGGGCAGGACGACAGTCCGCCGCCCGCCCGCACCCCGCTGCGGCCCAGCACCAGGCGCCACATGCCGCCGCCGCCGCCTAGCGCGGCTCGGCCGCGAACCATAGAGAGGGCGCGTTGCCGAGCGACGGAGGCGTTCTCCGCAGAGCGCCGGCGGAACAGCCACGCGGCCRCCGAGGGAAACGCCGCCGCCGGGAGCGGCCAGCCAGCCGCGGACGCCTTCTCCAACGACAGGGGCGGCCCCCGCGCCGGACCGCAGGGAGCGCGGAGCCCGCGCGACAGAGCGGCTCGCGAGTACGGAGAAAAGGCCTTAGGCGACCGGACCGCATCAGGCGGATATGGGTAGAGCGGCGCACACCATAGAGAGGAGCTAGACAGGCCCCCAGCTCCACCTCCTCAACGGAGCGCGGGAAAAGCGCGGGAGCCGCTTGAGCGCGAGCCATAGAGCGGCAGGTGCTGGCTAGAGGGGCCTCAGGCGGYGGCCGCGCTCGCCACCGCCGGCTGWCTGTTAGGGGAGMGCCTGCGGGCGGAGGTGGCCGCCCCGGGGAGTGCTGCCCCTGTGCTGTRGGGGAGAGGGGAGAGTCGAGAAACGCTTTCTCAGCCTCCTGCAGGGCTGAGGCGGTGGGGCCTGAGGTCTGCACTGGAGGGGAGGGCACGGCCGTCCGCTCGCCGCTGCCTGTCCCCTCGCCTGGGGGCCGCAGGAGGTCCTTGTAGGTCTGGGGGGGGGATGTCCCTTGTGGGTCTGGGAGGACCCGGGGGATCCCTTGTGGGTCGGGGAGGTCCCTGGATGGAGGGTCCCTTGTGGGTCTAGAAGGTCCCTGGGGTGGGGAGGGTCCCCTGTAGGTCTGGGGCATCCTGGGGTTGTAGGCTGTGTGTGTGGGGGGCGGGAAGTATCACTTCTAGCTCTGGGGGATAAATCCCCGACGGCCAGCAGGGGCAGGTGGGGGTGGCTAGCTGTGCTCTGGGGTGGTGGTCTCGGTGGGAAGGGTCCAAGTCTGGAAACGTGCCTGGGAGCCTTGCTGTGGGACTGGCCCGGACGGAGTGGGAGTGAGCGAAGGAAGTGCTGAACTGTGCCAGTGTCTGTGATAAAACGTGGGACTTGACGGAGTACCTTCTCCTGATCCAGAATGGCCTGGAACCGCAGATTAGATGGACAGCTGAACACTCTGTGACTGGGTTACAAAAGGAGAGGTTAGCATGTCAGAAAGGACTTTTCTTACAGCAAAAAGTAAGTTCAGATGTGATCAGAAATAGTTGTTTAACATTCCTGTAATCAGTGATACGATTAAAGACACTCATAAATGGGAAATGAGTATAAATGTGTGTGAAACATTTGTGAATGAAAAGCAGTTATGGTTGGGTTTGTGTATAAACCTGCATCCATCTCTGTTGCCAGTCAGCCTTATTACATGATTGACAGTGTTCACGGAAGATTTCCTCAGTTTATATTTGCTGTGTGTCTGCATATTTGTTTCAGCTGTGTTGCAACAGGAGATGGCAGAGTTCCCAACCGAGAGCGTGGCATGCCAGTATGAGAATAGACATGTTTTATGTTCTCCTTACCCTAGTGGTTTTTCAGAACTATGAGTATTACTGCCTTTCTGCTCATTTCAGCTGAACAGCATACTAACATGTTTGTTTCCTACTTACATGTGTAGAGACGTTATTGGTGGTTCTGACAATTTGTCCCCCTTTTCCAGGATATGGTCTTCCTTTTGCTGGTAATTCTTGTTAAGAACTCTTAGCTCTTGCTCAATATTACTCCTGTTTCCTTTTTGGCTGGCTGCAAGTTTGAGCTCCAAGTGTGGCTTCCCAGGAGATAAGAAATGGCTCAGTCTGCCATAGACCTGAAAGCTTGCCCCAACTACTGAATTTCTTTTCATTTTCAATAGATTTTTTTTTGTAATTTTATATACATCACCAATCATTTGTCCTTTTCAACCCCAGATTTGTCTTAATACCTTAATTACAAAGCCATTTAATGTTCTGTCTTAGTAAATTTGTCTGTATAAAACGATGAGTATTGTAATTGTCTCAGTAGATTGGTGTTTCCTAAGCAAATAAAATTGAGGGTGAAAACTATCTGCAGAATAGAAATATCATCATCCCCCTTCTATTTTCCTACCTTAGTTTTCCCTCTCATCAAGCTGGTATCAACTTAAACTGCATTTGTTGGTATTGGTTCATCCAAGATCTTCTCAGCTGATTGCTGTATCTTCACTGCTGTTAGCCCTGTTTTTCTTTTCAAGTCCCTAGCCACTTGGTATGCTATGTTCTCTGTCTTCTCTGCAACAGCCAAGTCAATAGCAGAGCTAATCTGTTTTGGTTCATATTGTGAGGATGCCACAGTAGTTGAACAACTTAAGCTGAGCATTTGCTGTGCATTTACATGATTTATGCTGGATGAAGAAAGTAGCTGAATGAAGATGAGAAGAGGGAAAAGTTCTGAGAGATGAGGAAGGAGGTCCAAAGCAGGACTAAAACTGAGACAGCTGGGATCAGAGAAGTGGGTGGTTCTGGAGTAACATGGCTGAAGTAATAAACATCAGAGAGGTAGGTGATTCGAGAGATATGCAGGCAAGAGAGCAGTGCATTCTGCGTGAGGGCTGCTTCTTGTGTCTTTCCAGCTCAGCTACTTTGCATCCTTGTGACTTGCAGTCAGAGAGTTGAAGGGGTGTGGAGAAGGAAGAGGCGGTATGCCATGAAGAATTGCCACAGGTCCCAGTGCATCTTGCTACGGTTTTCCTGCTGGCTGGGAACRTGGCATTGTTCCATGCGTCCAGTGGTGCAGAGGGAGCTGACCGATGGCATTACAGGTTCACTCTCTATTGTCTTTGAAAGGTCATGGTTAAGAAGGGAAGGTTTCTGATGATTGAAAAAGGGCAAATGCCACACACACACATTCAAAAGGAGAAARAAGAAGGATTGGGAACTATAAATCAGCTAAATTAACTGCACACTCTGGAAAGGTGATGGTAYACATCCTTTTGGATGCTTTTTCTAAGCCCATGAAGGTCATTGGGAACAGCCAGTGTGGATTTGAGAAGGGCAAATTGTGCCTAACTAACCTGATTGCCTTCTGTGATGAAAATGACTGGTGAACAAGGGGAAAGCAGGGGATGTAGTTTACCTTGACTTTAACTGGGCCACTGACATGGTCTACCATAGTATCCTTGTACCAAATTGGTGAGATGTGGATTTGAGAAGTAAGACTGTAAGCTGCATGGAAGATTGCCTGAACTGCTATGCCCAGCTGATGGTGATCTGTGGGCTGGTGAACTTAGCATACAGGAAGAGGCTGAAAGAATGGGGTTTGGTTAGCCTTAAGAAGAGAACTCTAAGGGGAATCTTAGTACTGTCTACAACCACCCAATCGAAAGGTTAGAGGAGAYAGAGCCAGCTTCTTCTCAGAAGTACTCAGGCATAGGTTGAGCGGCAACAGGCACAAGGCAGCTCTCCATTAGCCCTAGGTGGTATACCACTGCAGTAGTATGCAGCTATAGCTGCAACATTCAGCTAGAGTCCACCTCCACCAGCACTGCCACTTTGACCACCTCCTCATACATCATCCCTAGTGGGCAAGGCTGCTTCCTCCCATCTAAGACCTACAGGAAGGTGTCTAGTGAGGATTGGGGCAGAAGRGTAGGGAGAGAGGCTGTTAAATGTGATGGCAGCTTTTAGTAGAGATCAGAAGAGAATTTTCTCGGCATCAGAGGCTGTTGGTCAGGAAACAATGAAAGAGAGAATATTGATGGAGGGTTTCCTCTTGAGTCCTTGGAAGACATTGGTGTAGCTGTTTTCCTCATCCCTTTCCCCACTGGTGTCATTCTGCCTTGTTTGCCTGTGTCGGACAGACTGCTCTACCTCGTCAGACATTTACCACCTTTCTTTAAAGGTGATGCTGTCTATTGTATGCGCTTCTTTTGCTGGAAGGTCCCTGTTCAGATTGTGGTGATGGGAAAAGCATGAAGGCTGGAGGGGTCCTTTGTTATTCACTACCAGTGGCCCAGCTATTCTTCACATTTTCCAGTATGATGCAAGAAACAAAATGTTTTAAGTGTTCAGAAAGATGACAAAGTTTGACATTATTAATTACTTGGGGTAAGTAAAACCAATGGCTGACAATGAAGAGCTGTAGAGAGCCCTCATGATAGCAGGTTACTGGGTGATAAAATTGCAGATGAATTTCATTGTAATATGTATGCAATGTAATGTAAATGAGGGAAAACAAACTTGGCTATACATACCAGGCAGTCACCTACTGCCCTGTAGGTTTTAAATTATCTACTGCTGCTCCAGAGGTTCTGGCATCAGTATGGGTTGTTTTATGAAAACATCAGCTCTGTGCTCATGACAGTCAGAAAGGCAAGTCAATCTGTAAAAATTGCTAGGAAAGGATTAAAGGGCAAAATGTAAAGCATAATTATCCCATTGGATAAATCCATGGCATGCCCATCTGCTCAGTGCTGTGAGGAGTTCTTGTCCTTAAATCTCAAAAAGATGCTGTAGGACTAGGAAAGGTACAGAAAGAGCAACAAGGTGAGATAAGATATAAGACTGTCTACATAGAAGAAAAGATTAAATAGGTGATGACTTCAGCAAATTGGAAATTACTCTAGTATTTGTTTATATAGAAGTCCATAAAATCATGTAGGGAATGGAGAAGGTGAAAAGAGAAAACATATTTTTGGTTTCTCACAATTTGAAAATGTGGCTGTCAAGTTATCATTAGCAATTTTAAGCAATTAAACACTTTGCTGCTTAAGAAATGTATTTCTTTTAGTGGAAAGAGGAAACCAGACTGATTGTAGAAAGCAAGTTAAAAACAGACATCTGAGATTGTTTTTCAGGAGGTTATACAAGTTYTCAGGTCTTTCAAAAGACTTGGGATTGAAAGCACTCAGCTGTTCAGTGGCTTAAACCCTCATTACTGCCAATCCCCCTTTAAAGCCTAGGCAAAATCAACTGATCTACAAGTTCTTCATTATTTCTTTGAGGCACATTTGCCACTGGAACTTTATTCCCTAGGTGCTGGAGCTGTTTCTTCTTGTTTCATAAGGGTCTTCTGGAAAAWTAGGTGTTTTATCTACTTTTTTCTTTTTCTGAATCTTGAACAAAGTAACTTATGGAACATATAAGCTTTCATACACATCAAATTTTCTCTAGCCAGAAATTTATGGCTTAAAAAAAAAATGCGACTTTGACCCRGTATATTTGAAACGCTATAATTATAGAAGATCTAAGTTCACAACTCACAGACATAGAAAATGTGTTTAATATATTAGATTTCTTATACTCAAGCAAAAACAAATGCGCATGTATACACTCCGTCAATACTGCCAACTACAATTTATTAAGGTTTATGAATTTATTCCACYAGGTCCTTTTGTTGTTAAACAGACATTGAATGCAGGATCAATGCTAAAGTTGGAAGGGCTAAATATCAAGGTTAACAATCTCATCTTTCTGTTAAATAAGTTTGTAAAGGGCATTTTTTGAGGAAGCCCTAATTAATCGTAGACCTGAAACCTGGCTATATTTCGCTTAATGCTGTTGTGTCTTTCTAATATATTCAGATACCTTCTCTTTCTTATTTTCGTGAGCTGTAACTTGCACTGGTGTTTCACTCTTCCCTGCCTGCTGTGAAGCCCCTCAGTGACAGTCATTGTAATCCAGAGCTGAAACTGGGAATGCGTTTTGGGGCTATATCTTGGTGCTTTGTGATTAACTCGGAGGCCCAGGGAGAATCTCCTGGTGTTGACAGCCCCTGACAGTAGATGTCACATGAATTCAGAAGGAGCTCAGAGCCTTCTCGTGACTGCTATGAGAAGAGACATCATGACAGAAAACCTGATTGATGAGCAATGCCACAAGTAGAAGGAGTGCTGGGTGGTGATTGCCTATAATTGAACGGTCCGTGGAAGTTATTTCTGGGTTTTCTCTGAATGGTGACATATACTTTAAATGTGTTTTCCCTGTAGGAGACCTACAGATTTTAACCCTTTTACTGAGCAACTGCCTGTTAATGTAGCGTATTAACAGGCTTTGAAACGTAACAGACTGTTTTTACTTCCTGCCTAGTGCGGAGCTGTATCATAGTAATTAAATAAGCATYGACAATCAAAGATGGTCAGTCATGTAATTACCTTTGGAAATGTTTCTGTGTCAGCTTTTGCCTCCTCCTTTTAGTGCCTTCTCCTTATGGCTCAGTTGAGTGATCTGACAACGAAGAAATGTTCATTACCAAGGTTCTTCCCGATTCTGATGATATGCTCCAGTGACATGGGCTTGTCGCAGCCATGTTAAGCACAGCAGTGATGCTTGTGGCAGTATATGGGATGTGAGACATTGTAGCCCCTTCGCCCAGCAAAGCATCTGCTCTCACTGGCCAATTTAGTTGGCYGCTTTCTCATTAAAACCCTTGTGCAGACTCTAGTATGTCACAGATCTTTAAAATCTCCATTATGAATTCCACTTTCTTCTGGGTATTTTTAGCTCTTACTTGAAGAAATGATTATTGTCTCTTGCACTTAAATATATCAATTTCAGCTCCATGGACATCTCCTCTGGGCCATATTGAAAGACCTGAGCTGACTTTAACTCCTGAATCCCTAGGGAGGATTTCAGCAGAGCTCTAAGTGTTGGAGCTGTGCAAGAAGGAAAAGGGAGAGAAATCAAGCCCTCCCCCCTTCCCTTTGGGAAGTCAGGAGCACATCCCTTACAGATTTACTTGGTTGTGGCAATTTAACGTGATTTTTTTTTTCTGAGGGCGAGGAACCACTCAAGGAAGGCTGACAGGTTTTATCAACAGAATGGAAACTGAAGTGATAAGGTGAGAGTTATTGACCTGATAACTAACAAACAGAAAACTTCACTGTCCCTCAAGCTAAATATTGCACTCAGCAGGTAAGTAAAAGATGGCAACAGCTGTGGTCTTGACATTGAGTGAGAGTATGTTTTAGTGTAGAGGAGCAGGAGGTGAACTGTGAAAACAAACATTCAGTTTGCTACAGACTGTTTCCCTCTATTACTTTTAATGAGCATGCACAATGGGATAATAATGTTATGGATAGAAGAAACCGTTCATACAGCTCCTAATTTCTAGGCACCAGGTTGCAATTAAAATGATTGCATAATATTAATAGTTCGCCATTATCAGGTGTGGGACCAATTGATACTAGCCATTGCACAAACTGAAGCAAATGGAGTGCTGTCCTTGAAGAAACTAAGCTAATAATCTGAACCTATAATGCTCAAGTGGGTTTGAAAAATGAGAGAAGAGTAAAAAGGTGAGAGGAGTTGTGATAAAATGCATCACTACATAGGCTGGTAAGTACATGRCTGGATTGTCAGTTAAATGCTGGTGAATATTGCCTATTTTTTTTCTTGAATTCTAGAATTATAGAGTGGGGAGGGCAAATGAGAAAAGAAGGGAAGGCATCCACTGAGTGATGATTTTGAAGTAACGGAACAAAAAGCACTACAACAACAGCAGTGTTTTTTGTCCTTTTTTTCATCTATCATGTTTTCTTTTTTTTCCAAAGAACGTRCATGGGACTGTGTCTGAAACCTTATCTGTCCTAATTCTCACATGCCCCTTGAAATTCTTGTGTGACAGAAAATGAAGGATTCAGTGGCAGGACATTTAATACATGTTTCCCTCTGTGGCACCTGGCCTATTCGGTATAACTGGGAAAGACAAAGGCAGGCAAATCATCATTTTCTATTCATCTTCTACATGCTAAGCTTTTTTTCATATGGAAGTAGTTTTGTACTTCTTATCATGCTTGTCAGCCTTTCATGTATCTCGTCATTTTTTCTTTAGAGGTGAGGGTAACGGAGATGTACTTGGTAGTCAAGCAGCAGGTGCACCATAAATTCGTACAGTGGCATGGTCATATTTTTCTCTCAACTGATGATCCTCTTCCATTGAGAAGACTCATCATTTACTTTTATCTTCTGTTTCCTCCATTTAACTGGTTATTTATCTCTATGAGGTCCTTACCTCTAGTCCATGGCTGTTTAGCTTATTTAAGAGCCTTTCATGAGGGATCTGCTTAAATGTGTGTAGTTTGTGGGAGGTTGGGGTGATGTAGAAGTACGTGGAAAACTTCTCACATGGGTCTCCCTTATTCATGTATTTTTGACTCCTTCAAAGAATTCCAGTGGATTTAGGAGGCTTAGATTCCTTTGACAAAAGTCATATTTACTCTTCTTTAGTATGTCACACTTAAAAAATTGAAYTAATGATTATATGATTATTAAAGCTTCTGTCAATATGACCTGTGTAAACGTTAGATTTAGTGGTCTGTGGTTCCTGGAATCACTCCTGGATTTCTTTTTAAAAACCAGTTTCATATTAGTTRCCTTCCAGTCCTCTGATAATGACTGCAATTTTCAGCAAAAGGTTACATAGTGTAGGTATTAGCTCAGATAATTCATATTTAACATTCTGTAAACATCTTAGATGAATACCATCCACTGCCAGAGATGTGTTATTATTCATTTTGTCTGTTTCCTAATCCACTCTTAACAACATTTTTATATTAAGACAATCCTCCTTTGAGTCCTTAAAAAAATAAGAGGCTAGTATCAGAGTTTCTCCAGGATTCTCCAGGTGAATAGAGATGCAAGCCTTACGCCTATTTGGATTTTTGGATTTTGTGCTATGGCATTATCTTTTCTGAGTGCTGCTTTTATACCTGTATAGCCCACTGGCTCTTGTAAGCTTCTTGCTCTTGATGCATTCAAGAAGGATTTATTACATTTTTTTTATTTCTTTAGCAAACTGCTTCTAAACTATTTCTTCAGTCTATGTTATTGTGCTTTTACATTTAGTCTGCCAGAATTTATGTTCTTTTTAGTTTTCCTTTTTCAGACACAACTTCAGCTTTTTGCAGGATACCTTTTAACTTCCAACAGCCTCCCTGATCCTGCTGTTTTATGATGCTAGCTTTTTGTTTTTCTCTCAAGTCTTTTTTGACAGGTTATATGCATTTGCTTTGAGCCTCCAATATAGAATCTTAAAATAGTCTACCTGCCATCTGAAAACATCTTACCTTTCTGGCTGGCACTCTGAGTATATTTTTTAACAAAAGTTCCTCATTTTTGAATTTGCTCTGTCTGAAATCAAGCACAACCACTTCAATTGCCAACATTTCTTTGCTTCAGAGTATGCAGTTATGAATCAGATATAAGGATTAAGGATTTTGGCCGAGCCCAATCCCTAGAAAGGCTGGAGATACCAGCCATTAACATTTCATCATTAACTGAGAGCAGATAAGGAGGTAGTCTGCCAGGGCTGGAGATGGTGGGAATTCCTGCCCTGGAACATCAACTTCTCTCTCTAACCTGTAATAGAAAAAAATGCAATGGAATTGGTAAAAAAAAAAATAATAATAATAATAATAATAATAAAAAAGGCAATCCAGGCTGATTTGTCATGATACTACTGAGTTTGATACTAGCTGTGCTTCAGCATCTTTGGTGTGGCTAGGAGCCTGCACTTGTGGGAACCAGAGGGAGGTGGCGGAGAGTCGTGCTGACAGCATCCCTTCTTAGGTCAGTTGACACAGGAACAGTCTGATACACCAAGAAGTCTGGGAAGATAGTATGTGAACGCAAGCAGTTCTCCACTRTGATAGTGCTAGATAAACCAGACCTTTTGAGTGCTTCATGATTTCAATTTGCATATAGCAAAATCTTGGATAAAGTATGACAACAGTCGGACTAAGATCACAGATAACTGAAGCTGATTTGCTAGCTAATTCTCTTTGGGGCTCTCCTATTCCAAGCTGTGCCTTGCAGCAACTAGTGGCTGCCTACTCGCACCTCCAAAACTGCTCTGAWACTGGTAGGGATGAACAATCATTGCCAATCAGGTGCTACACTTCAGCRTGTGACTGTAGCAACAGATTATCCTGATTATTGTGGTTTCTTATTATGAAAAGAATTTACTCTGATGCTAAAAAGGCATCACTAGTCAGCTACTGCAAAATACATTTAAAGACAGAGTAAACCATCAGTACCAGTTGCTGACTGGCATTGACTGCTTAGCAACAGTGAGAGTGATATGGATAAACTGACTRTTTTCTTAGCAAGCTGGTTAGGAACAGAAGTAATTAGCTGCTAGCTGATGAAAAAACATGCTTAATTATTAGTATAATTTTAGATACAATAGACCAGGAATTATTCGGTAAATGGAAGAGAGTGGCTACATTACAAATAAGGTAATCAGAATGGAAGAGAAAATGACAGCAATGTGAATTTGTGGGAAAGAGATRTAAAAAATTAAGATTAAAAAAATCTTACGGCCTCAATCTTCTGGGTTTTTACTCTTTGACACTCTCCTTCCAGCAGTACTGCAGCACAACCATTTATTTGATGTATCTAGTGGGAAATTGAGCTATAGCTGATTCTAATCAATATTGGCAATTGGTTATAATATTTTGGTAAGATATCATGGCTTTCCCTTGGCACCTAGAGTAAGTAATCGTAGCTAAGGAACAGTCATGTCAGTCAGCTACCCTGACTGGCTGCTGTATCTTAAACAGTTTTCCGTGCCCGCTGGGGAAATGGCTACAGATAACAGGCTAAAGGGTAGCAACAGAGACATGAGGAATATGTTGTTAATACTGGATGAATAAGCACTGGAATGGGTACTCTCTGAAGGGTTTTAAGTACATATTTGCTTGTGTCAGAGCTGATATAAGTATTGCTGGTCCTACTTTTGTGCCAGGGAAGGGACCAGATGCTAATGGCAACAGTGGTGATTGATGTCTTCTGTAGGAATCTGGAAGTGGAAAGACCAAGATGTGTGCACTTTTCCTAAAATTTCCATAGCTATGGATGGCAGTGGAATGAGAAACTGCCAGTAGAAGCTCTAATCTAGGCCCTAGGGGACTGAAGGTACTAGTGCCAAGTGGTTAGACACCCTCTGCCTGTTGCACTGGTTAGAAAGGAAAATAGAGATAAAAATTTTCTCTTGAATTACGATTTAAGGACTAATTATTAAAATAGCTTTTGATTAATGAGTTGTAAGTCAAGCTGGCTTGGCAAATAGCACTTTGATGAGATATTTGTAAGACTGATGGTCTTAAGATGAAGGTATGACACTGACATTAATGACATTAATGCAGCAATGATGTAAATGTGCATGAGCAATTACTGTATGAAGTCACTAGGGTACCTCAGGACGACTGGAGTACTGACAAACTCTAATGAGCCCCAACTGAGCAGAGAATCATGGAAGCTGAAAGAAATCTCGGCAAATCACTTTGTCCATCTACTTTTTCCACAGCAACATCAGATCTGCCTATGCCAAGCTTGGGGTATGTTGAACTGTTCTTTCTCTCCTACTTTGTAGTAAACTTTTGTATACATCAAGACTGTCATTGCATCTCCTGTCAGTTCTACTCTCTTTGGAGCACCTGTGTTTTCAGTCTCTTGATTCTGATCACGTTTTTCAAACTTCTAACTRCTCATGTTGTTCTTGCAACTTGGCCTGTCAACCTTTCTTGAAGAGGGGTATCCAAGGCTAGATATGCATCTCCACTGAGGTCTTATTAATACTTGGTAGTGACAGGCATGTCTCAGATGTCTCGCAGTTGATTCTGATAATGTGTCTGTATAATGTTTTCTCTTTGCTCAAGAGAATGACCCTTGTTCAGAACCTTCAGATCTGTTTTTGACAGATTGGACATCAGCTGGGCAGAAAACATTCTGTGTTTTCCCCTRAGCTAAAATGCTCCATTTAGTGCAATTGAGAGGATTCCTAAATTACAGACAACTTCTCCAAGTTGTTAGAAGTTGTTAATATTGCTATCCCCTATGTATTTGTAGCCTCTCTTAGCAGATTTAATCTTGGCAGATTTAATAAACACTCTCCATTCGTTCTTCTAGACTATCAATAAAAAATTGAAGGGAGCTGGTGAAGAGCTGAGGAACCGTTCAATTCATCCTTTAAATTTCACAGTGAACCTTTGCAAACTACTCTGAGTGTGAATTCCAACCAGGTTTGCTTAGTGACTTCATCCTGAGTGTTCTTGTACTACCTATTATGATGGTTCTAATTAGTAGCTAATAAGTTACTAATCTTGAGCTGTGTGCTTTTTTCCCTGCCCACAAAATCTCTCATCCATCAGAGAGAGGAAATTAGGTTGAATCAGCTTGAGTTGTTCGTGAGAAATCCGTGTTGTTGACAAGCGCTCATCTTACTGTTTTCTGTGTGCTTAGAAATCTTTCAGATCATGCTGGTGTTTTTTTTTTTTTTTCCCATGGAAGTGAAATTAAGCTGTGTGGCCAATGTTTACTGCCATCTCTCTTTGCCCCTCGTTGAATATGTTAACCCTTCCAGTGTTTTGGCATGCTGCTTACGCTATTTGACTTGGAGAGGGTGACTGCTAGTGATTCCAGTTGTTTGGATGAGTAGAAGCTTTGAGGACAGTTGTGAAGACAGTAGATACCTACTTATCACCAGGAGAAACTCTATGTCAAATACGAAATTCCTGCACTAAACATGCAGACACAAAAGCTTCTCAAGACAACGATGGAAAGAACATTTTAACAACAACAAAAAATTACTCCACTCTAATTATAGTACAAATTCATCTAATTTTATTTATTTTTTTTAAAAAAAGAAACTTGAAGCTAGCTTGGGAGGCTTCTGAACAGTCTGAACTAGAAGTCTGAACAGTCCTGTAGAAGTATGATCTGGATCGCATTAAAAAAACCCCAAAGTTGGGAAACTTAAATTTAAGTTGTGCTAACTTCCTTGCATATAATAGATTGCTAGTGAAGAGCTTAGAAAATAGAAAGAGATTAAACTAAATTTCATAACCTTTTAACCCAGGAACTCTAGATCTTCTTAGTGAAGTGTTTTCTGGACTCTGATATATACTCACTGTTGACATGGGCTTATTCACAGAACAGATTGACCTTTGCACAGTCAGTGGTAAGTGTTTGCATGTGTGGCAAGTTCTACTATCTCCTGTTCAGTGTAGCTCCCTGACTCTGTTTGATCTTATGCAAAAAAAMCTGTTATACTCTGTCTCATAACACTTCTGCTTGAGTGTTTGGTACTGTCTGCATAGAAAATGTATGTGTATTTATATTATCAAACTAGTATATCAGTCAAAAAAGAAAGGAAGGGGTATGCATTGCATTGGTAGGAACTGTGTGCTTGTTTTCAGAAACCTTAATTTGGCCTGAATTCGGTATTCTAAAGGGCAAAAAATAGCCAGTAAACTCTTAACTATGCATTAACAAGCCTTTTTGCCAGTACTGTTTCTGGTGTGCTTCACTCTGTAGAATTATCATAATGTTTGTGCCTTGAATTGTTTGGAAGATGGAACTGCTGGTAGAGAAGGGAAATCAAAAATATTGTCAAAGTCCCGAATGTAGATTGGTGTATTCCATATTGGTCATGGGAATTTAAGTGTTTCTGGGAGCCCTGTTATGGCTCTTTCTTCTTTCATCRCTTGTTCACCATCTTCTGCAATATAAATCCTGTTTTTCTTCCTGGTCCTCCAAGCTTAAAGAGTTATAGAAGCACTTTAGAAGTCATTTGTGTGTGGAAAGTGTTCATTGCTTTTTAGTATCCTTTGGTTTTGCATATAYCCTCCACAGGCAGGTATTCACTACGAGGTCAAAAAAGTCCTCAATGTTGAAGCTGAAGCATACAGGAATTTACTGAGGAAAGGGGTGCAAGGCAATGGAATATGGATTTTATAACATAGAAGTGAATAATTTCTTAAATCGTGAGGATTTTTGAGTATTAACTGTAGGTGAGCTCTAGTATAAGGCGGCTCTTCMCATCTTGTTATGGAGTGGTTTAAAAAGAAGATTCAAATAGTATAAGTAAATTTTTAAAAGGCAGAAGTAAAAATGGCATTAAATTGGTTGAAAGAACAGAGAACAGAGTTACAATAAGAAAATAATGGTTTTTAAAAATTAGGTAGCTAGGAAAGGGTGTTAGGGAGATGTGCTGCTTGGCGATCACAGAGGCACCTAAGCTTGACAGTTTCTATGACTGCAGCTGAAAYGGAGAAACACAGCCAACCCCCTGCTCTCTCTTAGCATATTGTACACTGTKGTAATCAAGTTTAGTAACACAGTGCTGAGAAAAAGACTTCCACTATTTAGTATTCATTATAGATGGCGTTTTTCAGATTGCAGTGCAGCAGTGTCAACAAGCCGCGCTGGAGGAGGAGTGAAGAAGGTCATTTCTCCAAGCTCTAATTTATTTACATTTATTTTTTATTGTGTTACTGTACATGCTATTGTGCCAGGACTCCAACAGCCGTGAGCAGAAAGCTGCCTGGATAGACAGGAGGGACCACCAGACCTGGATCCTACTTTCGTCTCATGGGCTTTCATGTACAATATGTTCTTTCATTGTGGGCCCTGTACCGCAGCAGCTGACCGGTCCTGAGATTTGATCATTAATTCCTCTAAGCTGCCAGGGTACTGAGCCCTGCAGCAGAGATGGGAGCCGTGGTAGGGCAATGTCCACAGACCTTGGCCCCAAACTCCCTCTAGCCTAGAGCTGGCCTAGAATAGCCAATCTAACACATTGAAGAAAGTACATGTGTGTGTTTGACAGCTGTACTCCAAACAAGGGGCCTGTGTGAGTCTCTGGAGAGCTGTAGTAATGGGGTGTCTCCCAAGCTCCCTTTCCTGAGCAAGGGAGTTCACCTCGTTCTGCTGGTGGAGGCTCTTGCTTTCAAACTTGAATGCTCCTTCAAAACCTGCTCTACCAGGTTCTCTKCCCCTCTGATAAAGCCTCCACGCAAATCGTTTTGAAAACTTGGTGATAGAGACTCCTCTGACCCCCTTACCCTGGGGCCAGGGGTCCCATTGTCTGCAGTRTGGTGGCAGAAGACCTCTCCATCCTTTCCCTTCCAGCTGGAGGTGTTATGTGTCCTGCCCATCATTCCTGAGCCTCCCTGGCTCCCTTTTTGGAAAACACCTTGTGGATGTCAATCTTTTTTCTAARGGATCCATGACAGAGAACCTTAGAGGATTTGATTCCTCCCCACAAATAYGTCACAATAATATAAAACTTTTAAAATAGGACTTACTCAATTGTGTGGAAGTTTTAAAAAAAGAAATTAAAAGCAGCTGCTATAAGCATGCAGTGCTTGCAGGAGATGAGAGACTAGATGAAAAAAATCTTATCTGAAGCTCAGAGCGGTGTATCACTAAGTGAAATAATTCTACAAGGGATCAGAAAGGCAATATGCTAACAGCGAAGTGGAAGAGTATTCAAAATCTGAGAGTTCTGAGTAAATGAAGAAACTRTGTGCAAAAGAAAGCATAAACTATCAAGTTAAACCTGTAGGGCAAGCAAGGAGAAAATTTAAGGTACAAACTCACTAGAAGAATGAAAACATACTAGTATAATCTTTTTTTCAGACTTGCCAGAGTAAGGTACTTTGCCAGAGATTTGATTAATAGATGATCAAGCTCTAAAAGCAGTACTGTAACAGGAGAAAACTATGGTTGAAAAAGAAACTGAAGCTTTGCATTGGTGCCACGTATGGCTGAGGTAGCTTATTCTCCCATAAGAACTAAACTTTCTGGGGACAATTTTAAGGAACTGTYTCAAATTAAATGACATTAAACTGTATTTTAGGACTAATTGATAAGACAAACAGYAAGAAATTGCCAAGACCATATGGTGTTCACTCAAGAGCTCTGAAGAAAAACAAATATGCAATTATGGAGCTACTATAATGTGTAACTTGTCATCAGTCTCACTGCAGGAGGGGTAGAGGATGAGAAATATTTCACAAATCCATTAAAACTCCTGAAAGACTTCTGAAGATGTAGCTAGGATGACCTAGTCATGATGACAGAAGAAATGCTCCAGTGAGTCAGACAAGTGGTCCATCTCCCCGATTGTCTGCCTGTTGTTCCTGTGACAATAGGATGGGCTATTTCCAGAGAATACACAAGCCTGGCTGCTCTCTATAGTCCGTTCCTCTTCATACTCCTCCAGCATCCACTGTTAGTGTATCAGAGAAGGCAGAAAGCACATCCTCTGCCTAGTTCATTCAGTATCTGTTTACAGATCTGTGGCCTATGAGTTCATCTCATCTCTTTTTGAACCTGTCTCTGTATGACATCCTGTAACAGCAAGTTGTGCAAAGTCACTATGCTCTGTATAAAGAAATACTTTCTCTGCTTTAAACCAATCTACAGTCTTAATTAAGTGCCTTGTAGTGCTTATATGATAGGCTTTGGAGAACAACTATTCTGTGTTCAGCTTACCAACCACCTTCGTGATTGTATAAACCTCAATCATATCCCCCTCAGCTGCTTTCTTCCAAAATTTAGGAGGCCTTTTAGTGTCACTTCCAAAGCAAGAACTAGAAATCAATTTAATCTGGCTGAAGATTCTTCATAGTGCTGATAATTAAGCTGTAAAATGCTTTGCCATAGGATATTGTGGATGCTGAAAGTTTATATGTGCTTAGGGGGTAACAGGAAAAGTAAATGAGGGAAATTAAGTAAAGTATAATCTGTTGAATATTAAAACCAAGAATACTGCTTCTTGCTCAAAAAGTCCTAAGAAAGAAATCATTAGAAAACAGAAAAATATTCCAAGAAAGCATTGCTCTATGCCTGCTATGTTCTTAGATGCCTTCTCCAGGCATTTGTATTGGAAACAACATATTGCATTAGATGAACCTTTGATCTGACCCAGTGCAGCTTTCTTAGGCTTTCTTATGTTCTGTCAAAAGAAAATAAAATGTAGATATGAATGTAAATACTTCTGATAGTAACAGCTTCACAATGAACATTGAACTCATCTCCTCACTATACAAGCAAATGATGAATTTTTATTTGAATGCTAATGAAGATTTCACCAAGATGCTAGGTCTCATCTAACAGTATAAAGAGAAAAGTTAAATGGAAAAATGAACAAAGGATCTTTAAGAAGGGATGAAAATGTATTGCAAATATTGATATCATTAACCACTCATAGGTCAAAAATATACTTGAAACTACTCGTGTAATTTGAAGTAGGTAAACAAATATTAAGAAGAATGTTTTCTTATAACTAGTCCRTTTCTTGTGTCCCTTGACTCCAAGTGATCCAGAGTTTATAGTCAAAACAGCAGATCCTTCTACAGTGATCTAATATATTCTGGATCTCTTTCAGTTTTTGGATCAGAGTTGAGGCAGTTTTCTTTTTACAAATTTGTGCTGCAATGTAATAAAAGGGTTGTTCTCTGCCAGGAGAATATTACATGCAGTTCTGAGAAAAATGAAGAGAGCCAGCGTGTTCAAGGGCTAACTGATACTCACAGCACTGATAAGCGTGACATTTACTGAGAAGTGACACATTTCTCAGTCCAGTGAAGAATCCCGAGAGGATGTTTTTTCAGTGATGCTCCACATTATATTGACCCAGGAKAAGTAGGAGTCTTCTAAAGACTGAAAAATAGCAGGGAACCCCACACCTCTGCTTGAATTACGTATGGATGTATTAGCCTTTATTGGTATGTTTGTTAATGATCGTGGTCTGTTGATGCTCTGCAAGTTGTCTGTGCCTTATGTATCATACTTCATTACTGTAGTACATGTAACCACTTATGCTCTTGGTGTTTTGATTGCAATTACAAAAATTATATGGGGAAATAATGCAACTTAGCACCACTACATAAAACCAGAAACTTGCAGTCATATTAGGCTGTGTTCTGGGTCTTATTATGATCTTTGCATGTGGTCTATGTTCTGGGTTTATGTGGCAGCTATGATATTTAGTGATAAAGTATTCTTCTAGAATAGGCCTGAAGAAGACTGTCAAAAGGCTTTTGAATGTTCAAGTAGATTATGTCAAGCGGTTCCCTTTTGATCATTATTATAGAGATATGTTCAAATAATTCTAAAATATTAGTGATGCAAAATTTTCGTTACAGACACTGCGATAATTAGCTTTTACTATATCACATTTCTTATCTAGGAACTCCATTATTCTGCTCTTAATTATCATTTTGACCAACTTTCAGTGTGCAGAGCTATTTCTCTAGCTCATATTTTCTATTTGAATAGACATGTATCTGAAATAGTGAGTAAGAATTTTCTGACAAAATTATTGTTCAAGAAAAAAAAATATTTATCAAAACTTGAACTTTTCACGGGAACATATGTTCCAGATGTCAAAAGTTACAAAATCCATCACTTTAGGCGGTAGYWTGTTCCCAAATTTAATAATCACTGCTGTTAAAAAAAATGTGCGTTTCATTTCTGGTTTGAATCACTTTCATTTTTCAGCTCTTAGTCTTTCTTCTGTCTCTGCTAGATTAAAAAGTGTTGGCTGATATTTTCCCCTTGTGAAGACATTTATCGAATCACCTCTCAGTTGAGCTGTTTAAGTTTCTCAGTTACACATGTTCTTCTGTCCTCATATACTTTTTATGGCCCTTTTCTGTCCCCAATCTAATTTTTCAACATCCTTAAATGTGAACRTTGGAATTTGATATACTAGTGGTTTCAGTGACATGGTATCCAGAGGTTGAACTGATTCCTTATTTCTAATTGCTTCTCCCATTTTATCATGCTTTTACCTTGAGCATTTGTGGTGAGATCCTTGTCCATTAAGACTTCCTAAATCAGAACCATTGCAYTCAAAGATACAGTTTTCTGTTGTGTAGGAATAGCTCATATTTACTTTCTCTAGGGGGTTGGTTCATTGACTACTACTTCTTGAACTTACTCTTTCTGCATGTTCAATAATATTGAGAGCAGCCTCGGTTCTGGGCTGCTCAGGATCTAATAGTTCTGAAAAGCAGTGTTTCAGTAAATTGATTCTGTAAACTTTTTTCCCCATTGTACTATTGTATCAGTTAATTTATGGATAGTTAAGGTGCCCGTGGTTGGTATTTCTCTTCTCAGCGCTAAGCACTCAGTCTTCTTCCTCTGGTGACGATGAGATAACCCTACTCATATATTTACGTTCTTGCAGCTTAGGAAATGCAGCGAGACACTTTTAGCTGTAGAGTCTTTTCCAGTAAGAAAACTAGATTCAATGAAACGTGGTGGTGTTTTTTTTTTGATATATAAAAAAAAGTTATTTCACTTTTATGACTTATATTCACTTTTCATAGTTTATAGCCATGTACTATAGTATACTATTAGTTTTGTCATTGGGATTTATTATATTCTACAATGTCAAAATCAGATTTTATTACCTGAGTTTTACTACTTCTACACTTTATTTTTTAAGCTTTTGCCTGTATATAAACAAACTTACAGTTCTTAATTTTTGGTGTGCACCTGCATTTAACTTCTTAATCAGTATCTTCTTGATACAGTTTCACCTGTGACCTACTCCCAGCCACACTTGAACTCTTCCTAACCCTGTTCGAGTTGGTTGTTACACTARCCCTTAGCAATCTGTCTGCTTTACCTCATGACAGATTTCCCCAAACTTCTGCTTAATTAAATATGCCATATACATTTGACTTGTGTGCAGTCTGATTTCACTTTTGAATTTTGGTGGAGACCATCACCTCTGAATAGCGCCTTCTTTCTTTCTTCCTAATTGGAGTTGTATGTGTAACTGAAAGGATTTCAGAGAAACTGTCAATAGTACCCTGGGGATAAATCTTCTAGCCAGTAGTCTGATTTTACCTTCCAGGATCTTTTGCTTGCATTTCCCTTTAGAATTTGTGACATGTAGTATGACCACGTGCTCCTCCCCAGCACTCTCTAGCATTCACCTGAGTGTCTCATAAAAGACCTGTTCATATACTGCCTACAAGTCAGCAAGTTCCTGTCGTCACATCCAGATCTGCTGTTGATCTTGGTATTTAAATTCCCATCAGTGCAGCAGACCAAAAAGCTCTCAACTAAAAAGTATTTTCAGATACAGCCTTCCTGGAGTTATCGGCTTGCCTTTCTTCAGCTGGAAGGCAGACCCCATTTATGATGTGCARCATTGTGCTACCCTACCTTTTCCTACGCTGTCCTAGCCTCCTTGAAGCAGGGTTGAGAGCAACCAATTTAAGCCTAGCCTAGTCCTTGATGTCCTTTACTGTGTTTTGTTTTTTTTTTTCCTCTCTTTACTCCTCCAGATCAGAAGCTCTGACCTAAAACTTCTGTGAGAACCATGTGGATAATGAAGACACTAGCTGAAGCAGTTACTGAAGTATTAGTGACTATCATGGAAGACAGGTAAGATCACTGAGCACTGCAGAAGAGCAAACACAAATTTACATTTTTGGGAAAGAGAAATTGGGGAACTAGAGGCCAGTCTGCCTAGAAATAAGTCTGAAAAAATATTAAATGATCAATTTAAAGCAAGATAAAAAAGACGAAAAGAAAAAAATAAAAGAAAGGCCAGATAGATCTGGCAAAAATAAATCATGCAATCTCAATCTAATTTCCTTTTTTGAGAAAATAATGTCTACTGGATGAAGAGGAAGAAGCAGATGGGACATATTTTGCTTTAGGAAAGCTTTTGAAACTGTTCCACATGATTCTCTCGGAAGCAGACTAAAGAAATATGGTCTATATCAGTGTGCCCAGTATTTCTGGCTAGGTGAGTCACTTACCTTCTTTCTGTATTARGGAGAGACCATATGTTGCAGCCCTTCCTCTAATGCCTAAGTGCATTGTGCAAGTGCAGAAAAGCTTGTGCTTCCTGGGGCGATGAGGTTTATTTTGTATGTGCAGAGAGATCCACATATTGCCAAGAACAGAGGCATGAAGTGGGCTCCTGGAGAAGATGGTGTGCAGTGTGCTCAAAATAGCCTATTTGGTGGGCAGTCCTGCTCCCTGTAGACTAGTCTAGATCCAAAAAGCAGTAGAGGAGACCATGCCCCAATTAATTGTCCTGTGCAGTTCGTAGCTTTAGGTTCATCATTTAGAATGTATGTGATATTACTATAATGTGGGTGGCAGTGGTGCGCTGTCAGCCTGGGAAGTTATTTTGGCTGGAGTCTTGCTGGAGTTACGTCCTGGGCCCAGTTGTGCTCTGTATTTTAATTAATGGTTTAGATGATGTAACAGAACTCGCTTATAAAATCTGTGGCTAATACCAAGATGCACCTTGAAGGTCAGGATCAAAGTTCTAATGATCCTGAGAAACTGGGGAATGTGATCCAAAAATCAACAGAATGAAACTATTTTTTTTTTTTTAAAAAGAAAAGTGCCAAGTGCCACATCTATAAAAGAGAAGATAAATATCAAAATATAAAAAAAGGGATAACTGATTAGGCAGCAGTATGGTAGGGAAGGATATAGAAATCAAAAATGAAACATGAGTGAGCAATCACAAAAGTCTCATACTGAGAGGTGTTTACAAAATGTCTTATTAAACATGGGAGGAAGTTATATTTTCCTCAGTGCTGAAGTGCTGGCCTTTTCTGGAATTTTGTGTCCACATGTAGTGCAAGAGAGAACTGTTGTTGTGAATGATGCGAATACCAATGACAGAGGAATGAGTAGGGAAGATACTCTTAAAGTAAAATCTCCCAGTACCTTACTGAGCAGACAGACAAGCAGATTCTCAGTCACCAGTGAGGCAGATTTTACAAGAAAGGTAAGCAATGCAAATCAGTATAAAACTAGATTGCAGAGTTTTGATATTCCAAAGTGGTGAAGTATTTTTATACTTGCATTTGRGAAAACTCACCAAATATGCAAGTGAATGTAGTTCAAAGTGGCATCTCCTCTTCAACAGRAATAAGAAAGTACTTGTAATTTAGAAAAATGGAAAGAACTGAAGTCARTATCATTGAGGAAGGAAATAGCAAAGAATGGTCTCAGCAGTTAAGCAGRCCACATGAAAAATGGGCAACTAGATCAATAAAAAATGTTGAAATGTGTCTATACAAATGCTGCAAACCTGAAACCTAGAAGAGGTGAACTAGATTGTCTGTTTTTTAAAGGAAGTTAGTGACAAAATAATGCCTCAGAAAGTTGGCGGAAGGATAGGAAACTATAATAATAGGGAATAATTATAGAGGAAGGATGGAAAGGGGTACGTTAGTGGTAAAGCAGCGGAGAGCATGAGGAACTGTCCCTACCCGAAGTTTCAGTAGAGAACATTTTTGGAACAAATCGATAAAATGAACAGTAAGAAAGCACCAAGATAGGATGATACCTATTCAAGACTTCTGAAAGACCTCACACATTAGATTGGGAAAGTTAAACGTAGCATGGAAAGTGTCATTTCAGTTCACCACTCTGCAATAAAAATGGCAAGTGGCAAATGGGCCTCCAGCCTTGAGAAAAGGGACTACAGGAGTCATGTGGAAAACCAAAGATCAGTAAATCTCACTTCCAAACTGAATAAATGGGCAAAAAGTACAATRATAAGAAAACTGGTGGACAATCTCATAAATGTGTTTGAATCAATTTTTATTGAAAAATAAATTTTTCCAATTTATTTGGAAAAAGTCATTATGATTCTTGTAGAAGGAGACCAGATTTTATAAAACTATTCAAACTCTTTGAAGATGTGAACAAGTTTGTAGGTAAGGCTGATCTAGTAGATAAAGTGTTTACAGACTTTCAAACAAATATCAGTAAGTTTTTCTGCAAAGACCTTTAACGTACTTGAGCTGAGATAACGAGTCTTCCTGTAAGTAAGTAGATGGTGAGAAAATGGTACAAAAAGTGGGAGAAAATGGTCAGTTTTCAGAATGGGGGGACCTCTGCAGTTCACTCATGCAGCTGCTTGAATGAGAACGTCTGCTCTTCAGTATCCTTGTAAGTGGCCTGTAAAGGAAGRTGAATAGTGCAGTGACAAAGTTTGTAGATGACATAAAATTAGATGATCATTGTAACTGTGAGAAGAGAGACAGAAGGTTCTTGCGGTAGAGAGTGACTGAGCCAAAAATTGCATGTGAAAGTCAATCCTGATAAATGTGAAGTAGTTTGGGAAGAATTAATGCTAAATATACACATTCAATTATGGGTTGAACATTAAACTATTAGCACTTCTAAAATAAATAGAGTTGCTGTTTGATCATGTCCTGAAAACCTTGATGCAATGACCAGCARCTTGCAAAAAAATTCAAGCTGAATGACAGAAGTTTTTAGAAAAGGAAAAAAGAAAAAGGAAAACATGATTATGTCACTGTATAAATGTTTGGCAAACCCACATATTAATACATGCAGTTCTGTTCATCTTGTCTCATAGAGAATAAAAACAACTAAGAAGGATGTGTGGGAGTTATTTAGCCCAGAGATTTAGCCACCTAAATTTAGGTTTCTACCTGAGGGTGTCAGTCTCTGAAGTAGATACCTGCACCACTAAATCAAAGTGTCTTAATCTGAATTCCACCCACAGAGTGTAGATGAGAAAGATGGAATAGTTTTCATATCAGGTGAGAGAAAATAGTGGGGCATGGGAGTGATATCTTGGGAATCTTTGCCAGTTAGGAAACAATAGGRAGGGGATAGTTAACTATTTTTTTCAAAATAAGAGAAATAAAGGATATCCCATGAAATTATCAGCATCAGTCTGAAACAGGAAATTATGCATTCTTCTCATGTAACACATTATTAAATTATAGAACTTTTTGCCACAAGATGTTTTGTATGTCAAAAGCATAAATGAATTAAAATTTTCTGAAAGGCTACTGAGAAGCCAGTGTCCCACCAAAGAGACCAAAGCTCATTCAACTGTCTAAAGCAATAGAGGCTCTGACCTTACTTTTCCAGGTAAGACAGAAGAGCACTTCAGCCTTCTCCACTTACATGAAATTTTATGCTTTATTAACCACCTTAATCGAAGACCGTGATTACAAGTAAACTTCTTCATGCTGGTATAAGGCTTATGAGGTTCCCATCTCTTTCTGTCCCCAGTCTTTTGGTCATGATTATTCATCTGAGAGGCTGCCCAAGAACCTTGGACAGAGAATACAGCTACCTTAAAAAACAAAACAAAACAAAACAAAACAAAACCCTCAAAACCCCCAAAACTTTTCCCCAAACAAGGCTATTCTTAACTGGGATCCACCTTGACCTACTTTGAATTGTAGCCCCAATGCATTTGTATTGTCACAACCATAGTGCTGTCACAGGAGCTTTTTTTCCGGCACAGCCTCTGAAGGGAAAAGGTTTGCAATTACACACAAAAAAGGGGGTGCTCTGAATAATCTCAGAGCTTTGGTACGCATATATATCTTCCTCAGTCTCTGGATAGGAATGATCTACTTTATGTGAGCAGTTGTCACCGGATTACTGCCTGATGCTCCATTTGAATGCTGTGACCACAGGACCATTCACAGCATCTCTCAACTTCTCTAATGTAGGAAGTGTTCACTTGTTTTCACAAATCAGAACTGCTATTATTGGAAAAATTAAATAAGATCTTTTAGTGCCAATCAGGACGTTTCCAATGGAAAGCAGGGTCAGGATAGTAGCATGGCTCTGGATTGATTAAATAGGCAGCTTTTGGGGACGTGTTATTTTAAAATAAGTTGCATGTGGGAATTTTCTACTTTGAGTTAGGAAGAAAACAGCTTTAAAATATCTTTCCCTATTTCCTAGAGAATGAGTTCTCTGCAAGTTTTGGTTTGTTTGGCCAAATGTTTCTGTTTTTTTTTCATGATATTTTTCACAAAATATTTGTTGTGTCCAGACATAAAATGCTAGAGTTAATAAAAAATGAAATATTTATGGAGAAAGCCATTTCACGTCTGTCTCTGTCGTAAGACTGGCCGCTTTGATAGGGATTAGAGGTTGTTACACTAATGACTTAGATTTTTGTCTCGTTGCCAGAACATAGTTTCCCAATTTAGAACCTTTTCTTCTGATTAATATTTGTATTCCTCCCACAATTCCTCTTCTTATAGGAACTTGTACTGGGAATTATTCCAGACCTACATAATGTCTCTGAAATCTTTTTATCCCTCTGTTTGCTGATCAGTGGAAAGGATTTTAATGCCAGGTTAGGTAATCGAGATAAATCCTAACTTCATCTAACTTTATCCCTTGACCATATCTTGGATATTCTAGAAACATTTTTGTGATCCATGTATAAATTCACATAGGATTTTGATTAATTGTTTTTTTGCTTTTCTTTTTCAGTGAAGCCCTCATTACATTAAATGGGAGATCAAACACAGTGTATTAGAACTCCCACTATTCAACTTCCACTAGCTTGTTTACTGCAACACTCTCTTTTGTGGTTGAAAACATCAGTGAGTGCCAAAGATAGTCTTATGAGCAGCTGTAATTTTGGCTGGACATGTAGGATGTATTTGGGCACCATTCAGTAATCGTTTGCAGTGTCTGATAATACTTTTTAGACCCACGCAGTTCTTTGAATGAACGTACACACCTCTTGCTGCAGTTAAGAACCCAAAAGTCATAGTTTTCTTACCAAAAAGAAAACTTTTTGATTTGAGTGACTGCTGAATGACAACTCAGCATCTCAAAACCACCAGGTTAAATGAGCCCTGGAGGATGGTGGCTGGACTCTATGTTATGCTTAACAGTCCTAGCGATATATACTGTGGAAAGAAACCCTCCCTCGCTCTGACCCGGCGTTGTTCTTTCCTCTGGTGGATCTTTGATTCCCTTTGTTTCCCTTCTCATTTAACAGTATGTATAAGTTAGGCACATACAGATCTTCTCCTATTAACGTTCAACGTTAGCGGACCCAAGAGCTTCTCTGCCGGCTGTTTCGGAGTTTCTGAGCCTGCTCTATTTAAAAGTGTTCATTGCTTATAGATTCTAACCTCTTTCTCAGTTACTAATGGACTGGAAAGTGTTTCATCATCTTCAGCRATGAAAGCAAATCATCTTTCTTTCCAAATACTGAATAGAAGTCTCTTTGAACACTTCTGCATTTTCTGCATAATCCTTCACAATTCTGCTGTCTGCACTGAACAGTGACCCTGTACTGCTGCTAGGATTTCATTTGCAAACACAACTTCCTTGCACTAAGCTCTGTCAGCCTTGGATTTTATTCTGAGGTTTCTCTGTTTCACATTTCTGTTCATGTAGGTCAAAAGTTTTCTTATCTTATTGATTTACAACCAGTTATAAGCAGTACTGGTAGTTTGATATTTCTGCTTTTGTTTTTCTTTGCTTATACCACTACTAAACTGTAACCATTTGAGTTAATTGTTTTAAGATTTCATACTGAGTGTCTGACTCAGCCTGTTTCTTTTCATGTTTTTTAGAGCATTAGGTAAATGCCAAAAGTATTAGGAAAAAAACAGAGGATACCAGAGCACCTTGTCTTCACCTGTGGTGTTTTGGGAAGAGCTCTGTCCGGGCAGTGCTACCCGCACTCTTTCCACCTGGAGGGGCCTGATGCAACTGCAGCAGGGCTGCGGGAGAGGCAGGTGGTAAGAGAGGGCTCACGTATTACAGCAGGACCATGAGAGTTCGGGTGTAAAATCTGTGCCCCCCTTCACAAGCTATTCAGACTCATCAAACTCCTGTGTATATTCTATTTGCAGCACATGTCAGAGATCCTCATTCCTGCATCAAAGCTGTTGACCTCTTATTCTCGTCTGCCTCCTCATCCCACTACTATTCTTAGAGCATATGCGCAGGTAAGAAATACATCCACACACCTACTCCTACATGGACTAACAAACCAGCCATCAGTCTTATCCACTGCCACAGTGCTGTATCCTCTTCTTGCTTGGTCTGTAAATTCCTATGACCACAAGCTATTAATTGACAGCTGAGAAATTTGTCCAAGAAAGAATACATTTACCCTATATTTTTTTCTGTATCACCCGCTAAAGGTCACAAGATATGAGCAGAGAGAATTCACGACCCTTTGATTTGTGTGAACAGGATGTTTTTTATGTTTTTTGTACCATAAAGCCCAATAGATTTCTTTTCTTATAACTGTATTTACAGCACTTTCAATTTCAAGGGCTTTTCCTTACTGAACCTTTGTCTTACAGTAGCACCACTATATTTCTTCATTATCATTATTAGCAGATGGAGCATGAGTCCCAGTTCTTTTTTTTCCATCCCTCCTGCCAGGATATATCTGATGCCTAGGCGTATTTTGTGGATCCTTAATCTTGTGCTAGTTTTCATCTAGTGATTTTGATTAATTTTATCCGCGTACATAAAATTATTTTGTAACTGACATATTTCTTAAGAAAAAAAGAAAACCCTGTTGAAAGTTTGGGTCAGTAAACCAGCAGTGAAAATATTTGATGCACCTTTTTTTTCAAATTTGAACCTCATTATTATTTTTCTGTAATCTGCTTTTAATTGTAAGTACCCACCATTCTGCTAGTTCACGTGGCACCAAATGACACAAGGTTGCTCTGGAGTGCTCCAGCAAGCATCTTCTGGGGAATATTGAAATTCCATGGAAACAACACGAGAACCATTATCTGAAACAGCCTCTTCAGGCAAACCATATGGGGTGAAATATTCTGCAGTGCTTCAATAATCCAAGCACAGATATGTTTAACTCTGCAGTAAGCATCAGTCATTTGCTTTGTCTGTGTGGTATTAATGAGCCATTTCAAGAGACAGCAGGCTTTGGCTATATTTGGTGCATATTCATGTTGCTTTCTTCAAGTTGCTTCAAAACTCCTTCCGCTAGATTAATTAGAAAGTCTCAGTTTTGCTGTCAAGGGTTGGGGTACTAAAGTCATGCCTTGACCAAAGTCACTGTCCTTTGCAGTCATGGCTGAAGAGCAGAGCCATAGTTTGGAAGAGGAATAGTGCACCAGGCGTGCAGTCTGTGCCAACCCTTCCTTCAGCTGCAGGGCTTTGCCACCCCTTCCAGCACCGTTGGATGGGCTACTTCTCTCTATGCACATAGAAACTACCTTTTATTGTCTGGGTCATGCGTTGTACAGGAGTTGTGGTTTATAGCAAGCTGTCGAGCCATAAGACAATTGTGCAGATGGACATACATTGTTATGATGGAGCAGTGAGAATGTGCAAAACCCAGAGAAGGGGCACAAAAGGAAGAGTTGTGCTTTTGACTGTGCTGATTTGTGCCAAGCATCTTTCTCTGATGCTGTTGTGATAAAGTTGGGGAGCTGAATCACTCCAGCCATGGGTCTAGATATCTACAGAGCTGCCTGTCGCATGCATATAACATCTTCCACGGGGCAGACAGACAGATTCTAAGAAATTCAGAGACTAAGTTTGAGAACCATAAGACACGTGGAGGACTCAGGGGCAGTACTGAAAGCCACAATGAGGGCTTCAGGGGGCACCAAACGTCACTTGAAGTTTAAGAAATACTTTAAATTTCTGTTTTCTCTTTGTGAGCCTTCAGACATAATCTATATCTAAGTAAGTGCCCTGTTCTGACAGCTATATGGGTCTCAGCCTGGACAGCAGCTTAATGAAAATTATAAATAAATTAATAAGATTACTTACTGATCTTTCTAGGGAAAGCTACTCGCACCATAAGTCTGGAAACAACCACTTCCCAAACAAGGGAACTCTCACATATGAACACCCCCATAGGCATAATTGAAGGAGGCTGAGTTGCCAGCATGAAACTAGGTTGGTTTAGATGTCTTCAGTGGCTGTAGATCTGAAGAGGAGGAAAAGAGGGTTGTTTTTGGTTACAGCTCATTCCTTTTATACCACATCCAGTTTACCAAAAGAAAAAAATAATGCGGAAAATGAACACCTGATTTATCTGGCAGGGTGGAGGCAGTGGTGCTGTGGCTGAGGGGAGGAGCAGCTGGAGCTGAAGAAGACAACTGCTTCCTTGACCAGTAGCTGAGTTTGTTGCTGTGATTGTGCTGAGGCTGCTGGGACAAGAGCTGGAGTGGTTGGTGCTGAGTGCTGGGCTGTTCCTGGGGCTGATCGAAGAACTGCAGGTGAGGGGTTTCTTTCTCTTAGCATGAGTGTCCATGAGTCTGTCTTTCACCCTCCTAGTGTCTTCTTATATGTAGTTAGCAGCAGATCTTATTGTATTTCCTTTTTCTTTTCTGTGAAAATGAGCAGATGATGTTGCACCTTTTTGTCTGCAAGGCCTTGCTGGCTGGCTCTTTTTCTCGTGTCCATTAGTGTCCTACCTTGAGTTGCTGCTGCCCTGCTGGAGTGGGTGCATTTTTGGACTGAAGAGATGTGTGGAAGAGCAGGTATGAGCAAACAACGAATCACTATTTTGAAGGAACACTGTTAAGCCTCATCCTGCTCCTCGGCTAGCTCCATGTGCGTTGGGGTGGGAATCTGCAGTGCAGGCTGGGCTGTGCGAGGGGCCCTGGCGTGGAGAAGACTGTGAGGAGAAGCCTTTTGACCACATCTAAACCTGAAGGTGAGGAACTGCTAAAACTGGCCAGTGAGCAGAAACGCTTCCTGGACACTTGTATTTCTCTGCCAGCCGCAGCCCTGAGCCCGAGGGAGGAAATCCTGTGCTGTGCCCGTGTCTTGCTCAGAACTTGTGTGGCTGCACCCAGTGTAGCTGGGACTGTGGGTCATTAGTCAGATACTGGTGCAGTCAGCTCTGGATGTGCCACATTCTGCTCCTAACGCTGGTCTGTAGGACTGTATTGTGCTCTTGGAGAAGGGTATTTTGCTTGGCAGAAAATGATCCAGAATGCGAGCCAAAATCAGCCTCTGCCCTTCCTTGGGCACCTTGGATGCCAGTCCACCTTGCAGCTGGGTTTTCTGTGCATGTTCCCTTACCTCAGCTCAGTCTGCTGACCTGAGATGTTAGCTGTGACTTTAGGCTTAGGGAAGAGGCAAGCGATTGGCTTGCAGCAGACTTTTTATTACATGCGCTCTGTTTTGTGCTATCATCTCCAACGTGCTGGGGAAAACACTGATACATTTGGGTCTGAGATTCCCAGCAAACTTTGCAATTTCAGTAAATTAAATTCTGGCTCAAGTCTCTTAAACTGAGTCAGCTGAGCTTATTTGGGCATTGGGGAGGAGGGGTGGAAAACGGTCACTGAATCCAGTTCGTGCAGCAGTGTCTTTCCAAAGCCGGTCTCTGTTGACATGGAGGTGTGAGTCTCAATGAAGCTGTGCTTACAGCTGTGCTAGCAATAACTGCGATGGGGATGTTTTGCTTGAGGGGGGGTGGTGTTTGCTTCTCTCTTCCCCCTGTGCTGGGGAAGGGGCTGAAGCGGTGATATTGCCAGGCTGGTGGGGCAGCAGGGCTTGTTGCTGAGAATAACTGCTCTTTCACCTATTGTCCACACCTTCTCCAGCTGGTTGGGGCCACTGTTTTAGACTCTTAACTACAGCTGGAGCACAAAGTAAGTGATCTTCCCCCACGACCTCCCCTCCCCCGCCAAGACCGAGTTCAAAGGAGCAGGAACTGTTTTTTGCCTTCCTTTACCCCTTGAGGAGCTGCTGCAGAAGGAAGGGGGCCTGTGTTTGCTGGCTTGCTTTGCTCTCCAGAAGGAGCGCTTCTTTCCAAGAAGAATGGGAATTGGGCATAGGAGCACCACGCTGGGTTGCTTTTGCTCTTGGAAATAAAAATTGGAATAAGACGGAACTGAAAGAAGGGGACATTTGGTTTGTTCAGCTCCTGCTGACAGCTCTGCAAAGGAGGCATTTCCCTGCTCCTCAGCCCCAGCTTGTCCTGCAGCTCCTGCGTGGAGAGGAGCTCATTGTTGCTGCTGAGCTGGTGCTAAAAAGGAGCAGCGAACAGAAGCAGTCGTCTCGCTGTGGCAGCTCTTATTTCTTTGCAGCATGCAACCGCTCATGCCACAAGGGGCTGTTTCTCCTCCTTTACGGATGCTCCCTTCATCTCAGCTTGATTTTTACTCCATTTTAGCAAGGACCCAGCAAGTACAACTCCAGTTTCATACCTGTACTCCAGCTTCCTGTGCCATTCTGAAACATTTCCATTGCATACATAGTGGAAAACAATTACTTGGAGAAGGAGAGCTGGAAGCAGGGCACATGGAGAGATGGGGGCAACCCCAGCTTGACTGGAAAGTTGCTGCAGAGACTGAGTTGTGTGGGGGCAGAAAACCTGAGCGGCTTTTTTGCCACCGTGCAAAGCACTTAAGCTGCAGAGTGAGGTCTGGCTGCCACTTCCCCCTCCCTTGGCCATTCTAGTTAGACCTTGCCCCGCTCCAGCAGTCTCCTTGGTAGTGTTCTGGCCCTGCCACCTGCCTCTCCATTTAATGCRTCATCTGATTACCCTTCAAAGAAAGTCATCTTAAGTGTGACTTTAAGACTTCCCTTAAAGAATAATGAGAAAAAACTTAAGTGCAGATGTCTCTGCAGCGACTGCTGTTCTTAAAAGTGCCTGGGTGCTTTTGCTTCTACCCAATCCCACTGTTCAGGCCAAAGCACCGCTTCACTGCTGGGAAGAGATCAAACGTCAAACTGCAGGAACTTCTTTGCAGCCTCCTTCTCTCCTAAGAAGAAAGGCATCAGCCAACAATTTGTTTTTGCTGGAAGTGCTGCCATACCAGTTCACAGCTGTGCTGGGAAAATGATGTTTGAGGGGCTCCAGCTTCTCCCAGGAAATACTCATTGCTATCACATACAGGGACACCAAAACAGTACACCTTGGCATCGATTGCTGAAAGCCTGGGAAAGCAAAGAGGTGAAAAACTGAGAAGCAGTTTGGGGGGGACCTTCGTCTCCTTGCTTGGTCCCCCACACAAACATCGGTTGCACTGGCTCAGAGCCTCCAGGAAACCTGCCCTGGCTGGCAAAAGTAGCCCCAGCACATCCAGCTGCTGCAGGGCAGCTCCCAGCACTGCATGTGACAGAAGCTGTGCAAAGGATCAGGAATAGGCAGGGTCTTTGCTCACCAGTTCCTCCAGTGCTGGTATCTGCAGGGAATGTCAGTCTGGCCGACTGCTTCTGCATCGCTGGGCATCATTCTTGGACCAGGCTGGGAGGCACGAGATTGTGCTGGGCAGCACGGAGGGCTGCTGGGGGCATATAAAAGACATTAAGGGGTCTGAAGACCCTCAGAAGTATGTGGAGGTCTCTGAGCGAGCACTGAGAAAGAAATTGAGGGCTCCTGAGGCACCAGAAACCACACAGAAGGGTACTGATGGAGTAGAAAGGCGAACTGGCGGTACTGGTTTCCTCCTCATTGCTCTCAGAGTTCCTCAGAGCTCTCCGGAGAAAACTCAGAGGTGTGGAGGAACTGGAGAGGAACCAGAGGGCTCTGGAGGACACTGAAAAGCAAACTGAGAGTCCCATGTGGAACTGAAATGAAGAAATGAGGCCTTGGGGACACCAAAAAAACCACAGAAGGATTGGGGCGGGGGCACCTTAAAATAAAGAGAAGGAACCAGGGGGCACCAAAAGGGACCTGGAGGCCCCTGGGACACCAGAAGGCTCCGAAGGGGCACCAAGAGCATGCAAATGGCAAGTGTAGATGAGACGCCTGCTTTTGCCAGCAGGAGGTGGCCGACATCTCTCCATTCCTACCCGTGCCCTGGCATCCGGATTGCAGATGAATTTTATGGGGTGTAAGAAACCCGGGAGAATTCCCCTCTCAGTCACGCTGTGAAAAGAAACGTCTCCCATTTCCACTATGATCTTACAATGGCTTGTCAGTGACAAAACATTCCCAAATCCTCTCATTTATCAAATGGCCAATCCTGTTAACAGCTTAAGAAACATAATTACCTGCAATCTCTTACGCTATTCATTTTATGCCTACACTTCCCCTCTCGCTGGCGGCTTACCAGCAGGCGAGTTAAGAGCTGAAGCACTGCTGCAGCCACGGAGCGATTCAGCTGGTGCAAATGCAATTTCCTCTAATCACCTGCACAATAATCGCAGAAATTTCGCCTCCTCATTCGCAGCAGCCAGAATYGGGTGAGGAAAGGCATATAGCCAAAAAAAAGCGCTTGCTAGCACACCACTGCTTGCATTTAGGTTTTCAAGCACGGCTGTGTGTTAAGTGCTGTTTCACCCGTGTGGTGGGGAATGTGCACGTGGCAATTGGGACCTGCTTGTAGGGCACACAACATTGCAGTCATTGATAATGCAGAAGTCAGATTTACTTGCCTGGGCGCTACAGGTGGGCTCTGCGAGCAGCAGCGAGCGATGCCAGCTTGGACTCAGATCTTAGAAATTGTTCCAACAGCTTCGTCGTAGAGAGAGCAGTGTCTAAAACCTCAGTGAGCTGGCAAAGCAAGTGAGAAGCTGGGGTCACCTGGAGACAGTGCAGGCTCCTAATCACTGCGTTGTTAAAATAGACTTAGTTTATCTTATTTTGTAATACATCTCTGACTTGTAAGAGCCTTTCACTGGGTCATTTGGATAAAAATCTCAAGGGGGAGGGTAAAAAGAAAGCTTGGGTAGTTTTTGCAGGTTGGAGATCTTCTGGCTTTGTAAGGGTTAGTTGTGTAGAGAGCAGAGCTTGAGGCGGAGAAAGGCTTCTAGTACCTAGACAGCAACCTTTGCAACTTGGGGATTAGAAAATATCTGGGTTTGCTTAAAAAGTATAATGCCTGGTAGTTTAAGTAAGTTCAGAAATTTCACAGGAAATAAAGCAAAGCCTCACATTGAAGAAGCTTGGCTAAAGTAGTCCCAAGGCTCATCTTACAAACATGGGGAGATGCTGCATGTCCAAGTCCTGGCCCTGCACGGAGGTGCTGACCAAGCTGGAGAAACGAAAAGCAAGTATGTATCACCTGGGAGACTCCTTCCTCGTTAAAAACAAAATGAGCAGAAAGAGCCCCAGCCCCTACCTAGCTATGTGGCCAAGGTCTCCTGTGGTCCTACCTGCGCTGGGCTGGCCGAGGAGGCCACGTGGCCTCGATGCTGCCGGTGGCCAGCGTGGAKCGCGGGGCTGAGCTGAGTGCTGCCGAGAGCGCGGGTATCGCTTGGGAGTGGGGGGCTGTCAACAAGGTGGGGAATATTTCTGGGAGGGGAGGCAGGCTTGGTCCTTGGGCATCGCTGATGCCAGGCTTCTGTCCCTCACTGGCTGCGGCGTGGTGACACCTCACCTGGACACCATCTCCCTGATGGTTTGTTTGCAGACAGCCTCTACTGACAGGTCACTTGGATGCAGTTTCTCCGGCTTCCCTCCCAAACACTTCTGTTGTCAGTACCAATGCCAATAATTTACTTTTCTCTTCTTCCCTGGGAGCTTCTTTTCCATCTCGGACATCTGCTGGTACAACAGACGTTATGGTAGGTTTCCTGCTCCTTGCGATTCAAAAAGCATTCGTTGTGAGATTTTTTTCTTTATATCTTTTGGCAAGTTGTGCCTTAAAATATTTTACCAACCTGACTTATTATCATTTTACATTTAACCTGTCAAGACTTATGCTTCTGTCTACATTCTCCATTTAGACCTGACTTCATTTTTTTGAAAGGTTTTTTTTTTTATACATCTGATGATAGCTTCCTCTACTCTTCTTTTCAACCATATCAGCTATTTCTGTTCCTTAAATTTTTGGATAAGTGATATACATTTCTTCAGAGGCTTCCATATGTTATTTTAAAACAGATTTTATGCTGCTTGCAAACATTTTATCCTTACAGTTCTTTGAATTTTTGTGTTAAACCCCCTACAAACAAATTATATACTAACCAGAAGGTCTTTTTTAAGGTAGATATCATCTTGTGGAATTTTTGACTTTATCATCCTACTAACATAATGAATTCAAGTATATTTTGGTCACTATTACAGAATAACCCTTTCACAATGGTAGTTTGAACCTTATACACCAAATTCTGTCAGAACCGACTAAAGAACAGATTTTCCTGTTGAACAACCAGAAGGCAGATAAGAAACTTTTATCTGAATTTTGAGGGACTGAAGTACAAAAGAAATAGACTTATTGTGTTTAACACATTTTTATATATGTAAAAATATCTYTATATGGAAATTAGTAATGACAGACTAACAAACCTCACCTAAAGAAAATCAAAGCTGCCCCAATCAGAAATATAGGACAGCTGCGCTTTCATACAAGAACTTGCTTTTTCTTTTAAGACATTTATTTCAAACCATGAAAACCTTTTAGAATAGCTCTAATGCCCAGCGGAGATCTCCAACATAAATGTCTTGTCATCAGTGTGAGAAACAAAGATAATATAATTCGAATGCTGGATGCAACAACATAGGCTGCTCTCTAGCCTGATTCTATCTGCTCCCAACAAAAATGATGGCTCCAAACAAACTCACCAGAAAAGACTGAAAAACAAATGTCTCGTATGTGAGGAAATGGTCAATATCTCAACTTTTTTTCCCTCTCTCCATTTGATTCTTCCTGGGGGGGGGGGGAAGTTGCAAAAAGATGCTGATATTTCAAAGCAAATTTTAAAATGATTTTTGATTAGCAAGTGACATTTCAGTATTTTCATGAAAATAAAATGCTACTCTAGTGCTGTATTTAAATATTTCATTTCAGCTTCCTGAACAAACTTAACATCTTATTATAAGTCATTTTGACATAAAAGTGCATTTCTCTGTGGTTCCTCTAGCTCAGACATCCCCTGCTCCAAATACGCCCGCAGGAGAGCTTCCTGCAGTTCCTCTACCGCGATGCTCTTCTGCTTTGATCAAAGGGAAACTACGTTGCCACCTGGGAGCCSTGCTTTGTCCACACCGCCCGGCCCATGAAAAAGAATGAATCATGAACCTCCTCATCAGTTCTTCCTTGGAGACTCTGATATCTATTAAAAATAGAGATTATTGTGGTAATCACGCAGTGAAAAGTTTGACTGAATTYAGCAAACAAAAATACTCCGATTTGGTTCAAGTTGTGCTAAAGCAAAATACCAGTCAGCTCCAATTAAAGTACATTAAAGTTTCTAATTACGTATTTCTTATTAAGGCACAATTAAAGTTTCTAATGCAGTCTTTAAAGAGAAGAATGCTGAAAAAAAGAGATCTTTTTGGAACACATGATACTGAGAAAACATTTCATTAGAAAACTGCCAAATCTCTGTACATTTGCCATGCACCAGCCATTCCCTCCCATGTGAAAAATTGCATCGCTCTCAAATTTGGAGGAAGGCTGTGGGTGCATGACTATGTTTTGAAAATTACCTCGACCTACGGCGGGCCAGGAGCTCTCCTGCAAGCACATGTGTCAGCAGTGAACGCTGGGTTCCCCTGTGCTTCCATGGGGCTCCAGAAGGTCTCCAGTCCTGGTATCCTCTCCTTGCACCGCTCTTCCCTGTCAGAGTTTCCGTGTTCTGCACACGGAGAGCAATATTGGACKTTGAGACGGCAGGAGAGGATGGACTGTCTGTGGGCTCACCACAGCCCTTCCCATTTTTTAGAGTCAAATGGAGTGAGGACATTCCCTTTTCACTAACATTTTGTGTAGCATTTATAAATGCTGCTTCTATTAGACATGTAAAATATCCAAATACTGTACCAGATACTGTGTATTTCTTCTGCTTTCTACCACTTCTACCAGAAGTGAAAATTCCTGTCAATGCAGCATTGCCACAACCTTCCTTTCAGTGTCCTTGCTGTTCCAGAAAGATACGTTTTTAGACCAGTCATCTTCCCTCCATTGATTCACAATTACCTGCTCAGAAATAGTAACTGAAGCCAAAATATAGTCTCCTTGCTCACTTTGCTCAACTTGATATTCCTGTTTCTTCCCTAAGCCCTGCTGTAGTTCAGCCTTTCCCAGCTGAGCAGTCCTCTTGAGAGCAGCCAAGGGAAAACATCCTTTGCAGAGGGTGTGGTGGACAACCTCACCATCTGCTCGCTGCTTGCTGAGCAGAAAAGCACAGAGCTGCGTGTCTTCGGGAGTGCCATCATCCCCATCTTCCAAGCGCGGGTGCTGCATGGGGCAGTGAGGAGAGCACAAGATGTGGCTTCTGCTACCTCACCCAGTTGTGATACCGTGGCCACCTTTTCTTACTGTGAGTATTAATGCAGCATTTTTCAAGCGTGCTTTTTCACATCAGTCGTGAACAACCTTTCTGATCGAAAAGCTCAGAGAATATTAAGTTTTAGTTAATTCCACTTGTAGCCCCAAAGTGGGAGCAAGAAACCATTACTCCTCACCTGGAAGATGGACCATGTCTGTCTGAGGAGATGCAGACTTGCATTGGCAGGTAACCCAAAGTACTGGATTGTCATCCTGCCAGCAGCAACAATGCTGGCTTTGTGCTTCAGCATCTGCGTTCCAGCTCTGGGAACTCTCCTATAAAGCTCCTATTTTATAAATTAAACCATAATGCTGACTAAGGACAAAGACTTCCAACTTCTGCTTATTCCCCTTCTTCTATTTTGTGCCATGTTGGCTCTGCTTGCCCAGTGAGCACAACGCCCCCCTCCAAACCTCCACTCATCGCTGCAACTCAGAGCCTGAGGACCCTTTTTTTGGTCTTCTGAGCATCATGGGATTTGTCTTCAATGCTGTGCAGCAGGAGCCCATGCTTCTGCTCGATGAGGCTCTTAGATGTTTCTGCTGGCGTCTCTACCTTTGATACTACATTCATCCATATGGTGAGCATAGCACTGAGCCTGCAGGAGCCTGAGTCATGGCTGAGGGCATCCTGGAGCAGGACATGCTGCAGGACCCATTGTAGGACAGGACAGAAGTCCTTGCTTGCTCACCGCATGGCTCCACGAAACCCTCACGCTCTGCCTTGCTGAGGCTCTTACAAGGACTAGTCTGTTTYGCCTATCAGCCGTTCTCATTGACGAGTTTTGAAGGCTCTTGATACGTGCAAGTGAGGCCCTATCCAGTATGCAGGGAGGATACGAGCAAGTAGATGTTAGTACTTATGTTTGCTACTGATAAATGTATTAGTCTTTAAACTGGAATTTAAACTACAACCCTTTTTCAGGCACCTCAGCACTCTGTTATTTTGCAGGCCTTGTAAAGGAATGTGATTTTGCCTTTTAACTGAAGTGTATCTTATGCTAAGCAGTGAGATTAAGCATAGGGATCCAAAAGAAGTTGCTGAATGGCAGAATTGCCTTTATAAATAACATTAATAATTTATCCGATCCAGGGGTTTTTTGGTAAATGAAATACCTGCCTCTGTATAAAGCCCACTGAATAAGAACACATCTCCGCTTTTATGAGGCTTGGATTAAAGAAGGGAAATGCTAAGGGGCTTATCTTCGCTTCAATTTGCAGCCCTTCCGGCTAATGGCAAACTCATTTAAGAAGCTCCTGTGTTTGTGCCAACTCTGTCTTTATTCTCTTTGCTGGAGCTTGGCTGCATTTCTTGCCTGCAGTACGGGAGAGGAGAATGAAGAGCGGAGAGGCAGCAGTCTGTTTTCTTGACCTCAGATTAACAGACAAAAGCTAATGAGAATAATTTTTGTTGTTTTTGTTGCTATCAATTGTTTAAAACGCATACGCTGCCAAGGAGCTGGCAGTCTGGGGATAGGGGAGACTCACCCCACATGAGAAAGAGGACCGGACTGTCGGCTGAACTAGGGTGAGTCAAAAGAGCAACTGCTRTATCTCCTCCAGGATGCTTGCTTTCTCCGGCACAGGCCTTCACGAAATGGCAAAATTCATCCTCAGCAAAGCCAACGAGCAGTCTCATTTTATTCTTTTATGCCAGTAAAATCAATTGCCTCAAAGTTCATTGAAGGTGAATGCAACATTTGCTTTCCATTCAGAGGTAAGCAGGCCATCTTCAAGAGCAAACGTTCACAAAGAAGCGAGAATAGCAAAATTCAGCAGAATAAGAAATTCACTGAATAATTTGGAATAGGAAAGAAAAAAGCAATTTGCTCCCAGTTATTCCACAGACAAAAGTATGAGCTAAAAAGTGAATGAAAGAATCATGAGTTATTTATCCTGTCCAAACTAATCTCTGATGATTTTTATGCTGTCTCCCTGCAAAGTCCTTCTCCGTGGATCCTCAAGGGACTTAAAAAGGCGTGCTTTTTTTGCATGCTGGATCAGTAGGTACCAAAAGCAGAAAAAACAAAAAGGAACCTAAATCTGAGCTGCAGAGATGCCTACGTGTGTATTGACCTGGATCAGAGACCTAGTCTCTGGCCTGCCAACTCTGCTGGCACAGATATTTTATTCAAAACAGTATTACGAGCTCAGGTACTTTGTATTCAGATAGAGCGGATGTGGCAAAGGCACCGTGGATGTTTATAATCTGCTTTAGGAAAACCTGATAAATGTTGTTAGCTATTCTGTTGCAAAGACCATTTATGTTATCCACATCTGCTGCTTTAGGTAGTCCAGCCAGACTGCTGGCTACTAAATGCCAAAGACTGCACAGCTGTGGTGAGGAGAGGAGAAAAGGCGGATGAAGACCTTCTGAGCTTTATCAAAATCCACCAAAAAGTCAGGAGATTTAGAGATTACTCTGCGTAATTACATTATGCAAAAAGAAAATTTACTGAAAATTTCCTGTTTTGTGTTGCCAACTCTTTTCAGCCATTAGTAACACATAACTTCTCCTTGTCTTTTCCTGAGGCGCAGATGGGCTAATTTTCAGCTACCTGATAATTAGACATTGTTTGAAACTGTATCAAAAGCTTCTGTTCCCGTATTTCCCGAGCAGCCGTTCTCTGGCTCACGCGGCGYGAGACGCCGCCCCGACCGCGGCGCGCAAGGCGGTGGGACAGGTTGCCGTGGGTCCGGAGGGCTGGCAGCAGGGCGGCAGGGCAGCCAAGCCTGCCCGCTCGCAGAGCCGCTCGTGCTCATGCGGACTTAGCAGGCTGCTCGTACGGATTTGCTCCCTTTCCAAACCGGCTCGACCAAAAGCGTTTTCTTGGATCGATGCCAGGAGCTGGCATCAACATGAGATGATGCTGCATCGGAAAGATACCGCTAAAAATGGGCACGGGGATGCTGATGTCATGGGGAAACTGGGAATAAATCACGAGAAGATGCTAAAAATCAGCATAACAAAGAACGGTATGTGAGAGGCTGTCCTTGGGCGAGGCTGGAAACGTGGCCACGTCGCAGGACACGCACGTCGGCCGTAAGGAGAGGAACTGATAAAGCCCTTCTTCAGAGAGGGGGTCAAGACTGGAGAAGCATCCTCCTGGCAAGGCCACGAGCCCATCGATCATTCCTCTTCGGGAGAGGAATTACCAGTTGTGCGCTGATTGTTTCTAAAGTATGTTTTCTAGGCTTGGTTGAGGCCATCCTGTGGGAAAACACAGAAGGCCTCACTAACATGTTTACTGCTTCCCCAGAATCAAGTATGCCAGTTGCCTTATCAAAGGAGGAAATTAAATTGAATTGACATGACTGGTTCCTGACAAACCCATATTCTTTGATTTTATTCATCGTTTTACATCTTACAAGTTGTTCATTTAATACTTTCTTCCAACCTCTTGCAGGGAATTGAGATTAAAAATAAATAAATAAATAAGATTTAAAGAGGAGACTTTAAGTTGATTATTCAAAGAGAGGTGCTTCTCATCTCTGGGGACCTCTACTCCTTCATGCATTTTGAAGATAATCATCATAGGTTCAGTGTTGCAGGGTGCATTTCATCTGATCCTATCATTCTGACTACATTTGACATATCTAAATGGCTTTAATTTTTTTTTCCATTTTCTAGCCTTCTCTTTAGTCTCGTTTAAAGCTCGTTTCATTAAGTTTCATTCACAATTAACCATTTTATAAAGGCTGAAGCAAGGAAGGCGACACAGATTTCTGCTTGGTGTGCACAGCCAGTGCTCTGTTCTTCCCCAGGTAGTAATGCACCTATACATCTTGTTTTCCTTTTACATCTCATTAATTTGGAGACTCTTKCTGGTTGCCCCTGGAACCTGGGTCACAGAGTTAGCCATTCTCACTCTGCGAGCGGGTATTATTCCTGTATTCTCCCCCCTCAGTCATGTGCCCCTGCTTCCACTTTTCCATATGATTTCTTTCCAGCTTCCAGATCTTGATGCAGCTGTAAAGCCATCTAATTATGCTTCTTATCTCCTTCCACAGGGGAACAGTTTGCTGTTGTGCGCTATCTCTATTCTCTTCTGGGAACTGCCGGTTCTCTCGCATTGCTTTACCACGCGTTTCTCGCCAAGAGAGCGTCTCTGCGAGCTCCCTGATCTCTGCTTGTCAGATGCTTGTTATCCTTATTCTTCTGTCTTACCCATGCCTGTACAGGTGGGAAAAGATACTCTAGTTTTGTGCAGCTTTTCCTTTTCCATCTGTCTCTCGGGGCTTGAATTAAGGACCATCCCRGTAGTGATCTCAGCACAGTTTTGCAGCCTTAAGAACAGGAAAGGTGCTAAAATCCTTCCTACAGGAGTGCCAGGTGGGGCCACTGGGACGTCCCAGCAGAGAGGAGCAGAGGCCCGATTTCTTGACAGGTATTTTTGACGTTCTTCATTCCACATGCATGAGGGCAGGGATGACAAAACCAGCTCAACTCGTGTCTTCTCAGTCATAGCATAAGCTCAAGGGGACAGCAGCATTACCCATCTTTGAAGCTCAGTTTCTGGGTATATTTGGCCAGTGTCTCCAGATAGCAGAATGACCCACACGCCTGATACTTATTATGCTGGCCTGAATTTCTTCACATTTCTCCCACAGCCACTTAGAGTCAAGTGCCACTGGAAGTGCATCTCCTTCGGGGACAAATTTCAGATGCATTCAGAGGTGTTTCACATTCAGATTCTAGAAATTTTCAACTCTAATTTTGCTTCAGGTTTTACAAGTATTCTTCCACTCACTTGCTTCCCTCAAGTAATGAAGTAGTGAGATAATAGACAGGGCCACAGAAGGCTGTTAAAAATTACTTGCAAATTAATGTCAAGACAAGGTGTATGAGTTAATATCGTATGAAGACCCTTGAAATCAGCGTACATGCTTGCACCCTCCAAGCACTGACATTCGCAGACACAACTACACCGTTAAACTGAGCCCAAGGGGTTTGATTAACAGGAAATTTTCAGAATGCCAATTAGAGCAAAGTTTACCGAACAAATTGTTTGCACTTGTACCCTAGAACCATCATGAATTTTAATTCTGCATTGATTTATGTGGCTGAAACAATAATTAAAGATACATGAACGTCTTACATTCAGGAGACTCCCTCATGGCTACGCTTTAACTTTGGGAAAGGTGGTGGGAAAAGGGGTGAAGAGGCTGTTTGGGCTGGGCCCCCACTTGCTCCTGCTCCTGCCTGTTGGGGAGGGTACGTGGCAGGAGATCCTCTTCCCCACTGAGAGATGCACAGGGCTTCCTGAGAACCGAGCTCACTGACCTGCGTTCAGGATCTGATTTCTTTTTTAAATGCATGTAATGTAATAAAGGATGATCCATGGGGTGTTTCCTCAATAAATGCCAGCTTGTTGTTTCCTGTCTCCCCTTTTGGCAGCCGCAAGATTTTAAATTGGCTCCTCCTGTCTCCATAGACCAGAGCCTCCCTCCACAGTTTTGCCAGCATTGGGTGGCTGACCAAGCTGCCTCCTGCAACCCAGAAGGGCACATACTGGTCCTCTCCATCCTTATCCCTGTTCCTCCTTGGCTAGTCCCGAGTTTGACTCTGGACAAAGGCCTCGAGTGCTGCAGTAAAGCAGGGTACAGCTTGGCTTGAGGAGAGCGTGATGCTACCAGGTGGCATCAGCGAAAAGTTACAGTTGAGCAGAGTGATGTATATGTATGCCTTCATTTAAATTCTTCTCTCCCTCTCCTTGGGATGATAAATAAGTTACATATATTTTTAGAAGAAGTTATTTTCTGTCACTGCACTTTTAAATGTCACAGCTCCTGGAGAGGAGTCTTCAAGATAGTTTAAGGTCAGTCAGACTTCACAGAGGAAATATGCAGATAAGAAAGAAAAGGCACTGCCGGGTCATGGCCCAGCCTAAACTGGGGCTCTGTTCGGGAAAAAGGGCAAGTGTGGGCATCTAGCATGAAAGCAGCACCCCTGGGCACTGCTCTCCCCSAGCTTCAGCAATAGCCCTTGGTTATTGAATCACCAAAGACTTTTACAAAGGAAAAAAAACAAACTAAGCTCGTGACTGAAAATGATCTGGGCTGTTAGTTCAGGAGTACGTACGAATAATCTATGCATCCAAAGGTCAGTTTACAAATGATTAATTAACCTTAAGAGAGGTTATCTTCATTGGTAACATTATTTATCCTAAATAGCTTAATCACGTCTGCACAGAATAGCATATTCGAAATGCATGTAATTATTTGAGAAAGAATATTGAGAAACCACATAGAGCGAATCAGACAGTTGCACCACTTTGCAGCCGAGGGCAAACATCAGTCACGGGGGACTGGCACCAGTAGCTGCTGGTCTCCAGGCTTCGCTGCTCAGCGCGCGGCATAAGACATGCTTGAACACCAGTTATCGGAAGCTGCCGCCAGCTCACATGGAAGCTCTGCTGTGGCTGGGGAGGTGTAGAAATTGCATCCTTGCCATGGTAAATAGATCAGGCATTTATTTTTGTGCTTTGATGTAAGAGTACAGCTCTCCTGCCAGGGAGAGCGAGCCGCTCTCGATGCCTCCTGCTGTGACCAGCGGCTGCTGCACCGCATCACGTGCTCGGTGGGAATGCTTCCTCGGCAAAAAGGCCTTTAGTCCAAGGGCTTTTTGCATTTGCTATCAGCGATTTGTTATCCGTGTCTATTAATAGAGCGCTGCTAAAAGAGAGCCTCCACAGTCTGGAGTAGTTTCTGATTGATGCCCAAGTGCCCCCAGCGAGCAGTGTCTCTGTCAAAGCCCAGGACGCTGCACATGAGGGATCTTGTCTTAGGAGGGACCTAGCTGCTGCGGGCAGCCCTTTGCTTTGGGGAGAATTTAACCCTCTTCCCCCTGTGATTTGGGCTTCCAGAGTGCCCCATGTCCAGACGGGGTCACCTTTCACAATCATTCTTTAGTTTAAAAATAAGCAGGTTTGTTTTATTTCAGGGGCATATTTGCAAGAAGGTTAGAAAATCAGTAGAGGCACGTTTGGCTGAAGGCTGACCCCCATCAACACCTCACAGAATGAACGTCAGCACGTGGAAACCTTATTTATGTTAGAAGGTTGCTGTTAATTCAGTTTGTCTTTCCTCCTACCCATTCCTTTCCCCTCCAAAAACAAGTACGCCACAGAGCTCATGAGAGTCTTTCCATACCAAGAACATACCTGACAAAGTCCTTACATCAGATACGACTAAGTTGGCTTCTTACTTTTTTATATCTGTAAAGTGGCAGAAGCAGAGCRCTTTCCCACCAGCACAATCCACTCTTGAAATGCATTAGGTTTCCAAAACTGTTCATCTTGACTTTTGTGTCTCTGAAAGTGAGAGATTCATTCTCAGTGGGGAAGGAGATGCTCTGGAGGAGAGAAAAAAAAAACATGAACGGTTGGTTTTTGCTTTGTCCATCAGAATCAAATCGAGGAAGGGCATATAGGTGTCTGAAGTACAACTTCAGGGGGACATGAGCCCTAAATTGAGGGGAATGATCCATAAAAATACCTACTGGCTTAGAAGCCTTAAGGGGAAAACTTCTCTAGGTACCCACGCCTATGCCGAGGATCTCCATGCTTATGGGTTCAAGCCAGAAATCACAGGTCATTGCAAAAACTCAGTGCTGCTGCTAAGCTGSTGGACCACTGAGTCCTTCCCATACATCTGCACATCTCCCATATCTCAGCACGGAAGCGACAGAAACTGTCTGAGCACCTCAGCCCTGTGGGAAYGTCCCCGGGGCGTCCACTGGATCTCAGACAGCTCCCAAGGCTTCGGCCAAACATATCCCCCGAACCTCTCTCATGAGAGTTTTTGTGGTAGAGCGCTTCCTTAGAGCTCCTTCGGCTCAAAGCCTGAACTGCAGCAAATGAAAACAGCAAGCTAAACTCATGGCTTCGCTTTGTGTTTTTGTTTTAGAGATGGGTTTTTCACAACCCTTTCATTGCTTTGTTTTTAACTTTCTCTATGGAAAAAGCAAGGATAAACAGACTGAAAATATTTGTCTGTGCTGTTCCTTATTTTTATATACTTGAGTGAGAAGGTCTCTTGAAAACTAGAGAAGAGTTGCAGTTATTCTCAAGTGTTTTGAAATATGTATCCATATATATTTTTAGAAGCATGGAAATCATTGCAACATTTTTACATTAAAATTTTAATTTTAAAGGATTAAAAAAAAATCTTTTTCCTACTTGGCCAATTTTAAGACATGTTTTTTCCCAACTCTCTCAGAAGTATATGGAAGGAAGAAACTCCTAAAATCCCCAACCACTGGAAACAAAAACTGTATTTTTGCAAGTACTATAGCAGAGTGAAACATACATGTTTAATTTTAAAATGTTGTTTCCAAATGTTTTTATTTATTTTTTTAAAGAAAAATCCCTCAAGCAAGTCAATATTTGTAATCAAATTGACTTTCCTGTGGGAATTATTTACTTTTCTAAAGTCTAATTCTTGCAGGGAAAAATTCTACAGGATAAGGTTTTAAGATGCTTTACTCTTAACCAGTTTTAGAAGTCTAGCTGGTAGGAGGGGCTGGGAAATYCCACTCACACTGGAGCAGAAGCATCACACTTGGCATTGATTGGAGTGAACTGATGACTAAGTCTAAAATGACTCTTCTCTTAGAGTAGGGAAAAGAGTGAGCATAGAAAGGAAGAAGAGAAACTGAAAAGGWGGTGGCCTTCAACACCAAAGTACCCATGCTCCAGAGCTGTCTCATTCCTTTACATTTCTTGAAAATCCAGCAGCACAGCAGGGATTCATCTCTGGCCACGTTAGACACTGAAGCAAGATCTCCAAGCTGGTTTCTCTTGGCTCCACAGCCAGTGGGGAGAAATAGTGCTTTTGGGTGGGTGGTTCACCTTTCCCAATTCTGATATTTGCTTTAGGATGAGCTGAGCTGTGCTATTGGCTTCATCTGCATCAACTAAAAAAGGAGCTCGCGGTGCCTGGTCCCACGTCCACCTCTGCCAGATGGATCCCATCTTGCAGTGTCTGACCTGCTTCGGGGCAATGCTGCTGGCATGGATCCCCCGCTGGGTTGGAGCATGCTGGGGGACGGCTGCAGTGCTGCAGGTAACTCGAYGTGGCTCACCTGCAACCGAGGAGCAGCAGGCACCTCATGCTGCCGTTCGTGCACTACTAGCGCTCTAAACCAGCCCTCCAGACCAAACAAGAGGACACACGCATCTTCCAGCACCCATAAGGAAACCCTTTAGAGGAAAGCATCATGGCTTCATCTAAAGACCATTTTCTTTAGGGTTTTTTTTTTGTCCCTTTGAGAGCAACAGTTGTGGTTAATGATGTACATAATTTGCATTGGGAACATGATATAGGGATAGAAAAATACAATATAGTACTGCATTGTCAGTCATGAACACACAGGCAGAATACTTATGCTATAAACCCATTCCCAGACGCATAGCACCATATCAGATTATTAGGTCCAAGGCAAGCACAGACATGCAGTTACATTGGTGGTGGTGGTTCGGAAGCAATTCACAATTTATTTTCTTTCTGAGAAAGTGCCAGGAGGCAAAAGCCAGCCTACTCTAAGACACTCAACACATGGTAACTTGCTACTCCTTGGCCCATGCCATTGGACTGGGGATTTTTGAGTTGCATCGTCAAAATGAGAGTTTTTCTCCTTGTCCTCATAATATATCCTACAGGGAGCAATGAAGATGGACTGATACCAGTTCCAGTAAACATCAAGTGAACTAAATATACTGACATTGCAGTGGCTCCAGGCRCAGCTCCTGGGGGATCTTGGGCAGCTCCTAATCATATATCCCCGAAGCTTCAGAAAACTGATTATTTGCCAACTAGAAGTATTCATTATCTTCAGGATATTACTATCTTACCTCTTCTGATGGTTTAGGATGAACTAAAATGAAGCTAAGCTGAGCTAAACTGCTTATTAGCAATTGTCTAGGTGTACTGTATCCTGAATTCAGCATGAATAAAACAATGTACRTCTAGACATTGATACAGGCACCTACCATGATCTGAGAAGGGCTGAGCCAAAACCATTTAGGAATTGGGAGGAAAATCGTAAGAAGATATATTTACATGATTTATATAGTTGTTTAAGACACCTTAAAAGATGCCTTAAGTGTGTTCAAAAAAGCTGCATTGGTTAAAAAAAAAAACAATGAAAATACACCTTGATTAGATGGAAGTTGAAAGAAGTAATAAAAACAAATAAAGCAACCTATATAATAAATGGAATAAGAGCAAGCCGACAGCAACAATTATTCATCAGAAAAGAAGAGATGCAAACAGTGCTYGAGAAGAACCTGTATCATGAAAGGAGCCTTAATGGAGACGGAGAGGCAGCTTCTCGGGCCAGGCGTTTGGGTTTGCAGTTATATGGTCAGGCCTGCAACGAGGGGGCACAGCGGAGCTATTCAGGAGTGGTCCAATTCAGTGACTTTAAACAGAGGCTTGCTGTCATGTTTTGGACTACACTGAACTGTTGATGAAACATGCCTGTCATATTTGACTGTTGTTTCCCAACCGTGCAAATTGTGCAAGCCTGGGAAATATTTGSGCTGTTTCTAACTCTATGTCCCACCAAGCTGAGCATCCCTCCTCAGGGCACAGACTTCTGTAGACCAGCAGTCCAGTCCTGATGCTTCTGCCTCTGACCTTACATCCTTACCCACCACAGAAGTCTAATAAATACCTTACATTTCTGGTTGAATTATTCTGGGAAACTATAAGGGAAACAAAAGTTTAGTGAAAAATTTCTTAACCACAGAAATTTTCTTGTCAAACAGTTCAGTGGTCACACTTTCCTGCAAGCAACAGGGTTCAGAGACTTGTGCTTTCTTATACTGATCACTGCTTTCTGTGAGGTTTGCCAGCAGAAAGTGGTGAGCAGAAAGCCTCCCGCTGTGTTAGCCTTCAACGTGGCAATGGTGATTGCTCCAAAGCAATGAATTCTCCAGCTTCTTCACTTTTACCTTTGGCAAAAGTTGAAAAGTCCTGAACTGTCAGCTGTGCCAACATGTCTAGTGAGAAAAAAACATCATTTTCTGGGTTGGACTAGCAGTAAAGCGACAGCCAGACTACGTGGCTCCTGATAACTCTGGTGTATTCCCAGGAYTGATTCTTCAGCCGTAATGTTAATACCCTTTCCAAGGTGAGATACCTGTCTAGAACACAATTCAATAACCTGCCCTGGGTGAAATCAGCCAAATATTCAAAACTTCAAAGTCATAATTCAAATCAGAAGCAATACAATGAAATGGAAGTCATCCTTGACCAAGGAGTAGCTAACAGTATTGGAGTTACCAACGTTGAATCTTCTGCCAGCAATCACTTTATCCTGTGAAATGTATGGAGGAATTAAAATAACGGAACAAACAGACCATCCTTCCCCCTGCCCAAGTTATATTTGAGCATACAGCTGTAAAGGTCTTCCATGTCCCTCTTAGGCCATTCCTACCAGAGCATGGCAGAAAATTCCTGATCAAAAGTAGTTTGTGTAGAAAGCATCAGTTAGAATTCAAATTACATCATCCAAAGGACTGACAGCATTGGTAGTACTGGAAAAAGAGCATTCAGCRTGTTTATATCAGACTTATTGTCTGTGATGTGTCTACACAGATCAAATCTGGCATTTTCCAGGGTGGGAATCATGCTCTGTGGTTGTTCAAAATAACCATGGATCATGCAATGCATCCATGCATAGATTCTGAATACTTCTAAATCCCTGTTCCCTGTTACAAATTAGCGAGGTAACACTGGACATAGTAGTGTGATAGATTACTGCTGCAAACTGAGAGGTCTGCGTGCAAAACTACAAGTTTTTCTTGCAGGCTCAAATATTTTCACTGAATCTGATGCTTGGCTTCTTGATTCTCCTGCCTGGAGGCCAGAGATGATGGGAAAGGCTTGATATCAGACCTGAGGCAGGCAGGCCTGGTGGGAGTTACCAGAACTGGGGACTCTAAATATTTGGTTCCCCAGCCTTTAGGCAGAGTGGTGGTCAAGATTCCCTCTACACACAGACACCTTGGAAATCCTTCAGCTGCTGCTGGCGCCGGCACAGAACCCAAAACGACGTTTGCTTCCAGAAGCAGACGCAAACACAGGTAGTAGCACCTGACCTCTGATGTGCTGGAGCCTTAACACTTTTGACCAACCCTGTGCTGAATACTGGCATTGTAATAGTTTACTTTCGAGACATGAGAACTGAAGGAGAAACAAAACCCGACACTCCCAGAAGTGTTTTGTTACCATCATCTCTGTTATTGATAACAAGACAGCAATATGCTGCATGCATTATTCCCTTCTACAGGACCAAGARGTCCCTGAGCCAGGCCCAAGGAGAACCTGCCTCCACCTTTTCCTCAAAGCTTCATAGTGAATCACCACAAAGCCTTATAGACTCGATCTGGGCTTAATCAGAACACTTGAACCACTTCAAACACAGAATATTCAGAATGAGACAGAAATAAAAGAGTTTGCAACTAACTCCTCCCTGGCAGGTAGGTCTTTTCTTTCAAGTTTTCTTTCAATCCAGCAAACCCTCTGTGACTCCCTAGGGTAATCACATGCCCATGTAACCTTGCTAGACCCCAGGAAAAGCTCCCCCCCCCCGCCTTCAACCTGTCCCATTAGTGTGATGGCCTCATCTCTTTCCCAAAAGGCATCAAGATAATCAAGATCTGATTTACTCCAGGAAGGATGACCTGGTTTGCAGCAATTCAGGCTGTTTCAAAAGCAGCTTGACCTACTCTGCCGGCACAAATGCTGGGAAAGAGGGAGTGTTTGGGGACAGGAAAGATAGGAGATACCGCAAGAGAGCAAACCCTAAGTTAGCAATATAAACAAACCCTTTGAAAGAAATGTCTGTGTCTGAATATAACCACAAAGAGAAAAGGGAAACAGCTATCTGCAATACACGTACCCCCCAACCAGGGTCTTGTCTAGAAGCGGTGTAAGTATCTGAGCAACCCCTTAGCTTCTTAAATGGATGGCTCCAAACTTTTTGGAACTGGTCTAAAGCATAGGCAAATCCATAAAAGGATGGATTGGTTTTATTCCTCTATAGCTGTCCCTAACTTTAGCCTCTTTTCTGTTATTCTTTGGCTAGTAAGAGTAGATTCACCCTTTGCCTTTATTTTATTTTTTAGCCAGTAAGCTGTTTCCTCTATTTTTAGGCTATATCCCTCTTTTTTTTGTCTTTGAGTATCCTAAAGTCACCAAGGTGGAAGAACCAGCTGCAGCTCCTGGCTACAGGTCTAGATATCTCCTGCCTCTTTCTGCCTTCACCCCAGGATGAAAGGGGCTGCTGCCAGCAGTTAAAATCCATTAACATTTCCCTGCCTACACTTGAACTCCAGACCTGTGGGGTACTGTAGATGGTGCTGGAACCAAAAAACTTCATCTTGCCTAAATCTGAGCTTCTGGGGCCGGCTTTTTGTGAGTGTTATCTAGAAACACTTCTGAAGTTGCAAATTGCACTTCTTCCTTCTGCATCCTGAGATCTCCCTCATCTGGATACTTCAAAACCCAGCCTATTTGTGCCCATGGAAAGCAAATTTGGAGGCAGTTTGGGCTGCATCACACACTCTTCATTTCTCAAAAATTTGAAGGCAGGGGAACCAAAAGTCAGTGCCAGTCATTACTGTCCATTACAAACCCTTCAATAACTCACTTTTACGGCATTTAGATATTTTTGCCTGCTGCTTACAAACAACAGGGCACCATACAGGAGCGGATATGGCAGCAGCATAAGGGGAGCCATATGCTCTCCTGGCTAGCAGGAGAGAAGCATATGGCGATTAGGTGCAGGGATGACCTCTGGGCAGACGAGTCCAGCGTCACCGCCGCTGCCACCTGCAAAGCCACAGCCGTGGCTGCCTGGCACGCCAGAGGCAGGTTGTGCTCAGCATAGCCCTTCGCACCCCCGAGGACCAGCAACACCATTACTGTGGTAGAACACAGCAGAAATGCCTCCTGCATTTGGTGGAAGAAAGTAACACTGAAATCCATCATCCTTTTCTCATAGGGAACCCAACATTTATCCCCATGGCAGGGATAGCTGGACTAGGCAGTCCAGCCTTCCTGTCAGCCAAGGAAGGGCCATGTCACACCATTTCAACAGCAGAAATGTATGTGCTTGTTGTGGTTTGACCCTCGACTGTGATAAACCTGTTTAATGGGCAAGAATGATGTTCTGCATGGAGTGCCAGGCTGTAAAGCTGCCAAACAGGCAGGGTCATGAATTGTTTTAGGATGTAGCTAAATAGCACATCCTTTTCCAGCCACTAAGGTGGCTGGGGAAGTCCTTAACCCCTTTCATTACTTCCCTGACAGCATGTATTTGTGGTTCTGCACTGTAAACTACCATTGGAACGCCTGGAGTTAATTATAACCTCCACAAAAATGAATGGGGATTATGTTTTGATTTTTTTTTTTGAACCCAGAAAATTCTAGTTATCTCCTCAGCAGCTCCTCTCCCAGTCAACTGCAATGGCCAGACTGGATGGGTCACAGGATGCAGCAGGAGGCCTGGAAGACCAAGAACCCTCATGCCCAGGTTCATAACCAAAGAAAACACTGACTACAACGGCACCTTGAATGTCAAGCATTTCTCAGGGGCAGCTTTTTGCAACCTTGGGCTCCTTGGGTCCAAGCGTGGGCTGTAAGTCACCCCCACGGCTTGGTACAGGCAATAGCACCTGCGGATATCACTGCTCCCTCGCGGCCTGTCCCCACAGCGATGGCAGCAGCTGCAATGCGCAGAGGGTCCCGCTGCCCTGCTCGGCCCTCGCGCACATCTGGCACTGGAGCGCCGAGCCGCGGCGCTGTGCCCAAGCCCTGCCCTGCTGTAGCTGCTTAGCAGTAGAGCAGCAGTGACACCTCCGTGCAGCAGTCCAGGTGTCTGAACCGGTCTCAACCAGGGAGCAAGCAGGGCTCCCCCTGTTTGGGGACACCCTTTCTCCTGAATGCGAGCCAGTCTCCTGGTTAGGAATTTGCACCCAAAAGCCCATAGCTTGGAGCACTTCCCTGCAGGCTTGCTGCCTCCCGTGGCTCGTGGCCAGACTCCTCCTTGCTCAGCTGGAGGACCACGGGCCCCACACGCAGGGTGCCTCAGGCTGTGCCGTGTCCCTACACGTCCTGCCGCTGGCCTGCCAGAGCAAGAGAGACAGTGGCCGTGTCTGCCCTGGGACCCCTCTCCAGTCCAGGTTGGTGTTGCTGGAGGCATCTGGGAGCTATGGTTTCACTAGAATCAGAGACATTTGCCATACTGGCTTTAGCTGAGGAATTGGGACAGCCCCAAACCAAAGGGACTCTGGGCAGGAGACACTTACCRGGGCCTGAAATGGCCTGGCCAACTTGGAGAGCTGCAGGCACCGTGCTGYCTTCTCCTACTCACCTCAGCACCTTGCTGCTCCAAGGAATGGGCATCCTCRACACTCAGTGAAGGGGAACGGCACCGGTGGCATCCCCTGGAGACCTCATTTGTGCCCAGCAGGAACGGCTGCAGCGAGACTGGTGCAGGGCAGAGTGGCTACTTTGGCTACCTCTTGCTGACAGGTCGAGGCTTGTGTGGCCCCCTCTAAACCAGATGCAAGGAAAAAATCTGTGAGATGACAGAGATGCCTCTTACATGTGCCATAATTAATCCCCTTGGAATAAAATTAATGAGCTCCCTGCTGCAGATATCAACCCTTCATCAGTTAAGCAAACAGGCRTACAAGCCAGGTCACTTCTTTGAGAGTGGATTATAAATATTTCAACACATCCARGGGAAGGTTTGTCCTTCTGCACCATTTACAACTTAGCTTTAAAGGGTTGCCCTGCTGGTGKGAATTTAAGGGCTCTGTTGATAATCAGAAGCAACTGTGTTCCTTTACCCTTCCCAGCTGGGGAGCRTTTACTCTCCCTGCATGGAGTAAAGCAGAGGGGGTCAGAAGTGAAGGGATGATCCCTGGTATGACCACAGGGTCTGGAGACCCTGTGATGGTCAGGACTGACCCTGTTCTAGTGGGACTAGTGCGATGCAGATGTGATGTCAGCTCTGCTGTGCTGCTGTATCTGTGTGCTAACGTGATGTTTGACGTGTATGATAAGAGCTGGCAAGTGCTGAGTGTGATCTGAGGTGTGTTTTCTGGCTTGCATTTGTGTGTGATTGGGGCAGGATGGCCGTGAAGGTGGGCTGAAGTATACACTAGGGATAGTGAACAGAAGCCTTTGCTGCAGGGGCTGAACAACTTCTTATTTTATGGTTTTCTGCCTTTTTCTACAAGCTTGGCCAGACTGAAAATGGACAAGCTGATGCTTTCTGAGATATTCTCCTGGATTTTGGGGAGTGGGGAGATGAGAGCTCAGCCAGAGCAGGATACCTATTTTCAAACAGTGGAAATAGAGTTTGAAAATACAGAACCATCTCATGCTCTCTCTCCGTATGGAGTGATTGGAGCAGGGAAGTGGCATGCTGGAGACCGGTAGGAACACCAGATACAGCCTTACCTCTGCCTGGTAGGGGAGCTTTGGAACACAATATTCCCCCTGTGCTACAAGTGTTTGAGGAACGGGGCCTCGCACAAAGGTCCGTGAACCTCATTTGCACAACCAAGTGTGTCCTGCTCTACCTACAGAGATTCATATGCTCCACAGGTCACTAGGAGAAGCTGCAAACGTGAACAGAGCCAGTTCATATAGACTCCAGAGATTATCCGCAGAGATCAATTTAATCAGCGTCTGGCCCAGCCAGTACATTCTTTCGGGAACAGATGAAGAGCACACAGCAATGTGCAATTTCTTACCAAATACTGAGCTGGTACAGTCTCAACGACTCCCCAGCCAGACTTGCTTAAAGAGCACCAGTCCCTTGCCACTAATCCATTCCTCCTCTGCACATCGAGGACTTGACAACTCCGCATGYGCAGAGGAGGAGAGCAAAAGATGTGGTTGCGGCTTGAGCTCAGGACTCTAGCACAGGGCTCAGGATGTAGAGCATAAAAAAATGCCTTCTGTTGGCTTCAATGCAGTAAAATGCATTCTCTGTTTGGAGCTGTGTTAAGAAAGATATTTTAAGCCAGAAAATGCTCTTCAAAATGAAATCCATTACAGGAAAAAAAAAAAAAAAAGACATCTAATGTTTGTACTGCATCAAAATGAATGATGTCATGTGTTCAGACTGCCTTGGAAAGCACTGAATTGCCAAAAGACAGTGAATGTGATCAATATTAAGTGAGAGAGACCAGAAGGAAGATGCTAAAATCTAGCAAAACTTTCCAAATGACGYTTCTGTAAATGCATCTTGCTTCAAACAGCTTCCTCCATTTTGCTTCATACTCACACGGCCCTCACATGAGACCTTCCCCTTAGAAAGCTGCACCTGCTGAGAAGGGTATCGGGGACACCTGACTAGGGCAAGCTCAAGGCTCGTGCAGGCTTGCAGGTGGCTTCTGGTCAGGTGCTGCTCAGCCCCAGCTTGCACAGAGCCTCATCCCCGGCAAAGCCACCACCTTCCACCAGGCACCTTGGGGGTCCGGATAACAGAGTACCAGTGGCCACTTGAGCCTGAAGTGTGCACATTACCAGTCCATTTGCACTTCAGAAAGGTTTTCTCCTGGCTCATCAGTATACGCCCAAGTTTTACGTTTGGCTCCTACATCCCCACTCTGATCTCTGCAGTGCTCATGCAGGATGAACCTACAGCTGAGGATGGGCTCAGGCCCATCTACAAACTCAGTGCAGATGTAGCCTGAGTCTGCCAGCTGCACGCACCTAACTACTGATTAATGACCATCAGTTTTGCTGATAAGCCAGGGCGAGGTCCTCCTGGTGGTCTTGGACTGCCTGGGGATGGGGAGGGGAAAGAGCCTACCATGCTCCTGGCTTAAATCTGCGTCGAGTGTCCTCAYGCAGCAGTGGGTTTCACCTTCAGGGGATGTTTGAGCACTGTCCTGTTGTTCCCATCATTGCCTGGTGTGGTGGGCCAGGACACCACTGTGCAAGGCATGGTACAAACACTGAAATAAAAGGCAGCTGGTAATGCCAAAAGACAACCGTTTCAAGGTGTGTATGCTAGTGTACCCCAAATGAACATTAATTCCTGGCTGTCCCTCCCAGGCTGGTTCATTCCAGGGTAAACTGCCCAATTAGGTTGAGATTAGGCAAAGCTTAAATAACATGTTGTTACTTTTGGTAGTCTGACCCCAACTAGTTGTGTTAAAAACTGTCACAGGCAGGCGCAGGCTCGCTCAGGCGGAAACCGAGCAGCTGCATTAGCGTTTGTTCCCACTAAAATCAAAGTTCCCACAAAGCAAAGTCTTGCCAGCAATTTACTATCCCTTTCAGAGTAAATGCTCCCCAACCTGGCCAAACAAGATAAGTGATGCTTTAAAAGGACAAGCTTGAGGAAGGCTTAAAGGAATTATTTCTTAAAGATGCCCTTTGAGAACCCAAATAATCTAGTTTATATGTTCATTTACATACATTTCATAATATAGATGGAATGCATTATTTCTCTGGTCAAACATCAATTCACTTATATTGCTTATACATCTGTAATACAGTTAGGGTCACAGTGACCCTACAACTATTTTGCTGATGCTCTGTTAGAGTTTAGTGATTTTACTAAATCCTTAATATCCAAAAAACCTCCTAAATCTCACAAATCACTTACCAAAACATCCTTGCCGCCTTCTGCCCAGTGTGACCCAACAGATTCAAACATCCCAAAACTTGTTACCTCTTTCCAAAATAACAAAGAAGAATAACACCTTCTGTGTCAAAGATGGATCACCCATACGTCTTGCCGTGCCAGGCTTAGAGATTGCCTGAGCAGAGAGGCTTTTCCTAGCTACACAACCACTGTTGGCAAAAATATTGTATATTTGAYGCTGACAAAAATAAAAGGTAGTTTATAGTGTAGACCTGGCCTAAGCATAGGGTGAGGAGTAGGGGTTTATGGATGGAGGAGCCCACGGAGCTCCGGCGGGCGATGGAGAGCAAGGCAAAACATCGAACCCCGCTGGGATTTTTCTCTGCTGCATCTCAGGGCAGGACAGCAGCAATACAGGCTTGCATTTGTCTTTGTAGCATCTAAGAGATGCATTTCTAATGTGTCATGACCCCATTCTTTGCTTTCTTTTCAGTATTATCCCRACACTGGCTTTATTCTGTCATTCTTTTAAAATATTCAGTGATTTTCTTAATGTATTTAGAAACAAGTTGGCTGATCTTGCAGATAAAAAATAGATTTAAAAATTAATTGAAAGGTTTTAAAAATTAATAACGTGCTATTTCAATTAATTAAAGTTACAGTTTAACATCTTTTAAACTGTTAACTGCATAGTAACTGCTGCTTAGTTGCCCTTGGAATAGAGAATGATGGTAACTAAGCTGGAAATATGTCGTCTTCACTGCTTCAGATACAGAACAGAAGGTTTTGAGCCCTTCTGCATCATCTGCATTATTATTGACAACATTACTGCCTCTATCAAAAAATGGATCTATAACATGGTCATTTTGCTAGAATTTCTATTGTTCCAGATAATTTAAAATGCTTTCTTGTTGTCCATAACACATTTGAATATAGATTTTTTTAATGGATACTTTTACTTCTCATATCAATTGTTCTTTATTTCATAGCATTTGATTTTTAATCACAATCTTTATCGTCCTCCTTTTCCTGATTTGTTACTTGTTATCTGTAGCTTGGCTGGCTGTTCTCACTTCCTTTTTTTTGGCCAGGATCTGCTGTGATCTTTTCTTGGTGATCATCATAACCATGCCTATCAAGAAGCGACTGAAACAAATGGCATTTATATCCCTGTGAATTCTGGAAAATTCGGTTTCAATAAATCAGCTGGGAGTGCTATAAAAATGTGCTGAGTATGTGACAACAGAGCAGCAGACTTTGCTAAGGGTTCCTGCGCTAYGAATATATGGTATCCCGTCCGGGGAGCGGGGAGCTGAACGCAGAGCAAACCGGCCCCGTATCTCCCTGCCCAGAGTCCTGTCCGGCACTGCTGAAATGCGCCTGCATGTGCAGAGAAAGGCGGATTAAAACTCTTAGGCAACGAGTGCTAATTATCGGCATTATTTTATCTTCTTCACTGTGAGCGAGGACGGCTGCCTCGGGGCGGAGCAGGGACAGTCACAGCAAATGCTAGCAGAAATGCAGCACTGTGCTACATCGCTGCTGCCGGCTGCACCGAGCGCTGCTGGGCTCTTCTTGCAGGACGTGTTTCTGAGCATCCCGGGCAGCAGCAGGACACGCGGGAGCCCGGCTGCCCCGCTCCGTGTCTGCCCTGCCAGGCAGCCGCCCGCGCTCCCGCCTCGTCCCGTCCCTGGCCAGGCACCGTGCTGCTCTCCGTGCTGCTGCCYGGCAAACGGGGAGGACGGAAAAGCAGAGCCGGGGCTGGACTGGCCGCYGCGGACGGACACTGGTCATCAGCCTTGCGGCTGGGCAGGGGCTCACCCCGCCTCGGTCGCAGGCAAAAAGTGCAGGAGAACGCACGCCCGACCGCTCTCATGGGTGATTTGATTTGCGTACAGTGAATTTAAAACAATGACTTCTCATGAAATAAATTCCTATTGAGAAAAGAAATTATTTTCTCATTTTGGTGGCAGGCAGCAAGTGTGCTGTGCGTACCCTCCGCAGCCCCTCGGCTTTGATTCCCCATTATAAGCATATTATAAGCAGGGTTCAGGCTGCACAGGAATTTCCATTCAAATGGGACACATTCAGAACTTTATACATTTTACTTTTCATGCAGAAAATCTGCCTATTTCTACTCAGCACAAGAATAACTTCTGTTAATTTGTTTAAGTTTGAGCAAAAGACAGTTTAACCATTTTCAGGTTGGTAAAGTGAGAAAATTATAGCTTTTCCATTACACACTTTAAGGCTGCTGATGGTTTAAGCCTGAACTTGGCAGAACTGTGGTCTGTAAGTAAAGAATATTCACTTTTTATGTGTTCCACTGAAAGTCTGCTTTGACTTGTGCTGCGTTTCAGCAACGTGCTTTGAATCTGTGCCTTGTTGTTGTTTTCTTTTTACTGAGTGTATCTGATGACCTGCCAGCCCTCGACGGTTGTTGTGCACAACTTCACAAAAGATCAGCTGGAAAGCCGTAGTGTGGCTTACATCCCAGAAACACCAGCCTTCCTCTGCGGGCCCAAGGTTACCGAGGTGCTAGGCTGTTCCTAGGGCTGCAGCTGTCCTAGGTGAGTGGAGCAGCATGAGATGAATTTTAAAAATTATCTTTATCAGAGGCTGTTCAAAAAGCTAAACCATCATCCTGATTCTTTCTTAATAGTAACTGAAGGTGAGCAGGAGGTACAATGGGAATTGCCTTACAGAAGGGGCTGGTTGTCCTCTAAAATATGAGATATCCTCCCTTTCAACCTTAAATCCTTTGTCTAGTATTAAAGACTCTCCACATCCAGTCTGGATTAGAGAAATGCAGAAATGTGTGCATATGCTCCCCTTATATCATGTCATACCCCTCTGAGCTTCTGTCTTTCACTGTTATCTCCATAGCTTTCTCCTGGAAACGTATGAGATGATGACCAAACCTGTCCACCTTTACCCACTGATTACTTACCTCAGAGAAGGTCCCATAAATCAGAGCTCACACCTTGCATGGCCATATCCTGGGTTGCCCATTTCGGTAGTTTCCTGATAGATTCCTGCATGAAGCTTAAAAACAGAAATAAAATTTAAAAAAGCGAACAATCTCTTTTGGCCAGTGGGGCCCAAACCATCTCACTATATCTCCCAAAAGATGCTCTTTGCAGGAGTATTTCCCTTTAAATCAGTCATTCACCAGGGTTGTAGCCCAGCCAAACTTTAAAACAACACCCTATGGCAGAAGTTTAATCACGCAAAATATGAAAAAGCATTTTCTCTTTCCTGTTTTAGATCTACTGATCAGTAGTTTGATAGTTTTTGTACCGTGAGAAACAGTGAATTATCTCTCCAGTCCCCTTTCTCATCACACAACCCATCACTCACATCTCTTCCAGGCTCGGTCTGCGTAATCTCTCCTTATGCAGAGCCATTCCATAACCCTTATCTTTGTCACCTTTCTCTGTATCTTTTTTTTTTTTTTTTTTTTTCCTTTTGCAATGGAGGGAACAGATTTGTAGACAGTATTTAAGATGCAGGTGAATTACTGATCTGTACAACAACAAGTTGATCTCTTCTACTTTGGTTAACACTTTTTTTCCTAAAAATGTCCATAGTCAGTTTATGTTATAGGTCATCTCAGGTCACTGAGGTGGTGTTTTCATGGCAGTATATGTAGAGCTCTAAGTTCTCTTTCCTGAGCAGTAATAGCTCATTTAAGGCTCATGAGTGGTTGAAGTAGAAATGGGCTGTTTCAGCCGTGCACATTATTTTACATGTTTTGCTACTGTATTTCACTGTCATTTTACTGTCCAGTTATTCAGTATAGAGAGCTGCTTCTGTAACTTTTTGCAGTCAGCTCTCAATATTGAAGTATTGTCAGCAAACCTGATCATGTGGTTGCTCCTCTTCCTTCCTAGGCCATTTATCTGGGAGCAGTGTGTGTTCTGCCGCAGATCTCGAGGTGCCACTCTTGGCAATTTTCTTCCATTGCAAAATGTACTAATTTATTCCTAACCTTTATTTCATATCCAATGCAGTTATCAGACATGGGAGGACTTTCCATTTTACACTACAATGCTTCAGTTTCTTTAAGAGCCTCTGATGAAGATAATTTTTCAAAGCTTTTTGAAAGCCAAACACGCGCTGCCAAACGGACCACCCTGCTCTGTGTGCTCAATGACTCCTCAAAGATTTGTGGTTCAGGATTTCCTCCTGCAACCACCGTTCCAACTCTTCTCGATTATTTCATATTTATTTTTGCTTCTACTGTTATTCTTCGTCATTATGTTTTCCGACTATTTGCCCAGTGTGGAAGTCTGCTGGGGCCTCTTTTAAAATCCCTGCTCACGTTTRCCACCTTCGGTTCCTCGGGTGCCACGGTTATTTTAAACAATACTTTGTGCACCGCAGTTAAAGGGCTGTTTCGTATTAGAATTCCTTCTGACTCCAGCGTGAATACCATCTGCTCCTGGAAATTTATTACTGCTCATTTCCCCAGTTTGTTCCCCAGCCTCTCCTAACGGCGCCTCGCTTGGAGACGGGTCCTCCCACGCGGCCCCGCTCCAGCGTGGGAACRGCCCGGAGCTCCTCCGCGCACAAGCGCTGCATTTCCGCCGCCGCGGCACCGTCTTTCAGGTCTGCTCCCGCACCTTGATCATCTCCCGGCCCCACTGATGGACYTCCTGCTCCCGAGGTGCTTGGGGGAAAAAAAAAAAAAAAAAGGTTTATTCTTAGATTTTGTACCTTAGGATGTTGCTCATCAAAAAAAAAATGGTCTCCTTTATCATAGTTCTACATTTAATTTGTCATCTTACGCTCTTTCTTATTTTCCTCATTTGGACATGACTTGCACTTTTTGAAGGATACTTTCTTACCTCTGGTAAACTCCTTTAGTCTGTTCTTTAATGAGAACAGCTAATTTTTTGCCCTTTCAAAGTCTCTTTTGATAATTGTATAGATTTGCTCTCATCATCTAATATAAGATCTTTAAACAATGTCTGTGTCCCCTGAAAGATTTTTACCCTTTTGGTGTCTGCTTTTAATTTCTCTTTAACAAGCTTCTTCACTTTTATGTGGCTAGCCTTTTTGAAATGAAGCCGCAATGATTTTTTTTTTTTTTATTCCTACAATAGTACTGAATTTAAGTACGTTGTGGGCACTCTGACAGAATGGCTCTTCAGTAATAACATTTTGAATTAGCCCTGTGGCTGGCTCAGGATTAAATCTAGCACTGTTTCTCCTTTTGGGCTATCTGAATAACTGTCCTGAGAAGGAATAGTTTTCTGTGTTGTTGCTARACATTTACCCAGTCTTGTCTGGGAGCGTTTGAAGCTCCCCAGTATTGTGCTGGTTTCTGCCCTGCTGGCCCCCAATCTTTCTGRTGGCAGCTGCTGTTAAGAGTCGTCTGGTCCGGTGGCTGATGATATATATAGTCTTTTATTTAGATATTGAATTTAAATAGGGAATTTGTTAYCCTCTCCGAGGCTTAGTATCATATTCTGCACTAAAGTTTCACTAATATTCAACCCCACTGATGCATGAACTTTCTTCCTGGGTACAGCGTCCCAGTGGTCACCTTTCTCCAACATGCTTCTGAGGTGCTGCTTATGCTGATGGCCTCATAGTTTGGGGTCTGTGARAGCTGTGAGGGATCACCCCATCCCTCTGCTTTTTTACAGAAAACCTGGGGGTTGAGATAAAACCTTAGTAACCTCCTACTCCAACCTTTTAGGTGGGCAAAGAGGACTTCCAGGATTGCACTTTCCTCCAGATAAGGGTCCTGGGAGGTGTGGGAGAACTGCCCATTTTAATTTGAACTGCAGCTCCTCAAGATAGGCATGTCCCAGCTCCTACAACCTTACCTGGGTTTGTATGTGATGCCAGATAAAGCAATATGAGAAAATAACACAAAATAATACAAGTTTCACCCCAGTAACGCAAACATTACTGACTACAAAGTGTCCCCCCCTGCCTTTTTTAAGAGAATACTGCTCCGACACGATGTGGGTGATTTGGGAAGTTACAAACTGTGCTGTTTTCCCGGAGCTGCTCGCCAGAGCCTGACTGGCTCTCTGTGAACTCTAGAGGGCCCCACCAGCTCTGCAACACTTGGAAAGTCGGTTGGTCTGCCCAAAACAAGGCTTTGCTGCTCCCAGATGATACAAGCCGTGAATCAATTACACTCAGAAATCTTGCTCATTCTGGACAAACTTACTGTATCCTCACACAGCATAGCACAAATGCTGATTGCARAATTTATCAAACAAGATTACCAAAAAAACCCTCCCCTCTTCCTATTAGTGTGGCTTTATACTCAAACACTTCTTTCCCAGTCTCACAGGAGGTGCTGGTGATTCAGTCCTCAGACCTGCTGATACAGATTCAGGCAAAATCTGCTYGAAGTGACCCATTCCCTTGGGTGGCAGGCACCCTGGTGTCCTCCAGAGATCTCAGATGACCTGGAAGCTGAACTCAGAAGCTGCTGTCCATTCTGTGGGCTCTGTTGGTTTGCTCTGCTGCCTCGCTCTAGGTCCAGGGTACGAAARCTCCTGCTTTTGGAGATGATGGAGCTGTGGCCTGACGTGATACAGGTGCACTGAGGCCAGGAGGAGCTCAGCAGTCCCCCCTCCCTCTGTCTGTCCATGAAAAGGGAATCCCCTTTGGCATGAAGTGGGACTTGCAGGAACTCCTTCTCTCCCCCAGAAATTAAGAGCAATTACAACCCTCACTTACGTCCCAACATCAAGGCATGTGCATCTCCCACCCTGCAGGAGACAGAGAAAAACAGATTTAGCACCCACGGGTCACCTGGGTTCWCATTTCACATCTTCCCTCAGGGAGCTGTGTGTGTTAAAGACCTCTGTCCCAAGTATTCCTGACCTTCCATTCCCCTGGGAAGGGAAGATGGAGACACAGCTATGTGTGGTGAGCCCTGGACCACTGTTTGATCCCAACTGGCGGCATGTGTATACTGGTTGTACGTTGGGCAGCTTTCTTGGCTTGCGTCCGTTCCTCCCCAGCTCCTCAGGACATACATCTGGGCAAAATGCAGCCAGTCGGGTAATCTCCYTGGCTCACTAAGCTCAGGCCATCACTTTCCAAGCCATCCTGCATCTGCTCCCCATGGATTGGAGGAGCTGAGGGCCACAGCTCCCCTGCAYACTCAGCTGCCCCCGGTCCTGTACCACCATCCTCCCTTCTGCCCCACTGGGGTGGGGTGCTGCTGCTGCATGCAGTTTCCATGCTGGTCACCTATGCATGAAGGTCCTGTTGACTACGAACTGCCACCATCTCTGGCCCATCTTGCGGATTCTTTCCTCCCACAAGCTCCTACGTAGTCTGTGAGCCCTTCGGGGCAGAAACGCATTAATCCGTGTGCTCCTAGAACATCCAGCCTGCAAACTATAAAAATGCATTCAGACCCGTCTGTTTTCCTGAATCTTCCTGCATTTCCAAGTGGAATTTCTCCCTCTCCTAATTTAAAGCAGGATAAGAGTTGAGAGGAGATGGCAGGGAGCTAGTTAAGCCATCTGGTGCTTTCGCTTGATTTCCGGCTGGTACCAAGCCCCCCGCTGATATTAATGGTGCAATGAAACTTCCCATCAGTATGAGTGCCAGTCCCTTGTTCAATTACACACCAGCTTTCCAAACAGCAGCTCTGCAAAGGGCAACATGGAAATCGATGAATCCCTGCGTACCTTTGCCTTCAGGCTGTGTTTTCTTAAAGCGCATAAAACACTAGTGGAAGGAGAGAGAGAAAAAARAAACCCAACAGCTTCTCATTCCTCTTGAATGTGGGACCGAGGCAAGGGGACATAGGGGGTGCAGGAACGCTGGTGTTGGGGGCCAGCTGCGGTTCCTGCTGTGAGCCTGGTGCCAGCTCCCGCTGGTCCTTGGTAGTCAGCGAGATGCTGMTGATGAGATGAGCTTTACATAATGAGCTCAGGCGCACTGATACAGACCCACTGCTTGCCAGATAACAGCTTCCATGGGTGAATCCAYGCAGATACTATGCTTGTAGCTTCTGTTCACAATGGCCCACCCAACAGAGGGAAGTAAACATCTAGATACTGTTATACCTCCTTCCTAGAGAGCAAGGGTAGGGAGCAACTGGAGCTTGAAAGGCCGAGCCTCTACCACAGCCTTTCCTGAAACAGCGGTTATGGGCCATTTATTCCTGTCTTTTATCTGACCTCTCTACCCTTTCTCTTCAGCCCTCCTTCACCCTCTGCTTTCCCAAAATGACAACAGCAACTCCACCAATATTTCTCTTACTTCTTATGTATCTTATATGTCTTAGATCTCTTACCATTATTTCTAGGCTTCCCTGGCAATTATCTCTACTCTCTCTTTTCTTCCCCAGCTAAGCAATGGTTCTGAGTGCTCCCTTAGCTCCAGCCACTGGCTAAGGGGGTCATCCTTCACCCAGAGCCTTCCCTAATGTACAGCCAGCTGCCACCTGAGAAGTATTGCTTCTACCAACTCATCCCWTTGCACCACAGAAAATGTGTCAATAGCCTGAGCTGTTCCTGGACTAGCCCCTCTCACCAGTCTGACTTTGCACTTTTTGTTGAAATATGCATTATTGCAGATAAGATAATACTAAAAAGTAATTAAACCCCTGAGGTTGTGCATAAAAGAAAACGCAGTTTAAAATTGTTAGAACTTGTTGACATTTTCTAAATGAAAACACAGAAGAACTCATATTTTCCAGTTCATAAAATTTAATAAGGGCAGACATTTTAAGGAAATATTTTTAAATAATCAAAAAGCAACTTTTTAATGATAAAACCCCCATATCTTTCAGTTTTTTGGATTGTATTTTGTCATCATGCTCTACAACAAGAAAGTGTCTGAAAAGGCCAACACGGTTTCCTCCTCATTCCACGTGGTGCAGAGGAACCAGGAGCAGCTGACGACAGGAAGGGGTGTTAAGAGGATCCTTCGAGTGCCTTTCCCTCCCCAATGTTTTAGGCTGAAACTGGGATTGTTTCCAGGTCTTATCATTTCCCTGGAGCCTTTTATCACAACTAAAAAACTGTCAAGAACATTTGATAATACAGGAAAAGAGGAAAGTGAAACTCAGTAGCAGAAAACCAGTAGCTCGGTGGAAGGTGTTTCTCTGAAAATCGTCGGCAGGAGCACTCGACTGTCTGCATGGACTGACTAGGTCTGCCTGAAGACATTTGTAAAGCAAGTCTCCTTTCAGTTAAGGCAATGAGGAAAGCTTTGTTCATGCAACAAATTGCCCTGGCAAGGTCTGAAGTAGGCATATTTAAACTCAAAAGCAGTGCTGGCAGCACTGACTTTGCTTATATCACAGGAGAAGCAAAGCTGGGACATGATGCAGAACGAATGCATAGGCTACTTTTTTTTTTTTCCCCCTTTCCTTATTCATTTTGTACAATCTCTTAGGCTGTGGATACATTAAGCAGTAAGCCTGTAGCAGGCCATGCTGCCCCATTTCTAAAAAAGGTTGCAAACGTTCAATACAATCCTGAAAATATGCAGGCTCACATGAACTGGCAAAGTTCCTTCTAGTTTAATGGGGACTACTTTTCCTGGGCTCTGCAATTTTCCCCCTTAAAATACGCAGCCTGCTTATTTCTATGCAGCTCTCACCATTTAATTTCTTCCCCACTGATGCCTTGAGCATCACTTCCCTTTCTCTGCATCCAGAGCCTTACATGTTGCTAAACACTGTTCCTGTTGGACCGTGTGCCTGGTTGTTGCTGCATAGTGACAGACTTGCCTCTCTGTATGGCTACAGCCGCGCGGCTGTGTTTGCTTGTCTCCGTGCGATCTCCTCTCGGAGSCTTCAGAAGATTGTTTGTGCTGCACAGGCTCAGTCCCTGGGCTTTAGGGATAAACCAGATTTTCTTCTGATTAAAGACTTCTTAAAGATTAAAGACACACGGCCAGGGCGCAAGTCAAAGCTGCAAAGCAAAGATCACTCTACAACTTTTCAGTTTGCAATTTGATTTTTTGGTCAGGTTTCCTGCATTTTTTAAACACGCAAGCTGGAAAAGACAATAATCTTGCATAATACTGCAAAGCATAATACTGCCCCTGCCGCAGCTTAAAGAGCAGGGCTAAAAATTTAAGTTCATAGTCAGATCAGTATTTATTCCTATGACTTTTCCTCCCTGTCCCTGTCCTTTTGCACAATCGCTCCGAGCCTGCTGGATGGAGTTTCCCGTTCCCACATTCTCTCACAGTTCCTATCCCCTGGCTCTTGATTCAATGTGATTTTATTCCATTCTGTCCCCACTTTTTTTCTCACCCCAATTCCCAGTACATGTATCCACCCCACAAGTACAGTTCTCCTCCATTTCTCTTTTTGACCCTGGGCCATAGCAAAGGGCCCCTTCACCTCCTCAAAAAAAGATTTTCCCCCAAGGTCATGGGCAAAAAAATGGTCTTTTAGAGTGCAAGATGTACTTATGGGGCCAGACTGGCTGGACAAGCAGGCCAAGTGCATGGGGAACATTCACCATCTCCAAAGCAATGCAAACGCCAGCGTGCAGTCACAGGGTACGTAGGTGGGGACCAGCGAGCGCTGCACCTGTGCGAGCTGGGGAYTTCCCTGTCTAGCTCTGCCCCCCTGCACAAGGCCAAAGCTGGGAGGATCCCTCCAGAGAGGARAGTCAGTCCCCAGAAGAGCAGTTGTAGGTTCCCCAGTGAAAAAGCACGTGTTCAGGAAAACCTTTGGCATTGCCTGTTTCTCTCACCTTTTGCAGAATGTGCCCCTCAAGGCACCCTGGCACCCAGCAACGGATGTCCCCTGATTTATCGGAGCCCCTGTGYGATCCTGATGTGGAAGGAGGAGAAAGATGAGCGTGGAGCAGTCCAAATGGGCATCCAGCTCTGTCCCAGCAGATCCTTTGAGACCCCAAAAGCATGGACAGGGCCTCTGCGAGCTCCTGCCTGCGTGCCCGGCCACAGACTGTCCTGCTGTGSTGCCACCGTGCCCATCAACTCAGTCCTGAAGAGAGAGTGAGTGTCTATACCCCATGTCAGCCCCATCTCTAAGAAAATCTATCCAGATCTCCTCTGCATAGAGAAGAAGCATCCCAAAATGGCTTTTAGAGGGAAAAGGGCYGGTTTTGTTTGATTATATATTAGGATACTTTTTTTTTTTTTTTTTTTTTTTTTTTAATGGAGATAGCTCAAAGCAACTGAGTCAGACTAGAAATAAAAAGAGTTTATGAGTAGAAATAAARAGGGTTTATGAACAGATTTCCMCACCTACTGTGTCATAGCGGGCTGGTCCTTCCTTGCAGCCCTGGCTCCAGCTGACACAATAACCTGCAGAGCTGCAGCAGACATAGTAGTAKCCACTGTCCGTCTGTCCCCCCAGGTCTGGCACCCCTGCTCCCCTCCACAGCCTCGATACAGACTCCCAGTTCCTTTCCTTGCCTCTTCCTCCTGCACCCTGGAGGCTGGGTCCCTGTCTGGGAGCAGGCTGCCGTCTCCCAAGGGAAGGAGCAAGCTACACTCACTCCTTCAGAGGCGTCTGCCTGACTCCGTCACTTTTATTAGAGAAACCTGACACACACACGCCGAGAGCGCATGCAGATCAAACAGATGCTGTCTGTCACAGAGCTTAAAGCCTAATTACAGAAGATTACAGAAACTATTTATAAATATTTATGTCTATTTAAATATATTTATAAATGTATCAGGATTGGATAAAAGTGTATATTGTTATTTTAGCTTAAGACACAGCCGAATATCATTTATACAATACTCATACAATAATCATATATTTGTATTAAGCTTCTTTTTGATTAACATGGACAGCAGCTGTTAGCACTGAATTGCTGTTAATGCAAAGTAGGTTGGCACCAATAAGCTAAGGAAAATAGGTGGGTAGATGCTAAGAAGTCTGGAGGGAACAGAGCAGATACACTACAGAGTAGAAAACTCTCCCTGTTCTTAGGCTAGGTAGAAATCCTCTGGATTCACCAGTGAGGACATTGGAAATATATAGCTAGGGTTATGTATCTTGTTTCATCATTAATCTGCTGATTTTCTGTGGCGACATACTTACTGCCTGCCTACATCATTCACTTGTGTCTTGCTTGCAAACACATGGGGTAGCAACTGCCTCTCGCTGCGTAGCTCCCCAGTGATGCTCATCTCGCTTGGGTTCCCTGCATGTGTAGCAACACTTACAAAGTACAACACCTATATAATAATTTTGTGTCACCCAGAAATTGTGCAACCTCACAATTCACCTTTTTTGCAGCTCACTCTGGAATATACCAAACGCCACCCTCCGCTGGACACTGTCTGACATGTGGCAGAATTGTACTTTTCACCATACAGCTGCTCTGTTTCTTTATCAGACACTTGGGAAAGTCCAGCAAAGGCATTTGGAAGTCATCAACAATTTATTTATTTCTCTTAGCTTGACTTTCTCAGGAAACAAAAGCTGTGCAATTCAATGGTCTGTCAGGCATTTTGAACACATTGGGCAGCTGAAAGTCACAATTTGAGAGGTCCCTAGATTAATACATTTCTGGAAATTCGGCGCAATTCAGAAGATGGTAGAAAAGATGAACCTTTATTTGTGTTCTGACTGAGAGCACAGAGGGGAAAGCTCAACCCATATCTGTCACATTCAGCAGCAGCTCGCTACTCAGAAGGCACATGTCCTGAGCTGCTCTATCAGCAGATACAGGCTGATGGGCCACCAACCTGCGTGGGGGTCTGGATCCGCCCCTGCGCTGGCTGGCAGCCCAGGAAAAGCAGGAAGATGACTATGGGTGGGTATGGGTGTACTGGGGGCACTGGGACAAGGAGTGGAGAGATGCATGGGAAGTGTGGCAGGTAGGTAGTATTGTTGCCTGAGAGGCATGAGACAAACTTGAGAAGCACAGGAGGAAAGTCAGCGTCCAGGGGCAGAGGAAGGGAGCAGTACGGAGACAAAGCTGGGACTGGCAACCGAGAGCACGGCAAGATGCTCTGACGATGCCTTGCCACGTGAGCGATGCGCTGCTCCCGCATCTGGACCTTGGGGTTTCTGCAGCCAGCTGCAGTCCCCATCCAGGAGAGGGTTACTGCGGGCTGTGCTAAGTGCAGAGCAGAAAAGATGCTGGCTGCTCGTCCCTGTCCTAGGTGTCCATAAGCATACTGCTGTGGGGCGGATGAGCAAGCCCTATCCTTCCCCCTTCCAAGCACCTTTTTTGACTAGGGGAAGACAAATCAGGAAATTTACTTTGCGCTCTCAGCAGGGTGGTTTTGAGCAGGACAATCCCTTTGGTCAGGCATCAAATAGCAGCATGTGAGCCATCTGCTTCTTTGACTAAAACACCCAGAGAAAAGCTGCTGGATTGGAAAAAGGATATTAATCTGAAAAGCGTACAACAAAGCGACTGCAGGGTGTTTCCCCCCCGAGCCAGAGTGAGCGAGGGAAAAGCTGATTACCATGACACACAGGAGCCCTGATCTAATATTCCACTTCAAGATTTGCAAATAATGTGCCCATTAACATTCATTAGCTCTTTAAATAATACCTGCCAGACCTTCCAGGCAAGGAGGAAAGGCCTCTGCGCCCAGAAATCAATCACATAACAACCTCTAATTGTGCATTTTCCACATCTACGCAAAGTTTCAATAAAAACAAACTGGGACAGAATAGCAAAGCTGAAGCTGTCATTGCTGCACGCCTGTGTACAGAACTGCACAGAGACACCCTTTCTGCTCCTGGATGCAACAAGAGGATCCTTGCTAATTAGTGGGCTTCTCTCCGACAGCTTGCCAGAGTTCAACGGGCACTGGGGGAGGCTCTCTTCAGGAATGTGTCAAGCCAGACATTCACCACCCAAAAATAGCTTCTGTCCTCTAGCTCATCAGGGCAGCATGCAGAGATAAATGCCGTGAAAAGAAAGAGGCTGATGTCACTCTCATCACACCCAGAAGATACTCTCTCTTGAGCTTTGAGGAGTCCCACATTAATATCCTTTGCAAAAAGCTTTGAGGTGCCTCTTGCAGTCCCAGCTGAAGTAACACCCTAAGAAAGAGGTGGAAACTAATGGTCTGAAATCAAGACTTGGCTCGGAGCTGTGATGCCACATATAAACCTCATTGCTGTCAGTTTATCACCCTCTGGTATTACYAGGGGTTTTTTTGTGTCTCTTCCAGAAAGGGCTGGGTCTCTGATGAAGGCAAAGGGGGAATCAGCTCTTGGCCATTTCTCTCAGATGTCCAAATGACCTTCCCAACACCCCTGTTAAATTATTGTCCATGGGTTTTCCTAGCTGTTAATTGCAAAACTGCTGCACTGGAAACCACAAAGCAGTGTCGGTTTCAGACTCTGCTGAGCAGACCCTGTTGTTGCTCCATTGTCACCGTGACCATGCCCCAGGTGGATACCAAAGGGAAGTTAAAGGATCTGTTAGAGTGAACATTTTGGTCACAGGCACAAGCAAAACCTCTGTGCTACTTTTCCTCTTGGGCTGTTCCTTCTGTGTTGTGCAGGGGACTCAAAYACCAAAACAAAAGCATAAGGACAGATTGTCCTTGCTGAATACATAGGTGTCTACATTGGAGCCATCTCCCCAGATCTGGTTGCCTTGATTCCTTTTATACTCAAATAGCAATGCACAGCTCAGTGAACCTCTTTTAGGCATCTTCTGGAGGAGGTCACTACATCTAGATGTGCCTGTTTCTCTATGTGAACAGCAAAGGGAGCTTGTATGGAGACACACATGTTGCAGACACTTAGGTTTGGTGTCCAGGAATGCTCAAAGCACATGGTCAATAAGCCTTTAGGATAAAAAGCTAATGTAATATTAGGACTCCGAGTAGGGAAACTGCAAGCAAGTGGGTGTCTGCCCATCCCCACACCCTTAGCAAAGGCGATGAGGAAACCTGAGACATCTTTGATTTTTATCCAGTGGACATTTAGGTGTAGTAACATAGGTGTACACTCAGGATTCTGCCTTCCTAATGAACTGCTTGCTCACTAAACTAKAGAGTCATTCTTCATCTTCTTTATCTCCTCCTAACCAAGGTCTTCTGTAGATATCCACAGGAGGGTGGTCCAGTTCCAGTCTGAAGTCAAGCAAATAGTCTGCACCCCAAAGAAATGAGAATTATGGACTGGAGCTATCTCAGGGTCATGAGGCAGCTGAAYCAAGATTTGACATTGGAAGAATGCCTTTTGCGAAGGATGTTACATGAAAAAGAAGTGATATCACTATCACCTTCTCTTCTGCTGTGTTTTAAATATATGCAACACGGTTCATTGTCCCACTGCCCCAACTCCCAGCATGATCTGGCTCCCTCTTCTCTGTGACTCTAGTATTTTTCTAAGCCTATGCTGAGCTGTTTGGATATACTAAATCTGCAAGAAATTGATGTGCCAAAAAACTGAATGGCTTCTTGGCAAGATGATAAAAGCCAGGAGTTGATCAGCATGAGATATAGACTAACATTTATGTGTAGCAGCTCTTACCAAAATGGTGATCATGGTCAGYTTGATGGTAGACATGGCAGCTTTCTGGGTAGCTCATCATGGACACCCAGCTTCAGGTCACTGATTCACCTGTCTGGCAAGCAGGAAACAACTATTAGGCACTGAAAAACTCAAATTAATTGCCATACAAGTGTTTTCTGGACTTCCTCTGGCATTTGAGCRCTTAAAAAGAAAAAAGAAAAACCCTACAAGGCCAGGTAAATAGGATCCTCTGCACAAGACTATGAACGAGTCCAGAGGCATCAAGGATCTATAGCACATCTCAGTGTTCCTTAGCATCTGTGATAACATACAACCACTTTCCACGGTGAAAGTAAAAGTACTATTTTGGAAAGGCATGTTTTCCTTGAGAGAAATTTTGCAGAATGAAGACAGCTTAGCGCTGTTTATGGATGCATTTATTCAGTCCAAAATGGGTTTAGCTGAGTAGTTAATAGAGGACCTAATTAGAGTGACTTGTCTGTGGTCTAACTAGCCAGGTCAAGGAGGGTCACAAAAAGAAAAGTAACAGATTATGCAAAGAGCGTGCATATTTGCAGGATTAGTGAAATCTGCTCCCCATATAAGCATATTCTTGAGCAGTGGGCGGACTGAAGAAATTCCTTCAAAGTGTGAAGGTGAAATACAAAGAGATAAAGAGGACAGAGACACTTTTTTTAATGTGCAAATAACAGTGCACTGCAGAGGTGCACAGGAAAAAATAACTTTGCATAAGTACATTTCTGACGAGATATTGCAAAGAAATGCAAAAGCAAACCGAGTTTATGAGCACATTTAAAGGGCAGTGATCTGATGAAGATGAGAAAATACAGAGTTAATGTTCTTTCATGGATTTCTTCATAAATTTATGAAGAAAGGTTTTGGCAGATTGGCCCACATCCCTGGAAAAAAAGTAAAGAAAAGGCGAATTTCCAGTTAGAGTGGAGTCACAGACTTCATTATCACAGTAAGTGTGATATGCAAAATGGATGGTGACAACTGCTGGTCATGTAAAAAAAAAAAGGAGATCTTTAGATTATTCCTGCTCCATCCCTAACCTCGACACTACTCCCACTGAACATGGGTCCCCAGTTATTTCCAAACCAACCTTTCAGCCCTGCCCTACCTTATTTCTGAAAGTGCTCACTAATCCTTATTACTATCTCTCAACAGTTCCTGTCTAATTTCTCACTAGCTACCTCAAAGTTATTTAATCTAGAGCTCTGGAAGAGGTGGGGGATGGAGGGAGAGAATCTATTTTATGCTGTGTACTCTCCATTCCCTCATCCAAGACCTGTGTGAACATGGATAAAAATCACTGTTTAATAGCGCTGGTCAAGCCTTGCTGCTTGTTCAGAAACCTTGCTTCCAGCCTGCTTGGATCAGCTATTAAAAGTTTGTACAGAACTTCTGAATGTGTTCTTGTAGCAACAAGGGAAGCTTTAAAGCATCCTTACAGCCCAAGTAGTTTACATGAATGTTATATCCAGGGGGATGAGTGCTGCACGTGAGAAAAACCTACAAATAGGGACCCTTCTAACTAGGTGCCAAGGTTTCCATCTGTGCCTGTCCTCTGGAGCCAGCAACAGGACCCAGCATCTTCCAAAGTAGACACCACGATCCCTACACCTACCCAGCCCTTGTGGCTGCTGAGGAGGCCAGGACGACTAACTTGGCCAGGAGGGCGGGCAGCCACCTATCCRTGAGGACGGCTGCATCCCTCCAGGCTCCCTGATACCTGCATGTAGGAGCTTCCTGGTTGCAGGAGCTGAGCATGTGGTGAGCTGAGGTGGTGAGCAAGGTGGTGGAGTCAAGGTGAGCTGAGCATGTGGTGGAGTCAAGGTGGAGAACACCTAGTGGCTTAAGGTAGACCTATGACATCTCTCTAAAGGTGGGAAAATTTCAACCTGGATAAATTTCAAGGAGGTTACATTTATTTTAGAAAAAGTAGTCAAGTGATTGTTTTTTTTTTTCCTATTCTTTTGCGATCCCTTGAAACATCAGCATCCGTAATTAGTGCTTGCAGATAAAAACATTCACTTCTGCCTGGAAGAAGTCCTTTTTTAAAAAAAATTAAAATTGAGGGCAGTTAGCAGATGCTTGGATAGTGTGAACACTCGCAATACATTATTACAGCAAGGTCTCACCCCTCTGCCCTGAAATTGCTGCTAACACTGCTTTCTGTAGCACTTCTCACATCTTTTTGAAAGTTTCTGTAATCCTAAGCAGCTAGCAACCTTCAGTCTGAGGAACATCAGACTACATAATTTAATGGTCYTTTCTGGCATTAAAATCAGGAGGTCAAAAATTTCTATGCAGTGTGTAGCTGTAGCTAAACTCTCTTGCAGCTGTTTAAAGCAAGAGTGAAAGAGCAGAGACATAAGGGAGCCCTTTTAAATTTTACAATTACCTGTCTCGGTTGAGCTTGGCCCCCAAGGAACATCTAATCATTCTGAAACTTGAAGCCCAAAGGCAGAAGGACTTAAGGCRAACCAATTCCCATGGTACACCTTATGCCTTTAAAATCTCGATACCTATCATATTGTTTAAAAGGTAGAACAAGGACTGGATTAAGCCATCAGCAACAAATCATTCTAAAGTAATTTCAGTATTAAAAATCTTTATGTTACACTTCACCATGAATAAAAATTTCTTGTAAAAAAAATATTTTGAAACTAAAACCCATCATGTCTCATTCCTCTGTTAAACTTTTCTAGCATTTCAAGTTTTCTAAGGAGGCTTCATTTTTGACAAAACAGCATTTTCTGACGAAAAACCCTTCTAAAAAAAAACTGCTTAGTTCTAGTATTTAGTAACTTGTAAAAGCATAGCAAGATATTTTAAGTTAACACCTCTGATATATATACCTTATTAAATATAAGCAATATAATGTTAAATTGCATTAAAATTAATGTTATAATATTATTGATATAGGGAACATAATATCCAAACCAGCACTGGATATTCATGAAACAGTAAAAAGAGTTGTTTACTGCATTGAGTTCCTCATTAATGATCACYCATACTGTTGGGACTGAAATGACCAAAGAAGCTACCAAGTCTTTTGTTACATGATTTATTGTCATGTTACACTACAYAGCCCAAGAAGGGCTTTGCACGGTCCCCCATAGTGCAGGGCTGTGGGGCTGTCGTGCCCTGTGCAAACCTGAGCTGGGAACTGGTGAAAAGGAAGCAGGCTGTGTTAAGAAGATGCATAAAAGTGAAACCATGCACTCTAGCCTGGAGGGAGGGATCCTTGCAGCAGCTCTGAACTCCTGGTGAAGGGCTTGAGACGCTGGCAACCCACCTTGACACCCCTGCCCATCTTCATTGGGAAAGACCAGGGCCATTGGGCTTAGGAACAGCAGGAGGATGAGCGTAGCCTGAGACAATAGATGCTAGTAGAGTTTTTATTACAGTATTATTAATGAGGCTTTTCTGTATTAATTTGAACTATGAGTGTTAGTATTATTGTAACTGGAATAATAACTGTTTGTTATATTTTGATTATGCTGTTAAGATTTTAATTAGACTAACAATAAATTCTCAGCTCCACATAAGAGGTGTTCCCTTTTTACCCATAATGGCATTTTGAGTAAAACAGACGGGTGAGGCAAGGCGAAGGGGCAAGGGGCAGCCCTGGCTCCTGGCTGCCTGCCACCAGTGACATCCCCGTGAGCAAGAAGAGAATCATCGGGGGACTTTGTTAGGACTTTGAAGTGGAGATCTCTGGCTGGTGCTGACAGCTGAACATACTAATGGAGAAGGCTGTTTCTGAGAACTGCTCAGGGTGGCCTCCCAGTTAGACAGGTCACTGAATCTGCACCTTGCACAAAATGTTACTAGTCAGTGCTTCAATTAGCAGACAGTCTAGGATAACTTGTACCTGGAGAATTAAGCAGAGGTCAGAGGTGGCTGAAGCTATCTTACCCAGACTGGTAGGGCATAGGCTCCTTTTATAGCCCCAGAAACAGGGAGCAGTTAATATATGGAGGATGCTTGGTTCCCTMCCTGGGAAACGCAAGAAGTAAAAACTCTGGGTGGACATTTCCTATTTTTTGCCTATAGTCTGATCACTTTTTGATTAGCAAACGCCAGCTTTGCCAAGAAGAGGAACATAACAGGCATTGCTCACAAGAAACTGAATAAAGCGCACACATCCTTTGTTCAACACTTCTCTTCCTGCAGTACAAAGCATCCTGATGAAAGCAAAGGGAGGGGGAGCAGCGAGGGGTAGTGACCATCAATCCATCTGGTAATGCCTCAAATCGTGTCCAAAGACAAGCATTCTATTAACTTTGTTCCTCTGAAATCCTATTTAGGGAACTGGCTTGTAAGATGTGGAGAAATAACAATGTGACTTTCATATCACTTTGTGAGAGAACTACTTGAATGCACTCTCAGTTTATCTTGAGAAACCAGTCACTGCAACTGCAAGTCTGAGCTGGAGAACTCACTTTCATGCTGGTTCCAATTGATAAGCCCAAACCGAGTCTGATAGTTGTGTCTTGTTTACCCAAGTGACAAGACTTTGCGTCCAAATACTTCTCTGAAAGCACGTACCTTAGTTAAAGCCTCACAAGAAACTTTAGTTTTTAATGCTCTCCTTGATTCGTGAGGAGAGGAGCTCCTCCTGTAYAGGAGCAATACCAATGCGAAGAACCACCTATGAACATTAAGCCTGGCAGCAATCACACCCTCAGTTTGCCTGTTTTTATTTGCCAGTAGTTGTTGCCTGCTCAGGACACATGTAGTTCTCAGTGGTAAAAATAATACTTTCACAGAAAGCCACTGTCTGTCTCTACACAGCACAAACAAGCTGAGTAAGGCAGGGGTGGCCCAAAAGGCAGGCTGGGCTGATTGGGCTGCGTCTCTGCACCCACCCAGGTGAATCCCACCATGATCCCTCATCAGAAAGGCAGAGCTGTGTGTGTGTGAGTGTGTGTGTGTGTGTGTGTGTGTGTGTGTGCATGCATGCGCATGTACGTAAACCGTCTTCCATCCTGCTGTCTGCCCCTGATTTTAGATGCCTCATTAAGTACTGTCGCAGGCCTGCTGATAAGCAGCTCATCATCCCGTGGGCAGGAAAATGCACGGAGGCAGTTTGTCCTCTTAGGCAGGGATGGGATTTGCCAACCTCCTATACCCTGAATGAGTATCCCAATCACAGGGTTATTTCAGAATGTATAYGTGGAGTAGGGAAGACAACGGAGGGAAGAGATGGGGGAAGATCCAGCTGTGGTTTGAGGGAGCTGCTGCTGCCGGCCTTGTATGAAATTTTATCCAAAGTTTGCTTTGAAAGCCTTGCAGATTGGGTCCTCAGGGGAGAAATCCCCACTCCAAGGACTGTAAGAGCTTGCTGCACAGTCCAGAGTCCTGTCGGTCCTGGTCCCATCTCCAGTGAGAGCTGCAATGTGGGATGGGGTACAAAGCACAGGTGGACTCTTGCTGACAGCAGTGGACATTTGTCAGCAGTAAGCCCTTACAGTGCTGGTGATGGCTCTGCACTTGTACAGAAGTCMGCTGCCCAGGCTGATGGTGAGCAGGTACAGCTTACTCAGGTAACAATTATAGAATGGCTTGGATTAACTGATTTACTATGCTTCATCTATTCTAACAGCTAAAGTTACCATTTTACATGTTACAAGCATGATCAGGTGGCCTTTCTTTTGTTTGCTCTAATTTCTTACTTTCTTTAATTCTATTTTGTCTAATTTGCTCTAATTTCCCATTTTGTACTGTAGCTAAGAAACAGAGATAAAAACTACAAGAAACTGAATAGATAATTGGTTAATTAAAGCAACTTAACTGGTACGCGGTTTATAATACATTGTTCTCATGGAAGCCAGAATAGCGAACTGCTCTGGGTAGGTAATTCAAAGTTCTGGCTTCCTTTTACTTATTCCTTTAAAAAAGGGGCTAATGATTATGAAATTCCTCAGGTAATTAAACTTCATTTCTCAAAGTGAACTGAACTGCCTTATCCTAAATCCCTATCCAGACTCTATCCCCTACYAGGGGGACAGTTCTGCTAAAGAGAGTTTATAGATGTAGAAGTTCATAGGACTTTAGGCTCAATTGCACACCAGTCTGCCCTGGGCTAACACAAGGACTTCTGCAAAGTAGCTTGGATGAGTAAAGAGGGATATTGRCAGCTGTCTGACCTTCCTGAAAGAAGAGTGGATCAGGTAGGATACCCAGAAAGGAGGGGAGGTTGCTACTGTGCCTGTTCCAGGCTGAGGATGCAGAGAGAACAGGATGGGTTGCATAAGGGAATAATGCTGTGGAGCTGGAGCAACCCAAGCAGAGTCAGGGAACCCACAGTGAGGAACAGGGCTCAGGGCCAGACCCAAGAGGGTGGAAAGGGAAAATTTCCTGTGACAACAAAGGGCTGTGCAGAGTTTGCTGCAACACTGAAGYCATGAAGTTGCCTAACCTACATCTGGAAGACAGGATTTTCTTGCAAGGACACCTCAAGCAAGTAAAGAGTTGTTGAAAAACTTTTTCAATATTATTTTCCCTCTGATCTACTTACACTCAGTGATTGAATGTATYTTCTGTCCAATGTTGAGTATGGTAATCCTTGGACACTATCAATATGGTAGCAGTCACCATATTACACTTCACCGCAAAGCTCTGGTGATTCAGGGTCYCTGTGTAGCCTGTAACAGCTGTGTCCAGGCAACCTGGGATGAGCAGAGCTGCTTCTGTTGGCTGTGTAGACGTGCCATTGGGTGAGTTCACCAGGGCTCTGATCGTGAACTYTCACAGGAGCTGGTCGGACAGGTGCAAAGTAGCTTGGATGGGTGAAGAGGGATATTGACAGCTGTCTGACCTCTCTCATTACAGGGCTTCAGCAAACATACGGCTCAGATGAGAAGGCAGTATCTGGACTGGAAATTAATGYACTAAAATTTAGCTTTATGACACGCCTACATATGCTCTGTATCCCCACTATGATCACTGGAGATCTATTGGGTACATCAATGGGAAAATGAAGAGCATTCAGCTCTCCCTGGGGCAGACACCTGCTAGGTGGGCAGTTGAGTAGAGRGCTGAAATTCATTGTTTTAACAACAGTTTAGACACATAGGTCTCATGGAGCTACCTGCAGTTAGATGCTTGCCTATAGGTATCCTTAACTTGAATTGAAATGAACCTGCAATGGAGAAGTGGATGGAACAGCATGACTCTTCCCAGACAATGAGATCAGGCATTAGACAAGAGCTCTAAGGGGGAAGCAAAATGAGACCAAAAGCTCTGCTCAAAACAAACAGTAAGAGAATAATAGGGAACCTTGATTTAGCTCCTGGTTCCAGGTGATTTAAGTAATTGGAGAATCATAGTTGTGAAACAAATCTTCACAGAGTATCATAATCAGCCACACAACTCAGCAGGTCCTAAGTGCGGCAAAGTGGCACTAAAAACCCCTTCAGGAATGCACTTTTCTGAGGGAGATGTGTCATTTTGAGATGGCATCTTTAGGAACAACAATTCCTTCAGAAAAAAACAAAGTTGCCAGGACCATAAGGATGTAATGATTCATATAATACTTATTAAGAAACTTTAGCCAGCATGCTAACAGCTACTATCATTCCAAGGTCTAGTTGCTGGAAGCTGACGCTGTAGGAATCCAAACTATAAATAATGTGCAATTTCTTTCAAAGTGCACAGAAAAACTCCGAGCATATGAAAGATTCTCATCACTTCGAGTCTGAGAGATCTGATTCAGAAAARCAGGGTAGACTCTGAGAAGAGACACAACCGCTCACAAAATTAAAGCTAAGTACATGCTTGTGCACTACACTGAAGTGACACTTAAAGGCTGTGYCTTCCTGAGTGAGGTAGGCAGTTCAAATGTACTCCCCTCCTCATTACTAGGTTGAATTTAATGCTTTAAATCTTGTGTTCTGAGCAACCATAATCCCCAACTGAACAATTATAAAGGCCCTTTTGGCCTTAAAACACGTGTCTGTTGTGACCACTGAAAAGACCATACGATGTGGTCACCACACCATCCAGATTCATTAATAAGGCAGGACATACCCAGCGTTTACCGAATGATGAGAAAATACGACTCTTGACATTTACTGGTCATATATGTGGGCATTTAAATATCAGAGAGCTACCATTATAAAAGTGGAAGAAAAAAAAAAACATAAAATAAGATTAAGACAGAACAATATGAGCTACCAGAAGAATAACTCAAACAAGGCATGAAGCTCAAGTCTCTACACCCACAAGTATAAATCCAGAATATATTAGAGTCTGGTCAAAAAGCTTAAGGAAGGGAACTTCTGCTCCTCAGATAAATACAGGTTCTCCTCAAACGCACCAGACAAACCTCACTCTGGGCCAGGCCACCATTCAAAGATTCAGGACTGACAGGTTTTTGCTATCTCTGGTGTTCGCTAGAGCAAAGCAACTGCTGCCCCAAAGGTTCTGAAGCAATAAATGTATTGACAGAATAATGATAACATGTTTGCAGTAGAAAATTGCCTATATTCAGACAATGTCATGCTATAACTCTGCAACAATAACAGGCAGTCTCAGAAATAAGAAGAGACAAACAGATTTGGAGAGATTTTAGCTTTTAAAGAGAATTAAACAAAATGGAAATCACCAACAATACATGCACTAAAATAGAATAACAAAGAATAAAGAAAAAAGATGGGCTCCACTGGGGCATCTTACATATTTAGGAACACAAATGTCTACAGGACCAAACAAGCTTTATGGCCTTATCTCCTTTCCACCGATACATAAAAATCAAGAGACTTGCAGAAATAGAGTTAATTCACCATTGCATATGCAGGGAGAATAGCTATAATAAAAATGAATGTGCTCCTTGGCTAGTATTTATTTTTCAGCTGTTCCCACTAAGAATCCTAGATACAATAGTAGCAGAAATACAAGAGGACATTTCAGACTTTTATGAGTAAAAAAAAGTAAATCGTAATATACTGTGGAGAGCAGAAGAAATGAAAGAGATGACATTCCCGTATGTAAAAAATATATGATCAAGGCTAGGCTAAGAAAGCTCTTCTGGTGTTACAGATTATAACACCGGTTTTAGTAGCTTTCCCAGTTCTATACAGAGAGATTATCTTTGGAGCTAGTAATATGTCTGCGACTGGAACAGGCTTTTGTGAAGGCTCTCACCATGGTGAATGCCAGTTAATATTACCTGACTGCAAGTACTCAAATCCCTTCCCCTTGCAAAGACTCCCCCCTCCCCCCCAGTTTGCTGGGGAACRCAATGGCATGCAGAAATTCTGAATCCTAAAAACCAGGAATAATTCTGACAAACAGAATGACAAACCAGACTTAGCCAAGAAACCTTATTTATTGGCTAGGARGTATATTTTTTTACTATGCATGTACAAATGCATTTACCCACATCCTTCTATAACTACTTTCTTCCGCCTAAAATACTTCTCATGAGTTTAKCGTGGGTCAAAATATTGATATGATGTGATATGGTATGAGTGGGTCTAATAGGCTACCTATTGCCACCAACAGCAGTGGGAGACAGTTTAGACTTTAAAAGAATGTGAGTGGGCCTCTGGTAACAGCAGAAATTAAGTAGTGAAAGGATTGTACTGACATATGAAAAACAACATATTTAGGAAGTTAAGAGGGACTCTCCAGCATCAAAGCTGTCCTACTTCCAGAGTCTTATCATATTTGCTAAAGCACAATTCAGTGAGAAGGACTTCAGCACAAATCATTTTCTGCTGGAAAACTTGATAATAAATTACATCTCACTTCTAGAAACAATTTCCCATGATCAATAATGAATAAAAAGTCAGGTCCAAAGAAATGTTGTGACAGCACGACATGTACATGAATGGCAGCACAGATTTTGCCTCAGCAGCAAAATTGGTGCTTGATAAAAACGTCAGGTTTCCCCAGGACTTGAAATGTACTGCAAAATAGTGGAAAACAAACAAACAATCAAAAACCCCTCTCAAGAAATGTATTGTAACACTGCCCAAAGACAAATTAATTTTTGAGTGTAAAGCTATCTCAGAAGCCCAGATTTAATATATTGCACAGACAGAACATTACATTAGTAAATGGGCACAGAGATGTGGGGAAATAAGCTACTTGCACCGAGAGTCAGAGTAGCTTCATCTTTGCTGCGAAACACCTACTGAGAAAAGGATAATTTGCATTTTCATGTGAGTGTGTATGTTCCTAACAATCATGTGCAGCTCTGTCCATGACAGCCACATGTCCAGCAGCAGCCTCAGCTGACTACACACRTAATAAAGTATGGGACCTCTGATGMATCAGCTGCAGAATTTGGGGGAGACCAGTGATGGGATCTCTGCAGCAGAAGAGCAGTGGATGTCCTGGCACATGTGTCATTCAGCATTTCAGCCATCACCTCCTCACATGCACTCTGTTCTACTTTTAGTGTTTTTGAGACACGTCAAGATTCAACTGTCAATTGCTAAATATGTTTTCAGCCTATGATTGTTATGCATAACTGAGCTTAGTCTCTTCTACTTGAGTCTTTAGAGGCCCCAGTACAGTAAATAATCATACTTGTTCCCAGAAACAGAGAGAGACAAGAAGAATAGATATGATTAGAAATAACAGTCCAAAAAATCTTCCAGAGGACACTCATATTGAATGAAAAAAATTATAGTACTGGAAGGAGAGGTTCCCGTTCACCACTGAATAGCATGCACTTAAACTATTAGGAGGTCCACAAGGATCTTGCCTCTCTAGAGATCTATTTAGAGCAATACTGCTGGGGCTGAACTGCTGCCATTTTCTCCAGAAAAAGCTCAGGGATCTGCACTTTTCTGAGGATTTCTTCGAGTTTTGCTTAGAAATAACTAAGCCTCAGTTTGATCAGTACCAGCCACATTTCTACATGGGACATGCAGCTGAGACCTTGCTGTCCTCCTCATCTCTGGATGCTTTCATACTGCCAGGGCTCAAATAGCCCACTGTAACTTTGAGTCCTGTCTCAGTTTAGGGAGTGCCCTGACCAACTCTAGACCTGGTGTTATCTTCCCAGATGGAAAGAAAATCATCAGAATTTTTGGYGGCCACAGTTTACAGTTTCCATGTTTTGACTACATCTGCAAACAGAAAAACAATTCTGTGGAGTATTTACTTAAACGTCTTAAAAGAGCCCATTTCACATCTGAAAACACTTGTGCATACAACTATCTGAGGGGGGGAGAAAGGGAATTTAAACAAAGAAAAAAGATAATTGGGAACTGTCACGAGAATAATTGGCATGATGCCAAAGCACAATCCCACAGCTTAAAAACAAGTAGTGCTGCTTTAAAACCAAGCCAGACTGACTTGCATAGCCTGCAGCAAAGGGGGCTGAGCRTATGGAGAACATAGATGATGGGCACGTGCATCTCCCCTGTTGCACCCCAGTTTGCTCCCACAGGCCTTCTTCAGTCTTACTCATCAACTGAAACCTGACCAAARTCTAAAAAATTAGACTGAGTTTACAATAGGCTTTACTTTCCCCACTCAAATGATGATCAAACAGATTTGCAAAGCAGCACTTTGTTGAGGCTTGAGAAGAAAATAGGATGATAAACAGGCTAGCATGCAGTAATCAACTGCTCAAAACACAGCAACAATCACTTAAAGTCCTACTTCTGGTTTCTTGGTCAAGACAACAGTGACATCAGCTGAGTTCTGTCTCCCTGCAACGACACCCCGATCGCAGGTTGTGATGGAGCTCACCAGCATGAGCTGCCCCAAGGTTCTCCTAATGCTTCCCTCCAGYGGCCACTCTTGCCTGTCCAGGACATCTGCCCTTCAGCAGTACAGGTAGCACCCAAARCAGTGCAACATCACTCCAAAACTTCCTAATAACCCTGTAGGATCCTACAGCCTTTGTTTCCTTCACTACACCCTGATAACCTTCCTTTGATAGATGGGAGAGGGTAGAAATTGCTTCTTGTGATATGAGGGGCTGGGGATATGGTTTCTTAGTGTATCTAAATGAGAGATGAAAAGAGATTTATTCTTTATGCCATGTTTAGAATGCATTTAGTCCTGTGCCCTTGGGACATGAGGAATTACTCTTTCTWCCACTTAATGCATAACTTGTTTCTGGATTTGTTTTGGTTTCAGTTTGTTTTTTCCTCCTTCTGAAGAATCAAAATAGCCACAGGTAAAGGTGGCTTCTGTACACAGGATTAAACTGATCAGCAGATTTGGGATCATGGMGGTTATTCCTAAGTCAAGGATCACAAGGGACGTTTTTACATGTTCCACTTTCCTCTGTAACATGTAGTTACACTATCCAACACCATCTGGGCATTTTTACTGAGCTGTTTACCTTGTGTTGCAGGAGCCCATGACACTGACAGCATCCACAATCTCTCCTCCTTTTTTTTTAACCTCTGGTATATTCCTTTTTTGTWGTATTTGGTATTTTACACTTGGAGTTAAGTACATTATAGTATGTTGGAGGATTATCTGTGGCTTTTGAAGCTCCAGGATGTTCTTGTGAACCCCTGGATTTAATTTCTATTTCAGAGATGCTTGAACTCACAGTGACTGGTGTGGTCCCATGCAGTTCTCTCTCCCTGTATTTCACTGACAACACCTCATTGCACGTGATTATGAGAAGTACCCAAGAATATCACTCCAGCAGAACCATCCTTACTGATTTGCAATGGTTTATCAGAGCCATTCAGAAAAGCAGGCTGGCTGGCTATAATATGCTGTTATAATATGTTATATTGCTTATAATTATTAGCTATACCTTTACCAGCTATTCTGCTATTTTATGCAGGATCAGTGTTCAGAAAAACAAGCTTCAGCAATCCAGTTCTGCTCTTAATTTTGATCCAGCATTCCCTTCCTCCCATCCTCTGAAGCTTTCTCGGCATTTCACATTATTACAGTATATATTACCAGGCCACAGAATTCCCCAGGAGTTTCTCTCAAAGCTCTTGGAAGCACATTGCGCAGTATCTCAAATTTAAACATGTTCAACTCAATAATATAATTTAATAACCACCATAGTTACAGTTTAGAATAAAAATTTTTCATTATCTCTGTAAACTTGCACTATGTTGTCCTGCAAATTTTTAATTATCAAGTAGAGGTATTTTTGGAGCATCTTTGACTTTTCAGTATCAGTAAAATTATTTTTTTTTTCATATCCACTCAGATTATGACCTTATATCAGCTTTAGAATCATTTTAATTCCTAAAATCAGATTTCTTCTAGTCATGATACACTTTTAATTAAATTTAATTATTTCTGTTCCTTACTCTCCTARTCATTCTTTCAAATATTGTTATAGCCCAGCCTACCAATTCTTTGCATTTTTTACATTCTAAGTTATATAATTATTCTCACTTCCTGTCTCTGTGTATGTGTACTCTGACAGTCACTGTCTGTCACCTACATTTAGCTATCTGTACTTATAGCATGTAACTATACCCTATATGTACATGTATCATTCACATGCATTTACTGTCAAGACACTGGCAGCCACCCAGSAGCCCAAATTTTAATCAATATAAAGAGGATGAAGAGGGGACAGCCACCAACTTCAGCACAGACAGTGACTCACAGACCAAACTTTTGTTATTTCGTTTGAAGAGGACAGGGGTGGGGGTTTTGGGTCTGCACTGCAGCAAAAGGACCTCTTCTAACACAGCAGAGTTGTAGATCTTTGGTACCTAAGCAAATGTGCCAGAACAACTCTCAGGAAWGAGCACATTTTTCTTCACCTCCAGTGTTGCTCATAGATGACTTTGCTCTAGGAAAGCACTATGGTATCTCTCCTCTCCTTGGCTCCTCTTGGAGCATGTCCATTCCTTCCCCAACAAGGACAAGGTCACCAGTTGTGTCCCATGCCAGCCTTTTGCTGATGGTGTTCTAACACATACCTCTCCAAAAACAGTCTCCAGGAGTGCCTTCAACTTGCTGTTTATGAGAAGGTGATGTGCCAGGACCTGGGGTTGTCCTTCCACTGACAGCTAGAGGTAGATGAAATAGAAGCCCCCAGGTGAAATTGTTAGTGGGGGCAAGGGCAACTTTTAAAGGCTGCAGACATGTAGCAGCTGAGRACATTCAAGATATCAGCCCTGCAAGCTTACCTGATCCTGAGTTTCTGTAGATGTCTGTTCAGCTCAGTACCTGCTGCTAAGGTGCCGTCTTTGYGGTATCCTCTTGCTTCTGAGTGCTRAGCCCAACTGCCCATGCTCCAGCTGTGGCACTCTGGGAGCTGCACAGCTAGCTCAGGGATGGATGGTGGGGAGRGAAAGGCTTGTCTGCAAGGGAAGACAGGTCTGCGTCATTGCTTGAGGAGCTGCCGCAGGGCAGGTAGACCTCGAGGGGAAGCTGAAAGAGATGGAAGCCTGGAGGCTACTGAAAAGCCAACAAGTCTGCCCAGGTGTGTGGATACTTTTCCACATTAATCTAAGTACATTGAAGTACTGATTTCATAAATGCTGGATTTGTTCGGATAAGTTGCCCTGCGATGCTCTAAGTCCTGCCTAACTGCATTGCTTTCCTGAGTGATTTAGCATCTGAAAGAGCCCAACCTCACTTGAGTCCTGCAGTGGGAATGAGAGGAGCTGAAAGCAGCAGGTCTGGTCTCAGTGTGAGGAGCTGTGCAGCTGCTTGGAGATGGAGACAGGGAGCAGAGATGCACCAGCGAAGGCCAGCCAAAGCCAGGCAGGCTGCACTCCTGGCAGGGCGCAAGAGCTGAGCGGGAGCCTCAGCCAGATCAGAGAGCTGCTCTCCCCTCCCTGGCTGCCCCTCCTTGAGTCTCTCCCCCCACCTTCCTCCCTACACTCCCTTCCCTGCCCTCAGGTTCCATGGCTATAATCAAATCATAACTTTTATTAAATTTGAGATTACTTTTTAATGGAATCAATTTCTTGCGCAGTGCTTTTCCCTTTTGCCCTGCGGCTCAGCCACGCTCTGCACTTTTGTAGTTTTACTCTGTTTTTTGTCTCTGCTGCTGCCCTAATGACAAAGACGTAGGTGAGCAGTGAAGCCCTGTCTTGCCTGATGAAGGAGCTGGGTCATTTGCTGTTGGGGCTCTGACAACCCTCTTCTATTCGCCCATGTTACGTTGGTGCAGATATCCTCAYGGAGGAGCACCGAGGCACCAACAGCCAGCAGGGTGGCTCCACGCTGGCAGAATGGATGGCATTAGCAGCTCTGGGAGTATGTCTCCGGGTTCAAGACATCTTCCCTGGAGGGAAGCGAACCCTCATCTTTCCCCCTGTCTGAGTGATCATTTTGTTGCTAGATTGGAAAAGCTATACWAGATTGGAAAATCTGTGCTAGATCCGGTTGCTCTGAAACTCCTTGAGCTTGAACAGCCTAAAGGTACCCAGCTGGGGTTCCTCTCCTCTCTGCCATCCTGTCCTGGAAATCAGGTATTTGTCCCTCATGGTGCTTGGCAGGACTCCGTGAAGCCCTGCCCCTGGACAGCCCTGCCATGCAGGTTCTCTCTGTGGTACCATGTTCCTGCCCTAGGGCTCACCACCACATATAGCAGCTTAAACCTAGCCTTCACGGGTTTTAATAACCCTAAATAACCATACTGAAAAAAAAGGGATTCAACTTTGCAGCTTTACATAGCTTTCTGCTAGTCTTCCCCTTTCCTTCTGCTTGTTTTTTCCTATTTCTGTACTTCTTATAACACCTACAGATTGTATTATATCCTCTGATACAAAAAGGCTCATTTTACTTTCACTTGTCCTAATCTAGTGACAACATGAAAAATAATAGCAGCAGCTAGATCAGTATGCCTTTTTGGTCCTCCTGCTGATGTTCTTAAATGGGGATTTATGATCTTAACCTCAGATATGAATGTTTTGGATCTAAAAGTTTTCTTGCACAGGAATTATATTTTCTAAATCCACATCTAGGAACAACAGGTCAGTCTATCTCCTAGTTATTTCAAGACCTGGTGCTAGCTCAGGCAGCTATCTCATGAAACCTTTCTGGCAGTTTCTAATCCCTGAGTTTTGAAACAATAGATTTTAGTCTGGTTCAAAGGCAGCCAAATGTTGGGGTCTTGGCTTTGTACTATCTTTTATTTTTCTCTGGGAATTTCTTTGGGAATTTAAAATTCCCTCAAAACAAATTGAGATGCATTATTTGGAATAACATCTTCAGGTAAAATCAGAGCAGCAGGCATTGAGCATGGTGACTTGCAGAGGTGCCCTGAGGGAAGGCCCATGTTGGCCCCAGCACGTACCAGCACATCAGTGTGCCGCAGCTCCTAGCTCAGCCTGTGCCTAACATGTAGCGGTCAAGGCATGTTGTGGGTTACAGATTCCAGTGGTGATGAATTATTCATGAGAACTAAGAGAAAAATCTGATCCAACTTTTTGCTTCCATCATCCTTTTCGAAGTTCATGTCATTCCATGAGCATCCTAAATATTTATCCTAAACATAATGGCTGCCACTGTAGCATACCAACCAATTCTAGAGAATTAAAGCTGAGATCTACTGTCTAATTTGACCAGTAAGAAATATCAGCATTTCTCTTAAAATCTAGAACTCTCTTTTGATTTGAAAAAGAGCACAAGAGTTTTCCTTTCCGATATGTCTGTTCTTGTTATCTTCCTGAATGCACTAATAATGCACTTTCATAGCCCAGCTTCATAAGGTCAGAAGCAGACGCTCTGTGATTAACTCTTTTCTCCATAAAAGTTTGTAATTTTTAACTACTTCCAAAATAGTATTGAATGCCTCTTTTTATTATTGTTCTTTCCATCCTTACTAAGATGGGAATTCACAGCTCCTTCTCTAAACTAGAGAAACATCTCATGCCACAAAAACGAGACGAGAAGCTCTGAGTCTGTAGTTATTCAGGTAGCTTTCTTCTTTTTTCTTTTTTCAAAGTCTTATTTTATTTTTCAGCCAAGTCCATTCTGTGTGTATCTGTATCTACGAACACAAGGATGTTATTCTTCAAGATTCAATTGAAATATTATTCCACGGTCATTTAAGAAAGCGTAAAAATGGATTCAGTACTGAAGCATGAGATGTATCACCAAAAGCTATATATATATGTGTGTGTGTGTATATATATATACATATATATATATATATATATGTTTGTGTGTGTGTATTTTTATATGTATGTTTGTATCTATGTGTGTGTGAGTCTGTGTATTCTTCTGAGGACTATATTCCCTTTCTACATTATACTCACAGGGCTTACTCCTACAAAGGGCTATGTTCTCTCTATTCTCACAAGAATCATCAGAACTGAGTGAATTGCAGTTCTGCCATAATTCTACTTGTAATTAATAAGTCATCTAAAGAGCAAAAAGGTACACTTTGAGGTCCAACAGGAAACTTTCAAGTACAGAAGTCTTTAAAAATTAAAAAAATCCATTTTGGTGTCCACTTTCAGATCTGTTTCTACTACTGTAAGCCATGAGAAAGTTTAAGTTTTTTAAGTATGAGCTCTCAAATACTTACATCCCTGCTGTTTTTTAAGCCTCAGGTTGCAATAATTAATCAGTTCTCTTTCTATTTAACTCCTCAGTCTAATATATAATGCTTGCCATCTCTATCCAGTTTTATTAAGTAAAATTCTATCAGAAGGTTGTTTCCCATAAAAGCAGTATCGTCATATGGATGGCCATGTACCATCCTTGATCTGTATAACTTCAAATATGATCTAGTCTTTTCTAGCAGCTGATGCCAATCTTACTGCCCACCATAGATCATCCAGCTGATGACCATCCTTCCTGCCCGGTACCCCAGCTTGTTCAGAAATACAGCCCTTCTTATGCAATGATATGGGGCTACTTCTGCCCCAGTGCTACATTCCCAGGAGGTGTCTCCAGTTTCCATCTGTGCTCATAGCATTTGTGCCCTGAATGCGCTCACTTCTTCTGGGGACCAGCTGGCACAGCAGCCTCAGCTTCATCTGGCCTGGGATGTGCCTGGGGCAGTGGCTGGCAGCCCCTTCTGCACTCTCTCTGCTGACCAAAGGCACATGACTACCTGGTGAATGTTTCACCAAGCAGTCTCTGGAACTGCTTATTTTCAGCTGAACCAAGAATTAAAATCCTATCCCTTAGTCTCTGAAGGAAATACATTTTTCAGTGACACTTTGAAGAGGACAGAATGTCCTTCTCCAAAGCCATCATAGCGTGACACCCCAATCTGCAGACAAACATTATGCAAATGTCTCTTTTACAACCATACTCAGAAAAATATGTCTTTTCTGGTTCTTCGTTAGGACATTGACATAAAACGTCATTTCAGCCTCTGAGATTTGCATCTTTTCCATCAGGGAGACAAGACTGTTTTCCAGTTTATGGCTATTTTCATTTTTGTTTTGTTTATAGAAGCCTGATCTTGCTCCTTTCTGCTCAGAGGATCTCACTGGTGGCCCAAATCTTGATATCCAGAGATTTCCCAGGCTTACTGTGCTCCCTCTTGATATTCCATGAGCCATCCATGCCTCCAGTGAAGTCACATCTGGAAGAAGAGAGAGGAAAATAATTGCAAAGACCTAGTGGAATCAATCCCATACTGGTCTTGCGTGACATGCTACCTCCGGGACCTTACTTTAGTCTCCATTCTGGTCAGAACTCACTTCTAGTTAACTGGTCCTGGACCCTGCTCACAGATTGGTCCAATACTCAGAGGTGCAGTAATGGAAATGACATTTCCAAATATGTCAGTCAACTTGGGAAAGAACACAGCCACGAGGAAGTGTATATATATTTTGAACAATAACTGTATACAATATACTCCATGCAGTAATAATAATGAAAAAAAATCTAACTGGAAGTGATCTACAAAAAACCCCTGGATTTTCAACCTAACTACCTTTACATCTTGCTCTGCATTACTGTTTTCCACTGGCCCTCACAGGATTTGGATTCCTATATGGCTTTCCCGACTGTTTGTTGCTCACGTGCATGCTGTTGTGCGGTGCATCTGCACATGTCCTGTGGCCACCGCTGTTTCCTATGGGTGTTTCCCAGACGCTCTGCCCCTGCCCTGCCTGCCGCTGAACTGTTCCTCCCAGTCCACTTGGTCCAGCTCAGTCACAGCTGTGCATGCCACATCCCCACGCTGCTCTGCTTCCCCACGACACACACCTTGCTGTGCTCATCGCCATCTGGATCCAGCTCATCAGATCTCTTCCCTGAATCTTTGTCCAAACCACTTGCAGCCCCAAACCGTCACCAAGCAGAAGAGTGAGGACTTTCAGCATGTTTGGACCACCAAAGGCCTTGCCTGGAGTGACCACAGCATGTCTCATTCTATTTTAGTCTCTTTATTAGTAATTCCTTCCCTTCTAGTAAAAGGAAGAGCAACTTTTCAGTGGTTTGTAAGAAGAACTTGACAATTTCTTTTCCTGTGCCTTAAAATCTCTCCTCTCTGCTCACTTCTTTTGTGGATCTGTTAATATTTTAATAGAGGGAAGTTGATCCAAAGACCTTGGCTATTCCTAGCATGGCTAAGTCTGTGCACTTGACTTGCTCAGACCGCAGGATGCTGCTCAGACAGTCCAGCCTCGCCACGTGCCCTCAGGATGACGGGAATGGGCATCCCATGGCAGGTTTGATCATGGATTGACTTGCATGTTTTGGATAACGCTTCTCCATTCCCTGCGGTAATGAACTTATGATTCTGTTTCCTTGGAATGTGACAAGCAGCGAAGGTAGATTTGGTGCTTACTTAGAAGAAAATGCTAGAGGAATATTTCAGAATTTACTTGGTTTGACMTGGTGCAATGTATGCCTGACTTCATTACTTTGACAGACTATATACTACTCAAAAGCATTTTACTAATTATTAGTCACTTATTTATTCATTTATTCTTATTTGAAACAAGACTAGGCAGGTATGGTATGTATTTAGTAGAGAAATACTTACAATATAGTATTTGTACAAAAAGCTGCAATTGTTTTCTGACTGTTTGAGAAATGAAAATACYATAAGAATCTAGTCTTTTTTTAATCCTGAAAATGAACTTTTTTAATCRCTCTTCAACTTAGAGGCATCTTAACACTTTTCTGCAAACTCTGCTCAAAATAAATACAGCAAATGTCACCCTCAAAAATATTTGGCAAAAAATAATGAATGAGCTTTAACACACTAYATCATTTTTTTGTATCCTTGGCAGCAAGAGCCTTACTAAAATTTCTATCAAACTCTAGAGCAGCTGTTTTGTGTTGAGATAGAAAAAAAAAAAAAAATCAGCCCCTTGGATTTTCTTTAGCAGATGCCAGTCTTTTAAGAAAAAGCRCAGGTAGAGGCAAGAACATATTGAATTAGTAGTTTTCAAATGGCTCTTCTGCACAGTTTGGTCATTTACAATTAAAAAAAAGCCAAACAAACAAATAAACAAAAAAAGGGAAAACAGATGTAGGCCAGAGGTTTRGCTGAAAATGGGCAGTCTCCCTAGCCCATGGGTGCAGTAGCTAAAGCCACTGGTCTGTAGGTTCCCCTTTGGATGGTCTCTTCATGCCGAGGAAACACTGCATCGTGTTCCAGGGCTGCAGGGACTTCTGCGCAGAGCTGCGTGAGCTGGCGCGTGGGGAGCGCTTCTSCACGGTTGGGGCTCACAAAGCAATTTCGGGCGTGGGGTGCAATAGAGGTTGTAGGATGGCTGTGAAAATCAGCAGTGTTGGTTCAGGCTTCCTTGCTTACAAATCCTGGATCCGCAGAGGATATCCTTAYAGGGCATGAGAGCTAATAAAGCTGCTGAATCAAACCCACATGTTGGGAATGGGAATGCGTCTTCCCTGAGAGCAGAGAGGCAGTGGTGAGGGACGCAGCTGAGCTGCCATGTGTGTACAGCCTCTCTTCTACCATGACAGTGACCCTGCTGCCTTAATACCACTGCAACCCTTTAACCAGCTTCCCTGGAAATCTCATTTGCAGGGGAAGGGGAGTTCAAGATGGTATTAACCTGAGGGGCCCTTCTGAGCCCATCTGCAGGCACACGTGGGCCTGGCTGCTGTGAAGGTCTCTGTGGCACTGTTACATCTCACACCATGGAGTTGCCTTGGGATGTCAGCACAGAACAAGACAAAGCCCCACAGTCCCGGGCCAGAGCCAGTGGGACCCTCCGTCTGCTTTGTGTCTAGCTAAAAGGCTGTAAAGCCAGTGTGCGTGGAGAGTCTGTGATGATGGTGATTGCAGAAATGGCTGTGCAGTGTGAAGTCTTGCATTGCACATTTTAAAATTCACCATGTTTTTCTGTTATATTTTGACTAGTAGGAGCTCCAGGCTGTGTGTGTGCATGCGTGCATGAGCATGCTGGGAAAGCACCAAAAGCTGATGATGTGCAGGCAGGTTAGTGAGGGTTAACACATCCCCAGCTGGGAACAGGGACCTGGTGGGATCCAAGTGCAAAGATCCCAAGGGCTATGGGAGGTTGCAGAGGAGTGAGGGGTCCTCCCGGAAGCTGTGGATGCTGTCTGTGGCAGCTGGGGCTCCCACCATCGTGACCAGCTCACAGCTGGGGTGCCACCATCTCTACCAGGATTAGTGCTCCTGCTGCTCTTTCTGAATGCCTTCTGCTGAGAGAGGTGAGGTGGTGAGGTCCTTCGCCCCCAATCTGCTAGGGAACAGCAGGTTGCTACGCAGAGCTGGGATGACTGCTGATCCCAGGCTGGCACTCCAAGGAATGGTGGGATCTGTGCCGGCACAGTGGTGCTGGGCCTGGMTCCTCCGGCCGTGCAGCTCCAGGGCTCGAGGGTGCGCTGATATTGCCTGTCAGGGAGATTGGTGGGATCTGAGCTGCCAAACTTCCTGAGTCATTTAGAAAGTGCTGTTTTCCCACCCCTGCTCCATGGTGATGAATGGAGTTATTATATCTGCACAATCTTATCCTGCCCCCCAGCAAAACTCAATAGTGAATTGAATGTTGCTGAGGAAGGCTAGTGAGGCATACGGAGCAGTGATCACATTTGTCTTGCAGGGAGAGTAAGAATTGAAGGCTGCAATAAGCAGCATTAAATAGCAAAGAGCACTGGATTACAGCTAGGCAGCTCTGCTCCTGCTGTGCTCTTCCAAGGGTTTTCCATTTGCTTTCTGTTGACTCAGGCAACCTGGCGACTCGGAGCAGTTTCAGAGGCACTGTTCCTGTCTTCTCTCAGCCCTACTGCACTTCTCAGGTGGGAAAGCTGGCATGGGTGCTCTTGGCCTGCCATGGAGCCAGAGCATCCTGCAGGAAGGATCTCTCACAGCTAGATTGACCTGTAAAGACTAGTCCCAGGCTCTTTTCTTTCCACCTCAGCACTTCCCTGCCCTGGGGCTGCTATCTCCACAGGAAAGTCAAGGTGTACAGGCATTTGCTGCAAATGAGCTCTCCCACATGCAYACTGCAGCACTCAGTGGCATGCTGACCAGATGGGGCTAACTAATGAATATGAATCGGGCATCATCAATAAAGCACTTGGCAACTACAAATCATCACTTTCTGAACCATTATAACTAGTATTGTTGCTGCAGCCGTACTCGGGACAGCTGTTTCCGGGGCAGAGGAGYCCCCCACTTGCAGCATTAAGGTGCAAGGGCCAAGTCTGGAAGGGGGCTTGCAGAAACCTGGTCCAGTCTCTGAAATGTTGGTGCCCAAGATCCCTGGCTGCTCCAGCGTCTGGGTGGGGGACTATGAGCGTGCAAGCGTGGGCCAGTGCTGCAATGTGCTGCGGTGCGTGCGCTGGCATGGATGGTGCGTCGGTCCGGATTGCGGTCGGGGTTGCAATGGAGGTTGTGCGTTATGGGAGCAGGAACGTTCATCGTGGTGTGATTGGTTTGTAGAGGAGCGACTGGCCAGCGTGCTAAACTTGCTAGGTGCGCGCGCCTGTGTTTGTGTGCGTCCGTGTCTGATGCTCTGGATGCTGAATACTCCCCGTGTGTTGGTGTCAAAATGATAATAAAGCCGCAGCGGGTGAACAGAGTTTYGGTAAAGCGTGACTGCTTTGGGGAGGATTGCTGCTGAAAGGTTTATTAAATCAGGATGTGGAYRCTTGTGCTGGGCGGTTCATGCCCCGTGCGTGCCCCCACAGCCGCAGGCACCCCCCTAGGCCCCGGGTGGGCTCGGGGCCGCGGCTGCACCCGAGCCAGYGGYGCGCGGCGGCAGGGGGCTGTCGCGKGGTGTGGCTCCGAKGGGCCCCCTCCGCGGCGGCTGCGGGACCCGCCGGGCTCCCCGGCCGTGGCGGGCGGTGAGAAGCGGCAGCCCTGGGGCCTGCGTGCGGGGTCGCAGGGCGCTGCAACTGCTCCGCGGAGCTTCGCCCGCGGCTCTGCTGAGTCCCTGCGGAAGGCGAGCGTGGGAACAACTGCTGGGAAAATAGCAGCCGCGTCCCTCCGGAGTGGGGGAGCAGAGCCACAGCGAGAGCGCGAGGCCCCCGGGAACAGCAGAGCTGGGTTAACTCTGCGCGTGCCGCCAGCTGCGGCGGGCTGAGGCCGTGACTCACGGTGCCGACGTGCTTGCAAACGGGGGCAACGTCCTACCCGTGCATGGACGTGCACCAGCCGCGGGACTCTGCCGGCCTGGGGAGCCTGCCTCCTGCCAGTGCAGGCAGCGAGGGAGGAGTGGTCCTAGGGACGGGGGGAAGGGGTCCTCGCTATCATTGCTCGGTGGGGTCAGGAGCTGGAAAAYGAATGAGGCAGTTTCCCATCGCGCAAAGTCACCACGGGCCCCCGTCGCCTCCCCGACAGTGCGGGAGCCGCACAGACTGGCGGCTCTGCCAAGGCACCGATTTTCCCATGCAGCGTTAGACAGTCAGGGAGAGATCTCAGAGAATTTGCATTAAAAATGGTCACATTGGCATTTGCTTCCTGCTGAACATTTCTTCTGTTCAAAGAACCACRCATTTTCTGAAGAAAAAAGGTAGTAAGGAGCAGACTGTCCCAGGTATCAGGCTGGTGCTTTTGTCCTGAGCAATTTTCATCTTAAGAATAAAAGAACTGTATAAAAGAAAATACTGCTGAGCACACTTGGTTTGCAATTTTCCAGCCTTTAAAGGCTGGTCCCATCACTTTCCTCCCAGCGAGGCTTGTTCTCTGGCCCCTGAGGACACTGTTTCCTTGCCAGATACTAATTTTCAAAACTCAGCTCTTTCAGCCTGTTCCAATAAACATCACAAGAATGATTCTAAATAGAGAATGTGCATTTTTGTYCTCCTTAAGCATTAGAGGGAGGGAAAGATTTTGTGAAATGTTAAAAAAAGAATTCATGGGAAAGGAAACATAATCTGGCCGAAGCAGTGGAGGCTGGGGATGGTTATAAAGGGTTAAACTTATTGAAGTTGGGTAGGTGACCCTGGCTGAGGCTGTGAAGTCAAGAATTGCTGCTCCGGTAATGGGTGTGAAAGCCCAGGGCCGCCTGCCTGTGTGYTGGCACGGGTCGTGGGTCCTCTGCCCGCTCCTACCCTCTTCACCCTGCCCCTTGCAAGCACAGACGGGTGGTGGTGATGCCGAACCTCAGTTCTGGGAATGAATGTTATCGTTAGATTTTAAGATTCATATTAGGCGGTTTTGACATGTGTCTTTTGCCCATCCTTTCCTTCACRCCAACGTCAGTGGTGAAATCGCAACAACGGAGCCAAAGCAAAGGCTTTAGAAACAGGGAGGAGGCAATTCTCTGAGTCCGCAGGAAGCATGCAGGCTGTTTCTGTTAAGCCGAGCATTGCTAGGCTTATTAGTGATTATTTTAATTAAGTGGAAGCTTATAAATGGCTCTTTAAACAAAGAAGCTACTGGAACACTTCCTGCGTCCTGGCTGCACGGTGCCGGGCACTTCTGAGTTTGCTGAATGGCCTCGGATGGCTGGAAGAAACCCAGCTTCGTTGGCCATGTCCCCCTGCTCTGAAAAAAAAAGGGGAAAAAAAAAAAAAGAAACCAAACCGAAAATCCTTGAGCAGAGGAGCCTGAAAGAGCTCAGCCTTTTARCTTCTCAAGGGGGAGGTTGAGAGGTGAGGTAACTGCAACATGTAAATACCCTGATGTCTGTAAGCTGAAGACCGACAAATGAATTGTACAAGATCGGTGCCTTTCAGGGTGATGCGCTTTAGCCAGGTATGAATTACTGGATTTGGTTCACAGGTTTCAGGAYGTGGAAGTTCAGGTTTAACTATCTGATTTGATGAGCTTTCCCGGCTTAAAGTCTGTCCCRCGCATCTCCAGAAATAATGGGGAGGAGGAAGTGCTAATCTACAGATAACACCTGCATGGAGGGTTATGATCTCTGCCAAATTTCACGTCGCGCCATGTGTAACACAGCAAATGATTTAATGTGTTTGCATACCTAATGAATGTGCACATACCCATAGGCTGTCTTAATAAAATAGTATGAATTTAATGCAAAAAACGAAGAAGAGAAGTGCTGAATATTTGATCATTCATGTCACCAAGCTGACAGGGAGGGGGAAGATGCAGCCCAGACTGAGATGTTTGTAAATGAACATTACTCAGGGTAACTTTTTACAAAGTATCTTAAAAACTACCTTTAAAAGGTGGTAGGTGCTTGCAGACACGGGCAGGCAGCGAGCCCACGGATTCCAGCAGATTCCGGAGCCAAGAAAACATTCCTATTCCTAACTTCCCATCAAAATGTTAAATCTCATTTATCCTGCTCTTTTCCAAAGGTTTTCTTTTCTCCTGGTGAACATCTATTTGTAAATTCAGTYGCTCAGCACTTGCCATTCGCAGAGATATTCCTTTAACTCCCTTTTCTAGATGTAATTTCTTAGAATTTTTGTGAAATCCATCCGTATGGATTCTAGTGCATACAAATCCAATGACACTATTATAATCAGGCTTAAATGCTGCAGCAGCCCGCTACCATTTAAGCTAATAGCTCCCAGCAGGCAAAGGTTGTTATCCTTTATGGACCAGCCCTCTGGGGAGCCACATGGAACAGCTTGTAACAACGGGTTATGCATTCGGAAGTTGCCAAACTTTACTTACTGCCTCACAGGGCCCTGGGATTTAGGGATTTTCTTCTTTTTTTCCTGTGTAGTTTCACAGCAAAGGTTTCCGGGCTGCTATGTAGTAGACTCAGGTTGTACAATTTGAGCCTTGCACTCAGTAATCGCTGTTTAAAACTCCCTGGATTATTAGTGGTCGCCTGCGTGGGACTGGAAGCATGTGTGTGGGGAGCACTCCTGGAAAAAGCGGAGCGCTCTTTTATTTTCAGGCAACAAGCAGAGGAATGTAACCTGAGGGATCTCCATCCCCCACGGTCGGAGAAATCACTGCAAGTTCTAGGGATAAATGCGTGGGGGCCTCCAGGCGGGGCGGTCTGAGGCAAAATCGTCAGGAAATGCCAGAGGTTTGCTAACACATTGCAAACGGAAACGCTTTTGTTTAGGAGAGTTCGTATTTATTAGGAATGCCAGTAGAACAAAAATATGCACAGATGGAGAATAAATCTTTGTGAACACCCAGTGCAATGCTCTTTAATCATTCAATAGGCATATTTGAACACCTTTAGTCTCTCTCAGACAGCTCTGTACCTGTAACAAGTGGGGCTCATTGAGTGTAAGATTAGTTACCATCTCCTGTTAAGCCAATGTCTTTTCCATTTGTTTTTAATTTTTTTGGGGCTGCCTCTCTGACAATAACATTTTYCCACATTGGTGTCTGCTAAAAGGCAAATTTTTAACTAGTGGAGGCGTTTTGAGATACCTACCTTTTTTTATTATTATTTATGTATAATCATAAGTATTGTCCATAAATAACTTGGAACCTGTTGAAAATAGGTATTTCAGATTACATGTACTTTATACAACAAGTCAAAAGTAGGTTAGCGCAGCAGTTTGAAAATGGTGCCTGTTTAAAACTGCTGTTTGCACACTCGGGTGGTGCACAGGGCTTTCATGTGCATGGTGCTGAGCACATCTGGGCACTCCACTTCAACAGCTTGGGTGAAGACGTCTTCCTGTATTGCCTTGTATGTTCTGGGCACCCAGAGACTGTACCTCAACTTTACAAGTACATCTGATTGAAGAAAAGCTTCAGTAGTTAGGGCCAGAAGCCCAAAGAGTTTACAAGCTCTGCAGGGGATTTAGAATCTGGATGTGGCTTAGATATAAGGCCAGTTGTTGAAATCCACATTTACCCCAGGCAAATAGCCATGCGTTTCCTTTGTTCTTTCTTTTCCAGAGCTGAGGGTGAGGGCAGAAAAGGATATTGTGGCCCAAATCCTTCCAGACTATAGACTGTAATGCGGGACATAGAAGAAGAAATCTAAGTATTTAGCCTCTAAAAGTAARAGTCTTGATGCCACAGACTGTGTTCGTGCTTGGTTTTCCTGATAGAAAGCACAGGGAGCTGTGCAAATCAGCAAAGCTCCCTCAGGAGCTAAGAGAAGCACCAGAAAACGTGTCCCCTTCACTGAATGAACTCTTCCTCTTTCAAATTCCCATCCTGCTCTGCCTTTACACTGGAAAGCTCTGGACATGCAGCAGATGCTCCTGTCGCCTGCCTGGACACTCAGAGGGTCCCACTCTCAAGGACTTCAAGGCCTTGTTAAGACCAGAGGGCTTTAGGCTCAGCTGCTTGCAACTGCCGGAGAAGAGCTCTGTGATGGGCAGCGTGGATTCCTGAGATGGACGTATTCAAATCATTCGGCTCCATGGGGGTCAAAGGCAAAACCTCTTGTAGTCAGCTGGCAGCATCTACGGATATTCAAGCAGAGATTTGTATGTTTGTGGAGGAATGCAACTCCAAAGCTAATGCATTCTTCATGAGCTCTGACATTTAAGTGGCCTCAGGATGCAGCCTTGGTAAGAAAGAGTTACACTAACTGCACTTCAGAGGACAAAGGTGGGTGATAATGGTGAGACCTCAGAGTGTTAGAAGTAAATTGCTTTGGTGGGATTCTTGTGCAGCTGTGGACTTGACCCCACCACTGCTCTGTGCTGCCTCAGCTATTCCAGAAACAGCTGATCTCTGACAAGGATGGCTGGCCCCTGCAAGCTTGTTGCTGTTCTCCCTTGTGAATGGTTGTTGCTTAACAAGGATTAGAGCTCTTGAAAATTATTACACAGAAAAAAAATAGCCTTTAAAAGAAATGATACGTAGGTTGCAAATCGATCGCTGGAAAGGTGGGACACATCCCAATTAGACTGTTTTGCAAAGTCTTAACTCAGCTGCTGTGTGCGTGCATCATACCACAGCCTCCCCTTGCAAACTGTTTCTGTAGGACACTGCCTGACCCTGTGCCTAGGGTGAATGGCATACACTTAATGAATCATTCCTCAGTATCTTGCTTTAGCCCTGTTGTTCAATATGGTCCCTTGTCTTATATGCTGCTCACTATACAAATCTTCTGCAGACAGAATTATTCATCTCCTTGGCCTAGATAACATTAATGGGAACAAACTAATAGACTGATTTTTCACAACACTTTCTGAGATGAATGCGCTTCTTAATCCCTTTTTTTATCAGTGAAGAGTTGAAGGATGGAGCATTTAAGGTCCAAAGATTCCTCTGTGTTTGGTGTGCAATCTGAGACTCTAAGGATCTGCTTCAGGTGGTGCTTAGCATTTGATGGGCAGATTACTTAGCATTAGATGAGATAATTCTGCCACTTCCAGTAGCAGCTGCGGGATATCAGAGCTTCTGTGGTTTAGGTCTTCAGGTACACGTCTGGAACATCTCAGAAGAGCCCACAGATAGTGCCAGTGATACCTTCATGAGCTGTATAAATCAGTTCCACCTTCCTCACCAACAACTAGGAAAGAGCCCTTATTTGAGATCAGGAGAAGATGCAAGAGCAGAATACTGTCTACAGATTGCAATCTTCACTGGGTTTTTTGTTGTTTTCCCCGTGTCCTCAGGATCCCATATATGGACTGTATCTGCCTTAGCAAAGGATCCCAGTTGTTCAGTGAAGGAGCTCTTGCTGTGAAACTGTAGCAAAAATGGGAAAATGTTCATCATAGAAAGCTGGGGACTGCACTGATGGCTTCTTCCACCACGATATGGATTTTGTTGCACAGGAGTAAAATGACACCCTGGTCCTGAAAGGAGACACATGCAATCTGAAATAAATGGATACTCTGCTCCTGAATGGTGTTCAATGGTCAGTGTATGAATTACTTGCAGGGATCGGTAAAACCTTGGCATACAATATGCCACCTCCAAGGATAGCTGTCTGTCCACTGTGTGCCCACTGATGAACGTGGATCTTCCTCCAAAAAGCAGTAGTGGTGTCTGGGATGTTGGAGGGAGCACAGATGGTCATATGGGACCTGCTGAACCAGAACACCTACCTCCCACAGTCAAGTCTGTTTGCTCCTCTGCTTGTCTGGAGATCCGGTGGGCAGTGAAAGTTCTCCCGTGGGGTCTTTCATCCTCCATGCCACTCTCCCTCCATGCATTAGCTCCCTCCAGCTCTCTCATCCAGGTTCTCTTTGCCCTCAGATTTTCTATTCTAAAAGCCTTGGCTTCAGAACTCTACCRGTCTTAATTTTCCATTATCCCAATTCTAACACTTTTTTCACAGTTTAGTCAGAAAAAGTCAAGGGCACAGAGAGTCTTCTCTTCTACACATGCACACATTTTTCTCTTTCTTTCTCTCTGTACATCGTCTAATTCTGGCTTTCAGTCCCCTAAACCACAGGTGGACTTTCCTTTTGCCAACAGATACGCACCCACGGGTCTGGCTCTTCCCACACAGCTACAGTTACACACAGTGAACAGTGTCAGAGACTCTAGGAGATAAACTAGAATAGAATAAAATGCTTTTCTTGCTGGCCTCCTCACTGTACATCACATCTCCCTGAATTAGTCTGGGAGGCAGGTATTTTCAAAAGAGTCATCATTTCAGTCTTCCTGCTTCAGCTCTTCTCAAAATAAATCGCCTGCACTTTTCTACAACCATTCTGTATATACACAGAGCTATTTTTCCATGAGTGCTTTGTCACATCATGCTCTACAAAGTCACCATATTCACTTCTGTATCTATCTAAGCTCTGTTTCTTTATTTTCATCAAATGCCTTTGTTCTCGGGTGCTCTGTAAAGGGAAATAATACATAATGTTTATATATGTAAACGCATAGTGTTTTGTGTATCATCTTTCTTTGCCTTGTTAATATGATCTAACATCTTTCCTTTTGTGACTGGTCTGTGGGTTGACCTCATGTTTTCTCTGAACTGTTTTCCAGAATCCCAGAAGTTTTCCTTTTCCCCATCCCTGGGAGGTTACAACTAATTCAGTGCCCATCCATGTGTGCAAAAATTTAAATAATAAATCAGCTCTCCCTGCTAGCAAACATTCATGCACTTGAATGCAAAGCCCCACTTCTTTCCAGCAAGGTGGGTATCTGTCTCAGTTTGAGATTTCCTTACAATTATTTCTGTGAAATTACAGGGAATTGTAAAGCTGTGAGTACTTCTCACCTGCCAACGAAAAAAAACCACAAGTACCTGCTGGTTTTGCCTCTGGTCAGAAGGAAATGATCACTCTGGGATACTCAGAATGACAGAGTAGGGGAGAAGGAAAGCAAAGAGCAGAAGATATGGGGTGAGAACTGAGCAAAAGAAATCATAAAGGAATGGTAAGAGAAAATAAAATCTGGGGTAAGGGGAGCTAAAAGAGTTAGTGTGTGACCCACGTGCACAGAACCAGTGTGCTAAATTCTCTTCTACAGCAACGTAAAAGGTTTTTATCCTTTAACTAACACAGTGGTGAGAGGTTTATTCAAGTAGAAAATTTTTAATTGCATTCTCTTGTAGTCAAATATTAATGGAAGGACCTTGTACAAATAAAAGTGAATAATGCAACAGCTTAGCTGACAACATTGTTTCACATTCATTGCAGATTGTGAACCTTCATTAAAATGGATTATTTTTGCTTTGGAGATTTAACCAGCAACATGACTTTCCCCTCTCGCTGGCCCTGTTATGCCTGAGCCCTCAGAGAGCTCAGTCCAAGGAGGAACTTGCAAAATTAATTCTAAAATAAGATGCTGAAATTTCCAGGACAAGAATTCTTCTCATCCCCTAGGCTCTGAGGAGGGCTCAGCATGGAAATTATTAGCCAGCAAGTTTCAGTTGAAGAAGGTCCTTTTATCACACAAGGCACATGTGGGCGTTGGAACTCGTTGCCACGGGATGCCATAGAGCTAAAAACGCAAAGTCGTTTGCTGCCCACAGACACGGTGCCCAGAGGCAGTTGAACTGTGCAGCCTATGGGCAGTGCTGCTGCTCGTCCTGCGTGCGTTTCCCTGTGCAGATCTGATGGGCTTCTGCGCAGATGGGGTGGAGGCTGGTGGAGGCTAACTTTGTCTTACCAATGTATTGTTTTTTCTTTTTTAGCAAAGAAAGACCCAAATCCTATTGTACCACAGACCCTTACCCTCTGCTACCTCTTGTTGAGAAGAGAGGAGTTATTGTAGTTCTACCAGTGTCTTCTGCACCCCAAGGCCCTGCCCTGCTGTCCTGCCCCGAGGGCCGGAACTGGAAGTAGCTGATGGATTGCACCCCCGGAGCGCTCGTTTCTCCCTGCTTTGGGATGGGGGTTCAAGCAATGAGTGCTGCTATGTATTTGCACTAGTAAATCGTATGGCTTTGCTGTCCCATGGTGATTCCCTGTTCAGGATTACTCTGTTTTGGCTCTGTAACACACCTTGCACTTACTCAGAAAGTGTTAATGTCCTACAGCATGAAGAAAGCCAAATGAGCAGTGAAATGGTATGCAGCCGAGCCGAACGGGCATCACAGCAGACCTCCCCAAGGAAGTCCATGGTCACCCCAGCCATGTTTGTGCTGGCTGAACTCTCAGGTTTGTGGGGCCCATCCTAGTAGTAAAAAGTCCCTTCCAGGACCAAACTTGCTCTCTCTTCAATCACAGCATCTAGATTATTTGGTGAAGGATTTCTTTTCACAGACTATTCTGTTTGGCATGTTTTTTGGTCCTGGGTGCTTTCTGCTGAGCAATGCTTTTGCCTGAATCTACTGAGCTCCGTCAACTGGGGTTAGCAGCTATTTAAGGGATGTGCTAGGCTATTTCTGTTTCCCAAAATGGGGAAATGCCTTTCTGCAGATGCTTTGTTCCTCAGTCCTTTGGCATCCTGGGCAGATTCTGTCCACCATCTGCATTTTAGCCCTAAACCCTTGAACTAGATGGCAAACTCCTCTCCTGCCTCCACCTTCCTGCTCATTCCAGGAGCCCTGTGTGTCTCTAGGCAAGGATGTGACTTGAACTCAAGGTTGCTTTCTTGCATGGTTGCTGCTGGCTATGGGCAGGGGGATGTACATAGCTGTATTCCTTGTCTGTTCCTCATTAGTACTTTTTAATAAATCTTGGAATCCTTGAAAGGCTCAGGAGGGCTGAAAAGACAACATTCAAATGGATGCCTTCCTTAGGGCAGGACCTCAACTCCCTTGCTCTATTCCTCACACAGACCCCAAAGGTCTGTTCTATTTCCAGCTGCCTGTCCTACTTTATTCATGATTTCCTGCAGTGCCGGTACCTCTGCCTGCCTCAGCATGCACAGGGGATGTGCTCCCCACGTAGCCAAAGCCTGGCTGGGGTCTCACCACTGAACCCGGGGGTGCTCCGTGTCCTCTCCTTCCATCTCCTGACCTCAGCTGCAAGGCACCACTGCTTTCACCACTTGGCCATCGCTCAATGAGCCCATGAAACTTGAGGAAAGAGATGGGGAGAATTAAGTCCAGCAGAAGGGAAGTACAGTGATAGCTGTTTAAAACTTGTGAGTATTTCAATATTTTGGTTCAAGTGACATGGGTGGGGTCATATACGCAGTGTGTGACAGAATCAGAAATGCAGCTCTGATCCCCTCACTTTAGTCCCCAGAAACACAGAGCAGCCGATATGCAGCAAATCAATAAGGCAGTCTGCAGGGCTGGCAGGCAGTGGCCATGCAGCTAGGGTTATGGCATTCCGGGGTTTGTGATCACAAATGAGTTCAATTTAATTTTCAAAAAATTGCTCCTCTGTATTTTCATGTTGCTTTAGTAAAAAGTTAAAAGTTATTTCAGAGCATTAGCTACAAATTTCTCTAGCTGCACGTTTCTGTTCTGCTTAACTCAGAATTAATTGAGTTTGTAGTTGTGATTGTGGGAAAGCTGTGCTGTACCCGATTAAGGCTTTACTCTCAAGTTTCTTTGCAACCATAATTTTTAACCTAAGTTTTGAACAGCAATTCATTGTGTTATTTTCCTTCATAAAATATTATAAACATATAGAAAAAAAAGAAACCTATAGCAGTTGCCCCCTTTGCAAAATTGTGAATGCTTCAAATATGCAGTAGCAGTCGTCAACCATTTCCTTTTTTAAAAAGCTTTGCAATGTTAACTTCATGAGGTTGATTTGTTCCAGAGTGATGTGAAACAAATTAATTATTGGACTCCGAATTTATCCTCAGTGAACTGGATAGAAGCATCCTGGGAGTGGGGTATAATATGGGATCTGGTAAGGGAAACCATACTCATATTCTGTAGTCTGCATCCAAAGGGTCCTGTTGTGTTCCTGCCTCAGTTTCCCCCACAGCATTGCTTTGAAGCTCAGGAAAGTAGAAACAGTTGCACCAAGGGAGCTTTGTATCTTCTGATGTTCAACACAGCATTTTAAAAGGGCTGGATCTATTAATTAGGCACTGGCAGTTCCTAGCACAGGTATTCAGCTTTCCTTATGCATCCAAGTCAGTGTAAGGACACTCAGTATAGCTGTTGTATGGAACAGCCTCTAAAGAGCTATTTGGTGAGTGGGGGATTTATATTAGTACAATGGCCTCACTGTAGAGTTAGATGAGCTACTGACATGGCAGTGCTTATAGGCTATAAAACAGCAATTATGCTTATTATTAGATCATCCCATTTATAGCCTGAATTCTTTGCCTATGGTGCATGCAAAGCAACCCAATGACTATCTGAATGCTGGGCTAATCTCTACTAATCCATTATGTAAATCATCAGGACAATAACCAGAGACAAATGTTAACTGTATTAAAAGCACCCAGCCTTCCTTAATGAAATTTGACCCACAAAATTATGGCTTGGTTGGTAGATTCCTGGAACGACTGCTGTCGTGTGTGTGAACAGGACATCTGTACTCTTTGGAGACTCAGGCTGAACCCCTGGGCTAAATCCAAACCTCAGCTTTTTACTGAAGCTGTTGTCAAATTCGCCCCTGTACATACACAGAAATGGCTTGACTCCACTTGAAACAGAATCTCTGTCCCTAAATTAAATCGTTTTGAAGTAGCTGTGATTGCTCCAGGACACACTCTATGCATCAAGTCCTTTCAAAAAGTTGCTTTTGTGACCAAGACCTTTGGGAAATCTTTGGGGGAATAAAACATTACAAGCATTTTGGTAGATCATGAAAGAATGTAAAGGGTTTTCTTGCTTAAAGCCGCTCATGACATATGTGAGGAAGTAGAGTCAGCAAGCGAGATACAGAAAAGGAAGGAGATTAAGTGGATCGTAAGAGCAATTCGCTTGAATAAATAAAAGTAGGTCTAATCATCTGTATTGGAGAGATATAAGTGTATGTCTATCCTGCTTCTGGACGCAGTACACATACCAGTGTGTTCAGATCTAGCTCAGACATCTGTAAAGATGCCCAAATATCTCTGGAAGTTTCCCTGAAGGAATCTACAAACACTGCCAGGAAGCTATTCCTTGTTGCAGCTCTTAATAGAGGTAATCCTTATTATGCCCCTTATTGTGGATTCCTTATCCCAGTACTCCTTATTAAAGATTTCAGCGAGATAGCTAATTGGAACATATTCTCTGCCACAAGGTCTGGCTATGATCCGTGAAGATCTGGGGTGCCTGTTGGTTGTGTGGCTCATTCTCCCCCTGCAACAAGGAGAAGCAAAACCACAAGGGGATGCCAGATAGATTCTAGTCTCTGCCTGGATTTCTCCTCCTCAGGAGAGAATCTGGGCTGTGGCAATGAATATTTTAAAATGTGGGGTTTAGGAATCTCAATGGCAACATGTTTTAGCAGCATGCTTCAAAGCAAATACAGATATGGCTGTGTGCTCTAACTGTCTACAGGCATTTCCAAGCTCTTCTAGCAGAGCTGCTAGACTGTGCAAGATCCGCAAGATATAGATGAGCCTTTCCTGTCTTCCCCCCTACCCCCATCTTTTTATTCAAATAAACCTTAGGATAATTACATGCAAAAATTACATGTGTTAATGCAATGTTGATATTGCACATTTACAAATCATTGCAGAGGGGATGCATGTAGGCAGAGCCATAAGGACTGTGGCAGCTGGCTGCCAGGCTACCTACGATTCACTGCCAGTCGCAGTGGAGCCTTAACAGGCCCAGACACACTTCCCACAGTCTCGCACTCTCCTAGAACACCAAATTTGCCTCCATGCTTGAGGTACCACTATGTGCTCAGCTCCTCCACACATCTCAGAGGAGAAGCAGGAGCCAACAGCTCACAGGCAGCACTGTAAGTTATTTTAAACTAAGCTATTTGACTTTGCTCTGGAACAGATGAGGAGTGCTCAGACAGCCTGTCGCGGGGGCTGGGGTACTGTTCAGGACTAGGACRCTGACATTTTGAGGTGTAGCTGCGGTTGTCTCTGTGTGCTGCCAGCTGCTGAGCCCTGCCACAGCTTCTGGAAGTCAGTGCAGCAGTAGCACCGCAGATGGGGCGAGTAGACCAGCCAGTCTGCATCTATTTTCAGATGGGCTGTACCCAGGCTCCACTGACTACAGACACAAGTTACCAAAACAGAGGTGTCTAGAGCCTGATAAAAAAGCCCATGGCACCTGTGATGTTTGCACATCACATGGGTCTAGGAGAGACCCATGTCTCCTGAAGCTGGTGCTGGAGACACGGTGGGTGCCCCAGAGCATGTCTGATAACAGCAGAGCCATGTGTATGAGCAACTTTGTTTAGTCCCAGACCACAGCTGACACCAGAAGAGCTGATATCAGAAGATCTCAGAGCCCTCCAGCTTGCAGGGATCACTGACATTTTGGTGCCTGCCAACTGAACCCCATGTCAGGCTGGGAGCTGGTAACCAACAGAGAAGTGGTAAGGATGCCTTTCCTAAGCTGCCTCTGGGCCGTAGATGTCCCTTGTCCATGCCTCCTCATCCATGGCACAAATGACCATTTCCCTTTGCAGCACGGAGCAGTAGTAGCTGAGWCCATGCTTTTACTTTTGTGGTGGGCATGTTGTAGAAGCAGCTAGGCAGACAATCTCACCTGCTGCTCTGCGCTTGGCCCCGAGCCAGGATGATCTGAGAGAGACACTGGCAGGCTAAACTTCAGGGGGAAGCACAGAATGGCTGGATGGATTCCTGGGAAGACGCCCGGGGTTAGGCTGGGGGAGACAGGAAAGCAGCTTGCAAAARCACACAACATTTTCATAAGGATAAGTGACTCCATTATTTACTCCACTCATCACCGAGACAAAAAGCAACAGATACCTAGAAAACCTGCTGTGCCATAGAAGTGGTAATGGGCCAGCCTCCAGTCCCTACCTTCAGCATACCTGCTGCGCTGAGTCTGCTTCCCTTCTGCACAGCCAAGGTATTTTTTCTATCCTCACATTTGGGTTTGATTTTGCCAGTAAAAAAATAACTTTCACACAACATAGAACTTTTGTGGTTTTTTTTTTTACCTTGGCCAAATTTTCAAAACGTTCTTAAAAAAAAAAAAAGAAGAAGAAGAAACAAGACATGAAGACCTTTTACAAATAATGATAGGGACTTCATATGAAATTTCATGTGAGATGAATTCTGGCTCTGAGAGAAGACGGGCTGCGTTCACTTAAAACTGGGCCCAAGCTAAGACCTGCCTCTTAGCATAGCTGCAGGGATCACGGCACAGCACTGTGTCACACAGGCTAATGGTGTAAGTTGTCAGCTTTGGAATAGTTGATGCACAAGAAGAGGGAAGTTTGCTTTCTCTTGGATAGCAGAATCAAAAATTAGGTCAGAAGAAACCACTCTGAATAACTGTTTCAAATTTACCTTGTTAGAGCATCCAGCTTGCTGCTGATCTAGACTCTCCTGTCTGATGGTGGTTAAATAATTTCAGAGTCCTGAAAATCGGCATTCAGACCAAGACAATAGCTCTACTCAGCTGCACTAATGTAACACTGACACCTAGCACTTTGCTGTTTTTTTCCCCTATATTGCTAGGTCTGTTTTCTTTGTGTCTCTGTCAAAAGCGTGTGAAATTACTTTCCAAAAACCAAATGCTACTTGCAGTGTTTTAATAAAAAAGTGAAYGCAGGCATGATTTTTTGGATGTCGCAAAGCGGAGTCTTCCTTCTGCTACAAATAATCTATAGACAGGGCATGGGAAAAGGAGTAACTGGAAGGTGAGATGGACTCTGGGGTACATAGTTCCCATTGTAATAACTGGAGCTGGTGGGCACCTTTCCTGGAAATTAAAGTATCAGCTGCCCAAGTGGTCTGTTTTTCAAATGAAGAYTGGTGAGACCAAGCCCAGTCAAAGCACTGTCCCTCAGGGCTCATCTACACTGTGAGATATCCTCTTCATGCTCTTACACACCTCACACCATCCTGTCCCTGCACTGAAACCCCTGTAGTCTTGTCCTARTTTAAGCTCAGCCCAAACTCACCGGTTCTCCCCAGGCTTCCACATACAGCAGGACTATTTGCACTGTTTGCACTATTTCAGTGCCTACAGCACTGCCACACAACACAGGTTCAAAACCCAGCAACGTCTTCCTGCTCTTTGCCTGTTGCTTCCTGCCGTTCTCTACACCCTATTCTCAACAACTTTTCCCAGAAGTTGGATGGCATTATAGAATCCAGAACAACTCTTTATTCTGAGTTTAATCTCTCATTTTAATATCTTAGCTCGACTTTGACAGCACAACCTTCAATAACTCCGGACAGTGGAGTGTGCTTGCACCTTATTGAGTATCTGGAGGAAAAGCAGTAGGGTCCACTATTCCAGTTACAGAGTCAGTAATGTTCATCCTGCCAATGCAATTTCAAATCCTTTTGTGAAAATTCAGAGGTGCAGATGATGGTGTCAAAAGCATATCAAGTCACACTGTAGACACTTGATTTAAAGTCCTGTAAAAATCAATGAATGCTTTCTGAAAATATTGAGAGAAGGCACACACCATGGTGGGATCAGTTGTTGTCTTGCCAATTTCTCACTTATCTGTGGAGCTGAGATGGCCCATAAGATAGACTAGTATATTTAAAATGGTAGAAACAGCCAACTTTGACCTTATTAGAATAGTAAGAATCAAGGAATATTGCTTCCTTGTAATTCTGGAAAAAAAAAAAAAAAAAAAAAAGAATGAAGGTGGGTGGGTGGACTTGATGTTTTTCCTTCCAAAGCACACAGTGCTTGTAGATTCAGTGCACAGCTTTTGTTGGAGATGGCTAGAGAAATCACACTGTTGAAGATATGCTTGGAGTGATTTGAAAGGAAAGCTTTGAATTCAGAAGGCTCAAATAATCRTGGGAGGAGCGGGTGGAATAAACCTGGGTGAACAGTGTACCGTGAAAAGGGAGCTGGGGTGGGAATTCGTCAAGCATGGGGGCAGCATGATATTCAGTCAGGAGCTCATGCTTGACGCTCAGTGCTTCTATGAACAGCCTCTGGGCATCTCTGCTCAGTGTGGAGGAACAAGGTTTGCCTTTATGAGCCCAGGACTGAGCAGGATGATTTTGTAACGCCCCTGCTTAGGTAATGCCTCCTGATGACGAGGTCACACTCAATGTGAGCTTGGGACTTCTGTTGGTTGCACTTTGATCAACATTTAAAAAAAATGCGTGTGTGCCTGCGTGCGTATGTGTGTGTGCATATTATACAACTACTATTATCATTTTGCAGCTCTGTGCTATTCTTAAGAGTTTCATCGTACATGCTTGTGAATAATGAAGGTCTACGTTTTATTACGTTTGTTGCTGTTCAATTAGCTATGAGAAGATAAGACAGGTATAACTAAAGTTTAAACGGAGTAGAAGAAAACAGCAATTTCCATAAATTAATTAAGAGACTGACCTCATTCCCCAATATTCCTCAGAGAGTAATAAAAAACAGTTTTTTATACTTAGTTTGACACCTGAATCAAACTTTGCCCAAATCAAGCGACAAAATTAATCCAGAGCAGAATACACCATAAGTCCCCTCACTCCAGCCATATATTTCTTAAGCTATCCCAGCAATTTATTTTTAAACATATCAGTACGTTATGTTCCATGACATTTCACATTTACAAAAACACCATATGTACTGGCAAGTGATTACTCATTGAGACTGCCATATCATGGAGGCAAGCATTTCTGGCAGTCAGGGTTTTCCCCACCTTTCTTGGTTCTATGCTCTTAATGTTACTCTTCAGGCAAACTGGCTAGTGGTCTATTTTACCCCGTCCTGCAAATACTTAAAATATACTTGAATTTTTCTGTGGCCATCATGAGACTGTGTCTTTGCCTGGGAGCCACAGAGGCTCATAGGCACGGACTATTAAAAGTCAGAGCTGCACTTTGTTGCCAGCGAAATCACTGGAAGGTGATACAGCCCCACCTGGCCCCACCATGCAAACAGCAGATCCTCTCCAATCTGGTGCCATATCCCCTGCTGTACTTTGCACAGCAGTGTTACAGCTAGTACACTGAGTACAGCTTCACTGCGTCAATGCCTTTAGTGTGGCTTGAAAACATTATTCACTGCAACTTAGCGATTATTTCAGAACCATCCCTTGATGCTCACAACCCACAGGCAGTACCTTTTATAACAGAGCTGCAAACCTCTACCACTAGCTGTCTCATGGCTGAGCTGACAAGAGCAAATTGTTCTGAAATATCCATATTATAAGGAGAGAGAATGCAAACTGCTCCATTACTAACAGGGGCTGCCTACTTGTGTGCAGACTTACCAGAGCTGGGGTCCTTATCTAGACGATGCTGTGATCTGTCTTATGTCTATAAGCCATCTATGCAGGTAAGCCCTCCAGGCAAATTATTCCAAAGATAAATCTAGAAATGGTCATGGAACTGGCGCCACTTAGGGGAAGTGCCAAAACGAGAGATGTCCTCACGTATTACACACCTTTCTATTTATATTGTTGGCCCAGCAATTTAAAGAGAATTGCAGAAAACAGGATCAAGGCACCATTTAGAAGATCATGATGAATAATAGGATGAAAAAATGAATCCAGGTGCTTGAAGATAGAATATAAGCCATAATTAAAACCTACAAATGCTGGTATGACAGATGGTACAATGTGTACCCTGAAAATTGTCCATGAACATTTATTTAATATCTGAGAACACTAACTGCTAGCAGGCTCTAGTGCTATTACTGGATTACAGTTGTATCATTGATATTCAGGAAGAAATTCTTTAGATCACTTAATRATTCCTATAAAATACACAAATCGTCATGGAATCTGACACCAGGAAGGTCAAATTCATTACTGATATACCTTATAGATATAAACAGAATACCCAAAGCAACATGCCTTGGAAAGATATTAAAAGTTATCAGGTAAGCGACCTTCCAGAAAAATCACAGTAAGGTGTTTTATTTTGTTGTAGGAACATATCCTGGCATTTTGAAGTGAAATTTGCTCTCTTGGAGTGGGACAGTRTGTTCTATAGCACAGACATGAAACGGTTTCTTAACCAATTCCATGTTCCAGTTTTAAAAAGTCAGCACAAGGAGTAACTTCTGTACATCCATCATTCTACCTTTGTGCAGGCTGCAGCAGGTGCTGAATCTTTCTGCTTTCCAGCTAATATTGCTTCTGGTTTCAGAATTCATTTTCTTGCTAGTATTTCTCCCTGATCTGTTTATGCCACCCTGCTTGCACCTTTTATGTTATTTTTCCTGGCTCTGGTGAGTCAGAGCAGCTCTGTATCTTCTGGACAGCAATGCTGTGAGCTGGACCTTCCCTGGGGAGAACCTGTGCTCTGCTTTGACAGCAGACGGAAAAGCCTCTTGCACAGGGCCAACTTTGCAGAGCAGTGTTCTGCAAATGTTCCTGCTATTTGTAATCAGCYGCGGTTGTCACACTTTGATATTTGTTCTTTATAAGTACTCCTGCAGAGCTTGCCAACAGGAATGTTTTCTACACAAAGATGCAGCAGCATGTGTTTCAGACATGAATTTTGAACTTACGAGTATTCACACTGGAAACCTGAGGAGTTTAATGTGATTAAGAAACAGACCCACATCACATGGCTTGTTTGCAGTCAAAATAGTTCAGATTCTGAATTACGAAAATTACTAAACCTGAGTGCAGAAGGCTGCTAAAGGTTCTACTTGAAAAAACAGAGCCCCACCACTATGGAATGCTGTGTCTGGAGGAAAGATTGGGAAAGACCCAGCGAGGTCGGTGATGATTGCCCATAAAAGGCCTAATCGTGCTCAGACCATATATTTGGGCTGAAAAATTTAAACATAGGACAGAGATTTCTAGTCACAGTCCACCCTGGTAACTCTAACATAAGCTCCCTGACCAGCCTTGGACCCCTGGCTGGCCTTCTTTAGCCCTTTCTTGGAGTGCCTTGGTTTTGTTATGACAAAGGAACCTTTCACCTCTGAACATTTGAGCATGAAGTCCCCAGAGCAGCTTTGCGCAGCCAAAACTACGATGTGTTGTGAATAATTTGTGAAGAGAAAGAGAAGCAGTGCTTGGTAGTGTCTGGTGACCTGGCATGGGAAACAATCCCACCGTGCCCAGTTCTGCTCAGGTAGAAAACAGAAATCTGCTCCCTCTCCTGTACTACCGATCAGTGTCTTTGATCAGCTGGCAGCATCTAGGTACTTCAGCAGAGAAAGTTGTCCTTACAAAGAATACAACACCTGTTTAATACCTGGAAGAAGGGTTTTGTTCATTTGGACAGTCTTTCTTTTAAACCAAGAGGAAGAAGGAATTCCTCAGAGCTCAATACTCTTTGCCACACAGTGCTGTGTAATGTGCCACGACACCACTGCAAGGATTTGCTCTGCAGTTTTTTTCAGGGAGTCCTGCCAAGAGGACACATGGTGGTTCCTATAAATATTGCTGAAAACAATCCAGGCAAAATAGTCAAAATAGTGACTGTGGAGTTCAGGCCAATACCTCTGCATCAATAACTTAATGGTGAAACTAGTCATGGAAGAGCCTTGATATCAGTGAAGGTGGTTGAAGGTGCCTGGAAAACCYCCAGGCAGTGAAGTTAGCATGTGCTCTGCGTCCTCAGACAGATTCAGGCTACAGGTGGCAACTGCTGTGAATATGTAGCTTACTCCCACCATGRGAGTAAGTCCCATTTAAAGTAAACTCTGACCTCAGAGTAGCCCAGTCAACTCTGAGCCCAGAGTAGCTGCTGGAGAGCCAGCTGTGCTTTGGTCAACACAGAGGAGCCACTCCTCCACATCTGTCTGCTGCTCGCTTATGAGCTTTAGAAGTGATGAGATAGACACAGAGAACAAATCTAGGGACATCCTATAATTACTTCTCTTCTCTTGATTACTCAACAAATACCACCTTCTGTTGTCTGCCATCCATGCAGGACCTGCAAAGCTCCAGAGAGCTAATCATCACCAGTGATCTCATCCACGGAAGTTACAGTAGCTGGAAGATAGGTTGACCCTATGCAGAGCTGTAGGGACCTAGTCTTGGAAATAATGTTACAGACTCTCTGCCAGCTTAATTCTGCATTTCTATTCCTGGAAATACCTGTATGAAGGGAAATCATTGGAAAATAAGTTGCTGTGTTTGGTTTCTGGCACATAATTCTAATTAAATTCTTCACTGATCTACCAAAGCAAAGCCCTTGCTCAGGATCAGTGCTACTTTATGCTGAAACTGCTTGAATTTGGGATACATGCCATCCTTTCACTTAGTCAGAGAACCCCAGTGATTCCTGTGTGTGCTAGCTGGCTTTCAGGAAATCACCACATTCAAGAACACATTGATTGCAGAACAACTTGTTTGACTCAAACTCACGGGCAGGCTAGGTACTTAGTAGTGGTTTGTGGCTCCTACCGCAATATGGTATATTTTCTGTGCAGATGGATTGTGTAGAAGACCTTTTATTCAGTTCAGATATGGCCCCTGCTATTCGGACATCAAACTTCTACATGTCCTGAAGTGGCAGAAGTGTTAACCAGGCTACCCAGAGAGGAGTGGAGCTGCATGAAGCACCATGAGCAAAACCCTCTTCCTGCTCCCAGGAACAATTTCATTAACTGTGTAGGARGCAACAGTTGCTCAGAAACCACCTCTTCACCATATAGGCAGCAAGTGGGAGTTATTGTGAGACACTTTACCTAATGGTCTTCATGGTAYAAGTGAATAGCTACCTGAAAAGATGACTGTACCGGTTACAAGGCTTGTGGCTACTCCTGTCTTTTACTTCTTTTTCTGCTAGAGGAACTCCAGGACTGGAGCTCTGCAATCGAAAATAATTTTCTTGCTCCATCTTAGTTTTTATTACTTCTTCAAATTAGTGGAGTGACTGTACTTTCAATGGAGTTACCCGGAGAAAAGGCAACATGTACTTTCCCATTAGTTTTGCCACACATAGGAGCCAGCAGTGGAATGAGGAATCACCTCACCTAACTTCCAGCTAGGACTAGGGAATCAYAGGAATTGGATAAAGTAAATGTTTTGAACTCCAAGGCTAATACTTCATTTTGCAAGCTCCTTCACAAAAGCCACAGAGCAAAGCAAATGAACCTTGATACTATAACCAAAATGAGTTATCATCTTGGCAGTCCATCCCCAGTGCTCCTACCCCTTTTATGGGTAGCTGCTTTCCTTAGACAGATGGATGAGAAGTCTTGTTTCATACAGGTGGGCCATACTCATATGAAACATCAGATTGCAGTGTCACTGCCAAGACTAGCTCTTCTGGCTTTCTGTCTCATGACTTCCCCAGCTAGGACATGCTCCATGAAGAAAAACTGCTTGCATGCAGTGGCAAGACAGGGACATTTAAGCCTTACTTTTGGAAAACTACACTAATTAGCTTTTTTAATGGAAAAGAGTCAAAATGACTGGGTCAGACAAAACAGAAAGTAAGTAGGGTTTATATACAACTATCCTCCTACCCATAGATGGGTAATTGCTTCAGTTAACACTTCACAGTTGTTTGCAAATGCTTAGGAGGTCTGGTTGCCTGATGCCAGGTCTCCTCCAAACTCTTTTTCAACTGTCTCCCTACTGTGCTCCCAACTCTTCCTGTGTCCTGTCATGGGCAGCAGCCCGCAAATATCTTTACCTGAGCAGACCCACTCAATCCCCAAGGAAAGAGCACTGCATGCTCACCTGAATGAGCCTTCTAAAAGCCCATGGCATGCAGGATGCACAAACAGATGCTGTCCATCACCCATATTTTAACAGCATGAGGAAATGGCCACTTGTGTGAAACTTCCAGTTTGCATCTTACATGGGCTGGTCCCATTCAGATATAATTGGAACGGAAGGGAAGGTGGAAGCTTGCAGAAAGATTAAATGGTGAAATCTGTTTTGCTGGTTATGCACCAAGGGCTGAAGGCATCATAACTCTGCTGGGTTCGTGGCTAAGCCTTTGGGATAATAAGTGAAAGAAAAGGGGSCTGAACAGTATATCCCTTCGCAGCACGAATTTTGTACAGGCTGCTTCTGTTCTTCTTAAGGTAAGAAAAAAGAGTGAATTCACAGGTCTCTTCTGTCTCTAATTTAGGGCTCTGTCCAGCAAACGTTTCATGGGTCTTTAGATACCTCCACCTCAGATGTACCAGCTTAGCAGCCTCAGCTTAGGACCCAGGTACCCTGGCAAATTCAAGACAATATGTCGCACGCTGCTGTCTTGTGCCCATGTGGTCTCTGTGTGTCAGACACTGGTGGCAGTGGGCTGCCTCTCAGTGGGAGTGGTGAGTGTGAGGGGCCTGGGCAGCACACCCTGCTCCAGGTAGATAGCTTGGCCTTGCCGGTTTGCCTGTGGTCTGGCAAAATTTCCAAGAGCACAGGCAGGAACAGTTCTGCAAGGGCCCTGAGAGTTTCGAAGTACTGCTGACTCCAACTCAGGGTGACTCCTGGCTCAAAACCTTGAACCTGGATTGAAATTCTGAATTGAAAACCTGTCTTTAGGGCTGATCAGTGGTAGCACACATTAGTTCCTAGGCTAGAACATCCATCCCTCCATCCGTCCATCTTCAACCCCCATCCTTCTCCTGTTTCCTCGTCTTCTTGCTCTCTCTCTCCTTTGTGTGCTTTCCTCTTCTCTTCCCCTCTCCTCATTTCCTTTCTCCAGCTCCGGTTTGCAGCATTAGTAACAGAAGTGAGGTGGAATCATCCGCCTGAAACGCAGAGCAGCAGGGAGCTGACACATCAATCACAGCTCTGCTGTTGGAATTAATGAGAGCGCCACAGGTTCGGGCTGTCACTCACTACCCTCACTTTGCTGTTTCCATATGGCTGCCAGCCTACAGCCTCACGCTTCCCAATCTCTGCCAATTACAGCCTCAGCACTCCCAACCTCCTCCTATTAGGCTCACAGCTTCATTATTCTAATTAAGCCAAACAAGCTGAGCCCTCCCTTTTTCACTGTTGATACATGTCCCTCACATGCATCAGAGCTACAATGCGGCAAACCGTCTCTCACTGGGGGAACCTTTGGAGAAAAAAGCTGCTGAGCAGCACAGGAGCATCAGGTTGTCTTCTTTCCCTACTGCTTCTCTGGTCCTGACTCTCTTAGCAGGGCAGTGGGTGGAAATGCCCCTATTTGGCAGCAGCTCTCAGAGAGGTCCTTTCTTGTCACAGTAATTGCAGACAAGGCTGGCTGATCTCAGCCAGATGGACCTCCAAAACTACCTAGTCAGGGGATTCAAAGCTAAATCATATTTCCACTATTTTTTAGGTCTACCTTCTGCCCCAAAGAAATGGGAAGGGGAATTGATGTGGGAAGGATTCCATTGAGAAAGAAGGAAAGTCACCCTCCCCTTGCCCTGTTGGAAGAAATTTTGATTAAGAGGAGTGTTTGCCCCTCTATGGCACAGCCGGACTGCTGTAGCATTAAGTAACTCCCTTTGATCTCGTTCTGCCTCACATGCTCCTGCGGCCACCTTGCTGGCTCGTAGTCATTCACTCCATTCTCTGGGTGAAAGTGGTTGTGACTCCAAAGGACGGCATTCTGCAGACATCTCAGCTGCTGATGGGGAGCCAGTGCAGAGCGTGCAGTGCATTTTGTAATAGGGTTTTCTCTGCCCTTAAGTTGCATTGCTGGACACGGAACAAATGGGTTAATCTGTCTTGCTGTGGATGGGACTGATAGACTGCAGGGAGCTGAGGTAGCTTTCCAAGAAGCAGCATGGATGCAGATCCTTGCATTATGGCACAAGAGCCCTCTCCTTTACCAGCATCTCTTCATCTGCACCGGCAGGAGCTGCCATGCCTTTAGCATATCTTAGCCAAAATAAGAACTGCTGGGCCAGGACTTCTGGGGAGGATTTGCTGACCTTTGGATCCCTTAAAGTGGTTGCTCTCAGCATTATGCCAACCAGCTCAGCCAAGAGATGCAGCTTCTGAGCAAGTGCCAGAGCAGAGCTGTGCTCCAGCTGAAGTAGGAGAAATGCCTCTTGCTGCTCTTGCTAGGAAGACAAGCAGAAATAGTGATATTTCTCCACCTCTCCTCCCCATCCCTGCTCTGTGCCACCAGYGCTCATAAAAGCCTTTGTAAATATAACAGTACTCTCTCTTTTAAGACAGGCTTTTCTTTCCCCCCAAAATTTGACCTATTTTTTTTAAAATGTTAGATTTATAATTTCACTTTTCTATGTTCAAAAAGTGCTGATTTTTATGCTCCCCCCCACCCCCAGTGCCTCTTCTCTTTCCATAGCCAGCTAGAATTAGCAGCAGGAGACTTCTTAGGCAGCATGAGGATGGCTCATTTCAGTAAAATCCAGATTTTTTTAAAAAATTATATATTTTATCAAAATTAATTGGTTTCAGATTCTCGGATACCTCTGATGACCACTCTGAGCTTAAGCTCCATCTCACCTCCTCTGTCTCCAGTACCGTATCACTGCCTGGCTCTTCCTTGTCCCCTGCTGTGCATCACCACTATGAGAGTTTGTCCCTGCACATCTCCTGTCCCTGCATTCCCAAGTACCTCTCCCTGACCTGCCAGCCATTCCCACAGACCCAAAGGGCACTCTGGTGCTGTGTCCTTGGCCAGGCTTGGGGCATCGTCAGGCTGTGAAGGCCAGGCTGACATAAATGTCCTTGGCGGGCTGACTGCCCCATGGTGGTCCTGCTCCAGCTGGCCTGTGCCAGGCTAGCAGGTGGAGGGGGGATGTAAGCAGGAGAGACACACTGGCTATGACACTGTTAGCATTTTCCCAATGAGTTATTACCAGGTTAAAGGGTTGTGATAGTGCCAATATCCAAAGCTGGGTTATTGTGTTATTAATGTGTGGCTGTCGCTGGCTGTTAGCACTGTGATCAATCCCCTGTGACAAGGGCTTCTTTAGCCTGTCACACTTTGTTTTATCTTCCATTCTTAGACTTTTACTAACTCACAAATTGCTAATCCAATCTCCTATAACCCAGTTAAGGGAGGACATTGTCCCTGTGCTACTCAGAAGCAGGAGCTGAGGCTCTGGGAGAGGACGTGCTGACGGCGGGCTAGGCACACACGTTTCTTACAGGTAGGGGAACTACGCTTTGGTTGTAGTAAATACAAGCATACTTCTGTCCCTGTCTTGTCAAGGAAACGCTCCCTAAAGTGCTGGCCAAAACAGAGTTATGGGAACCTAACTTCTGATACCCTTTGGGAGAACATTTGCCCCAACCCTTTTGTACTGATTTACCTCCAGGTCACATCCATGTCCTCTTCTTTCCTAGAGTCATCTGCAGGAATCTTTTTAGTCTTTTTAGTGGCTGCAGTGAGATCTACGAGTGCCTTCTCCATTTCTATTAGGGACACYCCAGTGGTTTGAGGAGCGCATTGCTCTCCCATAAGTTTTGCAGTGTTTGAGTTATTTCACTTGAAATGGCTTGCACTTTGAAATTCCCTCATGTTATGAGTTTACAGAGCTGCTAGACTTTATGTGGCAGAGCTGGGCCTATCAGAATGTCCAGAAGCCTGTCCAAATCCCTCCATCAGGCATCTCAGAAGCTTTGACATCTCCCACCTGGAGCCTTCATCAGGCAGAGACAACCCTAAAACTTCAGCTCCTTCTACAAGTTTGGGCTTCAGAGTAACTCACGACCAAGAGCTGGCAGCTTCTTCTTCATCTCATGCTTGGTTCATTGGCCAATTATTGGAAATGTTGCAGGTCTGTGAGTCACTCCACTTCTGATGACTGACTACTGGAATATCTTTCCATAGGACTCTAGGCAAGCTGGAAAGAGGGCTGCTGCATTTCTGCTCCAGATAGTGTATGTGGAGACCATGCTGACTTAGCAATAAGATTACAAACTACACAGAAAACTTGCCCAAAGCGCACAGTCCTTTTCTTGAGGTAAAGCACTGAGGAATTTGGATTGTAAGATAATTTTCACTCATTCTGCTTAAGGTAGGCACAAAGAGTTGAGGGGAAAAGACTGATAGAGATGGTGGAGATGTTAGACTGGAGTTGAGGGGGAAGTGTATGGGACAGGACTGACATGGCTGGCCTGGAGGTAATGGGACAGAGTAAGTGTTGGTGGGCTGGGGCAGGGGATGTCTGAGAGTTCAGGATAGAATTGATTAGGCTGGAATAATACTAGGATGGAGCTTCTTGGGTAGGTGAGTCATAAGTCTCACAGCTCATACAGACATCTTCAAGCCACTTTTTGTCAAAGGTCAGGCTTAGAAGCTGACTTTTTGCCAAATCCTCTGTGGCTTATGAAACTCACTGGGGGGAAAGGGGGGGCAGAGATGTCAGGAATTGGCCACTCTACATTTGGGTCCTTCATGCAGGCTCAGATGATTAATGGAGACATCCAGTTCCCTCAAGCTTTGTGGTGACTAGCATCTCCCAGGCAAGCTCCCACCTTAGCAGTAAGTGCAACAGAGTTTTCATGGGAATTAAATGCCCTCTTTTTCAAACATAGGTAAACAGAGCTAGTACCATCAAGTGATGCCTAATCCAGGCTTAAAACAGAGATGTGATGCTGGAATTAAGTTGGARCAGAAGTGAGTGCTTTCAGGGCCAAAACATTGCCAGGGTACTGGAACTGGTCCAATAAACAGTATTATAGATCCAGGGTACTCCGAAAAATGTTGCATTTTGAAGAAATCCTGGTATGTTAAACTAACCAACACCCAAGCTTTCCTTTTCTTTATTTCCTTGTGTTACAAGTAAGAAATGCAGAGGAATATCTAAAGCAGTATTTGCCAAAATCTCATCCCGGGGAACTCTCTGCTCTTGGCTGAGGTCATCCTCATTCCAGCCCAGACACCTTCCTGCACAGCTGACATGCACGGCGCGCACTGTGTCGGCTCCTGGTGCTCAGTGGGGAGTCTGTGGTGTATTCCCTGCGAGCCCTGCTCCCAGCCCCAGAAGCATGTGTTGTTTCAGTATACTTCACTCGGCACATCAATAATTTTGCTGCAGTTACTACACGATGAGAAACTGTTTCTGCTTCCTGCCCAAAACAGTTTTGTAACATCTCTGCATGCAGCAACTGCTTCTCTATGACGGCTGAGGTGAATTCATATGTGCGTAGTCTGAAAGTCTGCAATAATGCACTGAGGCTTGCAAAAGGTGTCATATCAATAAATGATAATTCCTGAATAAGAAAACAAACTAGCAAGTTTCACCAAGACTAGCAAGACTTCACTAAATCCCATACACTCCCAGCACACAGGGAAGGTCTTCCTGAGGCCACACAGGAGAAGGACCTGGCTGTGCTGACCTGTAGGACTTCTGTGCTTGGCTCAGGGTCTGGCAGCTGGTGTGTCTTGGTGCACCAGAAATCAAGGAGGGAAAAGCATATCTTGAAGGCAGTATGTCCTTCTCTACCAAAAAAAAAAAAAAAAAAAAAAAAAAAAAAAAAAAAAGTGTTTGGCATGAATGTAGAACTCTGCTAAGAGAATGGAGAATATGAGGAATATGAGGATGCAATACTGAGATCTAATCTGTGGTAAGCTCATAAGCAGGACCACACACACTAGTGGCCTTTTCATTGGTACATTCAGGCCCCTCCACAGCTCATGAGCCCTATTTTTGTATTTTTGTGTCTRAGAAAGACTCTATGTAACAGCTTTAGGTGTAACTAAAGATAGGCCTGGATTTCCAGCCCATYGCAAGAGCTGGGTAAATATTTGGACACTTGGATTTGTTCCCTAAGCCCTGCAGCATTTCGTAAGCTTTGCCATGCTGGAGAATTGTTCTTTGTAGTGCTGACCCCTATGTCCATACAGTGTTGCATACAGATCATATTCCGGCCAGTTATTAGGAAACCGATAATACCACCAAGGCACTAGAAGACCACTCAGGCTTATTAGCTAGCACCTACAGGAAGAACAGGATTCCATAGGTCTTGGTATCACATGCATTAGGACAACAAAATAATAAGCACATTAAATTTGAAACTCCACAGTGCTAAATGTGTCAAAATTGTTATCTACTGTGCATTTGCATGTTGCAAACTGGCATCTGCAGAAGAAGTTACAAAGTCCTTTRCAATTCATTGTCTCCACTGTCAACATCCACATAAATAAACACAAATGCTAAATGTTCCAAAGGACAAAAATTACAACACAAGATTTTCAGAGTCTTCCACAGCTGCTAGGTGGCCAGATAATGTGTGGTTTTTCTTCATAGCATGATGATTTTTTTTGGTAAAAGTATGAAAGCTGAAAATTTCATGTGGAAGACAAAAACCATCACCAATATTTTTCATATCAAATAAAAAGTTATTCAGTATGCAATGCTTCTGCTGAGCCTAACACATTTTGTAGCTTTGGTACCACATTTATCCATTTTTATACCTAGGCAGACTTTCCAGCTGGACTCTGCCTACGCTGAAGAACTGCCCCCTTTTGCCAAAGCCATACATGCGCTATGGGAGTCCTTGGCTGCAATCGTGGGTGTGAAACGAGAGAAGAGCTCAAAGAAAGGAAGCCAAGAAAAATACATTATTTTACTAGCAATATTTTAGTTTGCAGTTGTTTAGCTTCCTGACAAAAAGCTACAATTTCCTGCAGAAAGCAGAAACTTTGAGGGGAAAAACTTTAATAAAATAATGTAAACCAGAAGCAGTGGGCAAGTATTTATCATCTCTGCAGCTGTCATTCCTGGAAACACTTGTCTGCAGCTTATAAAACACAGTGTATTACAGGCACTGTGGTCTCTCTGAGTGCCTACCTTTCACTCCTCCTCGCGSAGGAGAGTGAATTCTCAGTGCTCCYGGCTGCAGGGTGATTGCAGGCAGTTTTCCCATCCGTGCTGGAGAAGCATGTCAGAAGCTTGCTACCTGAAGCCCTCCTCCGTGAGATTCATTGCACCTGCAATCAGACAAAGCTAGTGCAGCCTTCACAACACCCTGGACTTTCTCTATAGGAACAGAGAAGAATGGTTCTCCCCCCGCCTTGGGCTGGGATTCACTGGACTGGGCTGACTTGATGGTGTACTGGGGAGGGTGCCAGTTTGGATGTGACTCCATCCTACTCAGAGACAGAGTGTTCTCCTTGGTGCTTGTAGCTCCTGACCTCCCTGGTGTGCTAACCTCTACCAGTGCCAAGAGAAGGGTCCAATGTGAAGCATATTGACGGTAACCATCTCTGTGAGATCCCGTATTTTGTCCAAATTTCAAAACAAGTATTTAATTCCAAGTTTTGCAAGTGGGGGAAAACTGACTTTGGTAAACACCCTATTCAGGTTAGATGGAAATTCCAGCAATTATTTGTTTTAAAGAAAGCCTTCTAGATAGATGAAAGTAAGGATTTACTGCTGCTGGGCTGTGCAACATTAGTAATCCATCTAGTGAGTACCTTTCCTTGAAAAGCTCTGCTTGCAAWGACTAAGTGTCTGACAAAAACAGGTTTGTGTGACAATTCCCATTTTACTGTACAGCAGTGGCGCCCTCCCCGACAGAGGGTGTCATACTCACAGATCTTCCTCTCCCTGGAGAGCTGGTGCCAGCTGTGGTGCTGAGGGGAAGGGTGAATATACCAGGCAGTTTACTTTGGTGCAAGTTAGGGTTACTAGAAGGTCTTTTCCCTCCTCTAAACTCCATAAGGTCTACGTAGAAAAACAGCTTACATGTCAGCCTCAGTGTCACATTGGATGTAACAGGGCCAGCACTGAGTTTCAATCAACAAACAGGGCTAAGCACAGTTCGAGCACTCTGTGTTCCTGTGAGCTTTTAGATCAGCTTAAACTGTTTAAGCAGCTGCACTGCAGTTTAAGATTAAGCTGGTCTTTTGAGCAACCTAAGCAGTTTAAAATACTCTAAAGGCTTAACATTATAGCCAGTTTAAGTTGCTGTAGGGGCTTAAAGCAGTGATGTGCAGCCAGTATCTTAACAGGGTTTTCCACAAAATGTGTCTTTATAGCCTGTGATAAGCCCTATGGATCAGGGTATACGCGTTTGCATAGGGCATGTTCATCTGTCTGCCTTGCAGGCATTTCTTTCTGACCTTGCATATCAGTGTTCAGATGCATGTTCCTGCGTCTTTGCTTGGACCGCTGTGTCTGAGTGAGTTGGAGAATCCTTTCATTTTATCTTGCAGCTTCCTCTCCCTCTTCTAGACACACTGGAAAGACACAGATGCACCAGAAAGATTTGCTTCTTCAAACCCACAATGAAGGAAGCAGAAAATTACCAAGTCAATTCAATGGGCTGAGCCTTTGTCTTAATGGGGCATCCAAACCTTGCAAAGGAAAGAGAAGAGGCCTCCCACATACTCAATATCTAGAGCAGGCAGTGCTCTGTGCCCTGCTAGAGTCAAACTGGAGCCCTCCAGAACAGCCTAGCAGATGGGGCTACTCTCCAAAAGCCTTGGGAAGCTCTCCTGCTTTTGTGGGATCTTCAAAATAGGAGCCCCTGGGAAGCCCTAAGACTGCCTTCAGGGACCACAGAAGCTGAAGGAGGCTTATGTTGCTTTARCGCTGCCTTCTGATATACTACAGACTTAAAGCATTTAATTCCTTATGTGACATTAAGGGTTTAAGGTCTTACGCAGCTTTAGAAGTGGCTTAAATGCTCTCACCTTTCACATGGGATACAGTGCACTCTTGCCACAAATGAGAGCTACTATGCGCATTGCTTCTTCAGCCCCACAGCAAGGTCTTCAGTCCAGCAATGCTACACAGGAAGGTCCCAGCAGACTCAGCCTTCAGGACCTCACTCCTGTGATTATAATCTCTTATTTTGGCCACCAGCACACAGTGTTGGAGATAGCAGCAAAGTGGGAGCAAAATGACACCTGCAGCCCCTCAAATTAAAGCCTTTTACCTAAAGGCAGCATCATGAGGGCTTTCCTGCCCTCACATACAGTGACACCAGTGCCTGAAAAGCACAAAGTTGGCTTTAYCACCAACTCAGGAACCCTCTGCCTGTATCACTAATGTGAAGGAGACCCAATTCTCCCAGGATCTCTGAACTCATGTAGTCCTTTGAAACCTTGCCGCAAGACCTGAAGGTGATTGTGCTGTGCCTGTTAAGGGATAAAGACGGCAATCTCAGCTGGGAGACTCTACAGCTCACTGCTGCCTGTTCATGGAGAACTATATTCAGATCTTTTGGGTCAAATTAAGCCCTAGGAACTCCTGGCAGGATCAGTGCTGAACTAACCTCAYGGTGCTGACAGAAACCCTGTCTCTAGTGGTTTCCAGGAGGTAGGATCTTTCCCCACATGGAGGGCAACTGCACAKGTGCACTGCTTGTTTTATGCCTCCCATTACAGTGGACACTGTCCATGTTCAGAGCAGSAGGAAAATAACCATCAGAAAGATTTTACCAAGTATTATTGTATTGCTTCYGGTAGGGATGGACCCCACYGTCCCAGGTAAGTGTTGCCCCTGCMTATTTCCTTTTCCAGRGAGCCAGAAAAATTCTGAGGAGAGAATTTCAACAAAACAAAACCCTGGCAATGATTCCCAAAGAAGTCAGGTAGCCTCCCAGCCATGGGAAGATTCAGAAGACAGCAAGAAGTTGTCCTGGCAATARCCTCTCCTAAGCATGTGTGAATTGGTTCCTGGTGAATTGCAGTTCTTCCTCAGAGTCTGTGAGCACCATTTAGCTTAGGGTCTGAACAAGAACAGAGATTTTTCCCTCATTCAGTCTCCACCTGATCTAGGTAGCTGGAGTCAAGGATGGACTGACTTCTCAGCTGGGCTGAGGACAGTTAATGAAGTGAGCACAGGGCATTCCCTTCTTGATGTGGGAAGTGGAGCTGGTGGACAGTATATTCAACTGCTTCTATCCTTGATATCTTGCTGAGCTGGCTGGAGTAGAGGTTTCTACTCTGTCCTCTGCCACTGTAATCCAGTCCACTAAGGCATTTGAGAGTAGTAGGGTAGCCTTACCCCAAGGACTTAGGATAGGTGCAGTGAGTCACTGCTCCTCTACAGCTGGGTTTCAGGCCCCTGCGGTGCTCTCTTTTTAACTTGCAACCCTACATGTGTCCCATCTGTGGTCAAGGGAAACCAGGACTCAGGAGTCCACAGTCACTTGGATGTACTTTGCAGCCTCTTGCCCAAGGGCTAATATTGTTGGCTACATAAAACTATYGGCTGAAGGCTCAGTGGGTGGTATTCATCTGACCTGCCTTTCACTGTACAAAAGTTAACCCTGTGACTGTTGGGGTTCCCATAACAGTCCAGGGAGAGGATCAGATGCTTCCGGAGCTATTTCCCCCTGTTGCAAGAGAAGTGTTGAAGGCRAACTGGAAAATCACTCTCTGGAGTTCTCTAAATTTCACCTTTGATTACAGAGATAGCCTAGATGACTATGATCTCTGCAGATGAATGTGAGCTGCTGTATTTATTTTGCTACCAACCAAACAGTCAGATGAAGTGAGTTTCCCTCCTCCCATCCACCTCTCAGTTCCCATACCACAACCCAGAAGCCAAGCTTGAATGCCCTCTCTCCCGAGTGCACCTAGACAGGATTATTTTGTATTCGTCTGAAAACTAAATCACCATCTAAAAGCAATCAATTATTGTTATAGAAATCCAGTGTCCCAGGAAGTTTTACAGAACAACTGACCCTGTTTCAGGTCATGACAGAAGCAGAAACTGGCTCTGTCAGTGAGGTGGCATGGGGAGAGCAAGTTTTAAGGCCAAACTGGGAACCAATACCAATGTCATGTTCAGGGCTATGCACTGTCTCCTTGGACATCCGCAGTGACAGGTGTCAGCTTCTATACAGCAGACTACGTGGTGATCCAAGACTGCGTGAACTCAGAAAGAAGCACATCTCTTGGGCCAGGCCACAAATGAGTGTGTCAGTAGCCAGATTGACTGATATACCTGGAGTTCAGGGAGCTTTTGCACTCTGTGATGTCTGCTGTAATTTTTCTTTTATTGTTCTGATCAGCTAGCCCCTTCCCTGAAGAGCATGCCTGCCAGGGTTGTGTGTTAGGAGCTGTGGTGCCATCACTGTCACGAGAATGAAGCAGTGCCTGTTCATGAGTAGCTCAGCAGGGCTGGAGTCGTTTGAGGCAGTTTAGCATGACGCACCAATAATGCCCACATCAGCCTGTCAGTCTTTTTTAAGTGAGACTTTGTTATCTTCACTGCAGCCTCAATTGCCCTGTGGTCTGTGGAAAGCAAGGACTAGGAGGCACAGGAAGAAGGTACAAACTTTCCTGGACATTCCAACGGGAAAGGGGAATCTGGAGCTTACATTAGCWGTGGGAATCTGTTCTAGGATGCAGTATCTTGCAAGGATGGATTCATGCAACTAATAGTAATGTGCACACTAAGATACCGAACTTGGACAACTTGAGGTGGTGCGAGGACTAGTGAGACACAAGAAGTCTCTTTTGTTTAGGTGACAGGTATTAAGACTACCCAACAGAAGCTGATAGCATAAGGATTACGTGTTGGTTCCTCCTCTCTTGCAGTCAGATGATGCAAAGTTGGGTGAGATGTTTCGTCTGGGATGAAACTTGACTGCTTGATGAGTCTGAGTGTACAGYTTGGTTATACCTACCGGAGAGCGCCCTGCATTTCCACCTGTGTCACTCAGGAAATATCACCCTTTAGTGGTGGAGGGGAGGCAGAGGGACAAAGTACACTAAATGGCAGATTTGTTGTATTTAGTGTAACTGCRTCAAGCCTGCTGCAACCACTCACTTGGCCCTAGTTCACTTGTGGCTTGAGCAGATTACATCCATGTCAGTTTGACAAGCTCAGATTCATAGCTGCCAGCAGTCCTGCATACGTYTGTGTCCAGACCTTTCCAGCATTCGTATTTTCCTTTCTTTGGCTGAACCACAGACCCTCAGGACTCTCCAGAGCTTCCTGTGTGAGGGCCTCATTCAGTTYGAACTGTCAGTGTCTGCACTGAAGTCTGCTCAGACATGCTGCCTGCTGTTTCTGCCTGGGCCTGCTCAGGATGAACCACGTGTGCCCTGCTGGGATCAGCTCACCAGAAGCAGGGGGCTGAGCCGTTCCTTAACYTCTGCCCTGCCCTTGGCCCCAGGGAAGCTGATAGCCACCCTAGCCAGAAAGATGCATGTATTTTATTTAAGTTACAGCAGACAGGGCTGTTAATGCTGATCCACTGTCTTGGCCTTCGTGGGTATATGCTTGTTCCAGAAGTTGAGGCTGCACTGACAGTGTGGTGGGGCCTGGAGGGGTGGCACCGTCAGACATCCTTYTGTGGCCTTTCAGGAGTATCAGAGTCTACCCTTGACAGGGCTTCTTGCTGCTTTCAGGCAGTTAATGACATTTACGTACCCACGTGCCAGGCACTGTGGGGAGCACCTGGGTTTGCAGATGGAGAGAATTCCCTGCATTGTAATGCTGGGTCTGAAGGACTGTGAACATTGCAACAAGCTAGATGAGATGTGAGCATGACCCAGGGCATCCTGGATAACCCTCAGAGTAGAAACTCCACAGATAAAAATACTTGTGCAACTCTCTGGCCTCTGTCTGGTGTGTGGGTAGACCCCATGACTTTTTCCTGTTATTCTTCTGTAGTTGAACARGGCTCTGCACCTTCTTGCACTGTTCATCTTGTCAGAGACTCTGGTGATGAGGGACCTGGAGGAGTCTAAAGGCTTCATATGCCATATAAAGCATGCACAAGCTGCATGTCATTTTCTTTCGTTTTGCACAGCTCTAAACTCTGCAGAAAGTGCCATTTTTTATAAAGTCTAGAGGCTTTATTTTTATAAATTCTAGAGGCCTACTAATCTTCCTGTTTTTCAAGATGTATTGGGTGCATTTGTCAGCTTTGTATTCCTATGTCCTTCATATGAAAAGAGGGGTGATGAAGGTATAAAAACAGAGTAGTTTACATAATAAAATAAAGTTGCTTGAAAAGCATTCCAAGGCCAGTTATTTTAAATGAGATCATGTCAGTCAAAACTTTCAAATTTGCATCTGGTTCTTTCTGCAAAGTATTGTTTGCTATCATGGCAGGTGAAGCAAGCGGACGCCTCTGACAAACACCAAGCAGTATTTTTTCTACATGTCTATTTATCCTGTATACTGAATATGAACACATAGCTCTCGACCCAGGCAGACTCACCACGCTATCATAGAGCCCAGAGAGAGTTGTTTTACTCAGGTTCCTGATCAATTAGAGCTGGCTTTAAATTAATTCAACCGTGATACATGGAGGATCTTAMACTGATGATAGTTCGCATTTTCCATGCTGAGATTCTGCTGTAGATGTCACTATCCAAACAGCTACACTTGAAAGTGTCCATAATATCAAAAAAGTCATTATTATCCAAACAAGAGGCTGYATTTCAGGTACAAAAGTGAGTCTAATAGCTGTCATTTTCCTTTCAGTCTCTGAAAATTTGGGCACTTGAAATGAGCAGCTTTTGTGTCTTGAAGAGTGGCAGAGGTTGCGCAGAAATACGAAGAGCTAGCTCTTGGTTCACTCAGAATTTCAGCAAACCATATTGCTCATTTAAATACCTAAGTGTAGACTGAGTTTGGGTTTCTATGTTTTTAATTCTTTTACCTTCAACAATTCTAGATACACCTGCTAAAGCTTTAGGATAGGAGACTGTTTTCCATTAGACACAGTCGCAGTGTCTCTCAGCAGGAGCTAGCCACCTAGGTACCACTTAYGTGTTTGAAGACTCCTTCGGTATGACGTCTCTGATACCATGCTGGCAAATCCTGATTAACAAAGAGACATTATTTGTATCTGAACTCTTTAAAGTGTCTGTTCTGTTTCATTGTGTTAACACCTATTTAAACCAAATCCTTGAGAGACATTTGGAAAAAATATATCTGTTAAAGATTTTGCACCAAACGCTATCAGTAATAGGCAGAGAAAGCTTGTTATCCGCTCCCTAATGAGTCACCCAGCAAGACAAGGAAAACTGAGACTAATAATATACCAAAACTAAACAGAATGAAAACCCCCAGTTCTCAAAGAGGGAAATTTTGGAAGGACTCAGCAAAACAAACCAGAGAGGTTTTGTATGATCAGCTTTGCAAAAGTTTCCTCTTGCTTTTCAGTCAACTATTTCTCACAAGAGCAGCCTGAACCCACATTCTCAGTCTTCTTTCTGACAGGAGACATAGACCTTCCAGTGCCAGAGTTTTCCAACAGCATGACAGACAGGAATAATGGATAGATCTGAGGCAGGAAGAAGTGATGACTTCCTGAGATACTTCAAGTTTTTTTTATGYCATCTCTACGATATAACTGCCAGAGATGAGCTAGCTGGGGCCCAGACCTGGTGCAAAGAGGTGTTCTGAGGCCAGGTGTTTCTGTGCTCTTGCTGGAGAGGAGAGCTGGGCTGGCTGTGAGCTAATCAGTGGTGTTGCACAGAGGAGTCCCCGCTTAGTGAGATGATTTTCAAGGTGCCCAGATTTTTGATTATTGTTCCGCTCTGGATGCTGCTTCCTGCACACATTGTTTCCTGCTCAGACATACTTTTAGGGGCTAATCAGAGCTTATGGGCCTCATGGTGAGTGAACAGCCATGCACAAGGAATCAGCCCAAGGACACCTCTGGGGTCTGCCTTGCAGGCACTGCACCCTCCTTTACCATGACACAGACTTCCCTGCCGGCAGCTCTTCCCAACCTGCCGTACTTGCACTGGAGATGCGGGAAGGCCCTACATGCAGAATTCACCAAAGTGAGTTACTCTAACAGTAGAAGTTTACCCCTGGAGTTGTACAGGTAGCAAAAAGTACAGACAGGTGTAACAGCAGGACTCTGTGGGAGATTTCTTTGGCATCCAAGTGTTAGTGGTCTCCTCCAGACCAGACTTCCAGAGGCACATCCCCAGCTCCCGTTTCATATGCATCACATTCATGCAAATGTCGTCATGACATTCTTCAAGTGAAAGCTGCATGTTGCGTTGCTCACTGCTACGTTTGCTGTTCGCTATGAGCAGATAAAGGATAGTGGTCAGCTCTGGGGAGCTTTGCCATCTTCCTGCTTATAACAGCGTGCCTCTGCCTCTCACAGCCTTTCACTTTCTCTTACATGTATGCAACCATCATCACTGTGTATATAGCCACAAGCTTTCCCGTGACCCTGCGTACTGGACAGGAAAGACCTTGTCAGAGAAAGAGGATGTTGTTTGGAAGTATAACCACTCTAATTATGTCTTAGCCACTGAATGCAGCTCAACCTCACCCTCGGCAAAGAAGAACCCCATGCAGCTGTACTTCATTTCCTAGGTGCTCTTTGACCTAGCAGGAGATGATTTCCTGGGTTTCCAATCTATTCGCTGTGCAGCCTTGCTTCATTCACCACGTACATTAAGGTAACAGTGCCAAGAGCTGTAAAATGCTACTTTAATCCATCCCTACTCACTTTGTGGTGCTGAGACCCTGTGCTGACTCTGCCTGCAGAGCTAAAAATCATGCTGAACCAAGCAGGGGTGCAGGATGTGGCTGGGCAGCTGTTGACTGCGCCTACAGCAAGATGTAGCAGAGACCCTCTGGGTCAGCCCTCAGGCAGCTGCCTTGTATGAAGGGGACTTGGTCACCACAGAGCCCCAGAGCAGCCTTCGTGGCCAGGAGTGAACTGCCTTGGTTGTGTGGGTGATGAAAGTGCACTGGGGCACGCTCCATGGGTCTGGTCTGTCAGTTGTCCAAGCCAGCCTGGAACACACCACTGCTGTCCCCCCAGCCCAGGCTGCTGTGTTTTCCTCCTTTGGAAACCCAGGCATAGGCAGAGCTGATGCATCCCAGGGTGCTGGTCCATTATAGGGCTGAGATGTAACCAAGATGTGCACTTCGGACCTCAGCTGTCTCTCACATCCATCACCCTTTGTCTAGCTATAACCCACTGGCAACCAGCAGCTTTACACATTTATGCAGGGTTCAGCAGTCCCAGGTCTGGTTGCAGAATCAGGGTGTGAAAATGTGGCTTCAGAGCTGCTGTTTCAAACACCCTGCGACCTTTCATGGAGTGCTTTTCAGGCAGCCAGCATCTGCACAGGAACGTCAGCTCTGCCCAATCTGGCTCTGGCTGAATAGCAGTACTTGCTTGGAGAGGCTGTGCTCTTCCTGGCTTACTCATGCACATACCCATTCTCGCTTAATGTAACAAAAGGCTGTGATTCAACAAGCCCGGCCTCTTCAGCAGGAGAACAGCCAGCAGTGTTAYACACACGCCTTCGCTGCATGGGGACAGACATAAGCTTGTTACCTCGCTSTGCTAGAAGCAGGGCAGGCAAGGTATGTTTCCACGCTGTTTGTGCTTCAGCCGCTCGAACGCATATTGGCTCTCGCACTCCCAAACAGACATTTTCACTCCCTGGCTGTGGGCATGACACTTCTCAGTGTCCTCTGAGGCAATGGCACCCACCCCACTCGCAGGCTCAGGTCAGCATTAAGCTAGAAAAAGTAGAAATGATTAAGTGTGAAGAAGCCAAGAGTGCAAACCCGTCTCTCTGATACCTTGTGCCACCACTTCCCTTCGGGGCTATGGGCAGCCTTTCCTGACTGATKGGGAAAGGGTCATTTGTGAAATTCCCTTCTTTTGCTCCCATGTTCTTTGGAGTCCAAAGGCCTCTGTTCCWTTCTTCCCCTTTTATAAAAAGTGCAAATACATACATTCATATTTAGATAACTCGCACCTTTTCTCACATGAGCAACTTCATCCCTCTTTCTTTGCCTTTCTAGCTATCAGTTTCCAAGGCTCTGCCTCTGCTGTGGGGACTYCTCTATGTGGGGTGTTTTTACAGTTCAGAGTGCCCAGCAGTCCTCTGAACCTGGCAGTGGAGTCCTTATGCTCTCTGCATCTAGCAGAGGGCAGGAAAAGTGCTCAGGCCCTGTGAGCATGGATCCCGTGCTCAAGCACCCTCTGGCACATGCATGATGGTGATGCAGCATTCCCTCCCCGCATATGTGTGTAAATGTACACATACGCAGCCACATGYTTGGAGAGCCATGTAGGACAGCTGTGCGATCACGTCCACCTGTACCTCTGCATGCACAGGTATGTGCATGCRTGCACGCACATGTTCTCCTCTTCTGTCCCAGCTTCTTGGGAGAAAATCCCTTATTTCTCTATCTCACCGCCCCAGCCCACTCCATTGCCCTCCCTGCCCCTGCCCCTGCCATGGCTGCAGGCCCCCCTGCACCCTGGACCCTGCCAGTTTGGGGAGCGTTGGTGGGAGCCGAGCCACGCTGCTGCGTTGCGTTGTGCTGTTGCACCTTGCGATGGGCTTTCTCCCAGCTGCCTGAGGATGTGGTTGCCATGGTGATGCTTCCAGGCAAGGGCCCTGGACCGCACAGCAGCCGCTGTGCTACCCTTCAGAGGATAGCACTTCTGTGCAGGGCAACTCGGGGAATTGGCGCTTGCTCCTTCTCCATCTGCAAGAGAAAATTCTGTGAATCCCCAGCTGAAGGAGAAGCCCTACTCGGGATGAGCTAAACACATGCAAAACACCCTTTTTACGAAGGCTTTTGGCACAGCCCAAGGAGGGTGGATTTGTTGCCTGCTCACGCTGTGTTGGCCCTGAGGTTGTGGAGATCTCTGAGCTCGCTCCTAGCAGCGCCTGCCTGTGCAGACATGTTGGAAATTGGGGCCTTCTCATCTGTAGTCCTGGGGGTGCACACAGAAGCAAGCACTGCAAGAAGAAGTCTGAGATCAGGATTGTGCAAAATCAAAGCAGAGGCTGAGAGAGGAGGCAGGGCATGTTGCAGGCAGTCCGACAGCGGCGAGTGATGCGACCGCGGTGCAGACGTCGCACTGGAGGCAGAACTGCGTTGCAGAATGACACAGCTAACACCATGCACGAGCGGCCTGAGGGCATGAGTCGTGGGCTTTGCAGAACAACTGCACGTGTCCAAATATGCAGATATTCCACAAAGCCTGTATAGATCTGCACCACGGTAACATCTCACACTTTTCTCACTCGATTATTTCAAATTCTGACCCTTCTCGGCTTCCTTTGGGCTACAAAYCAGGAAATGCAAAGTGAAAAATCAAGTTGGAGTAGAGAGTGGTGTTTTTTGGATCCTAGAAATGTTATTGAGATATTATCTAAAAACATTGCAAAAAACTCCATTCAAGTTCTGCAGTATAAGTGTTCCTGAACCCATTATATAATTGCTCTCCATCATTAAAAAGGATCAAAGTTAGGCTGAACCATTTGAAAATGTGTCTGGAGACGTGGCACATAAGCTCCATCTCATAACAGATATTTAATAGTTAGGTGATTAATATGAAAGTGCTTCTTCTTTCAAATATCAATATTAGCTTGAACTTTGCCTTAAGTAGGCTTGAGCCTGTATTTGAAAAAGTACGTTGGTTAATGTGTTAAATAAAAATCAGTCACTTCATACTGTAATCTTTATGCTATAATCTTTTTACTTTGACTCCTTTTCATTTCAGTCCCTCAAGTAATGATTCAAGAACATTTTTATGCACAAAAATATACAAAGAAAATTGTAAGTCACCCGTCACACAGTACAGCCTGTAAATTCTGAATTTTAAATTCTTGAGGCAATAGAGAAAACAGTAGACTAAGAATACATAGGCTGAAATAGTTTTACATGAATGATTAACAGAGCTGGTTCATCAACAAATACATGTGGAACAAAATGAAGACTGCAAATATTTCATGAAAAGAGAAAGGACTAAATGAATCGAATAAAATGTTTGCTGTGAATTGCTTGGCTGCCTGTAACTGGAATGTTAAATTTCTGTGGCTCAATATGCCTTTTTTGTTTCTTTTCCCTTTCAGCAAAATTGCCAGCATCCCAAGGATCCTAGCTGTGTGTTACTGATTGTTTAGTGTGATATTTTTCTCTGTACCAGTGAGCTGTTATTAATGAACTGCCAAATTCGAAAATAATTGAGCCAAGTGTATCTGCATCGCAAAATAGCTTCCTTTAATTTGTCATAGGTCTGCAGGTTAGTCGGTTTATCTGTGAGAAGAACAAACTTTAAGGCCCTGGCTCTCCAATGCAAGCTGTAGCAAAGAAAAAAAGAAGCTGTAGCACAGAAGTAAGGTGAAATACAGAGACTGGAGATTAAAACAAATTCTGCCGATTTCAAGCGAAATACTAAAGTGAGTAAAATTAATCCCTTACACACCTCCCCTCGCGCTGGAGGGATGACTCCAGGGCTGAATTTGGGTCCCAGTGCTTGCGGCGTGCCTCTGCAAGGATGAGGCTGTACAGGCGCCTGCAGAAGGGAGGGACCGCGGCCGAAGGGAGCAGCTGGCGCCCAGCAGGGCTGCGGGCGAGCACGGACGTCCCGCGGCCCTGCTCCGCTCCGAGCGGCTGGCCGCGGCTCAGCCTCCCCGCGAGGCTCAGGGCCAGCTCTGCAGCTGCAGCGCCTTCCAGGAAAAGTGCATACTTCATTTCTAGCATAAACTTGACGGACACAGCCCTTAATCTCAGGGAGCCCCTGCCGATGTGGAAGGACAGAATTGGTTACACAGCCTCTCAGACACATCTTAGCAGATTGTCCAGACTTCTAAACTGTATATCAGTTTAATTAGGGAAGGAAATAGGGTGCGCCACTTTAATGATCTAAGTGGAAAGAGAAAGAAAATGCTGTTTCACCCTCCCGGATGCTTCCAGAGCAACCAATGGAGGAGTAAGAGCTGGTGGAGGGGATGCCGCTGAGCATCCCCACTGCTGTTACCCCCAGATGTCCTGGTCTCAGTGGGGAAGGCAAGGCTAACTGCACTGGGAAATTCATTACCCCAGTTGATAGAGGGCAGCAGACTAATATCCTCATATTCTCTTCCCAAATGTCCTTAGGTTCAATACGTGTAGTGCCAAGATGCTTGGTAGTGCTTGCTTGAGCACAGGGTGGTGGGGACAAGCCTTCGTCTTTTATGGGTGGCTGGGGAGGTGGGAGTGCACCTGTGGGCCAGGGCAGTCAGCAGATGCCTTGTTGGGAGGCTTGCCCGAGAGGCTGTCCTGGAGTGCCCCAGTCCTCCAGAATGCAAGTGAGCTGCAGACTCCCAGGATAGTAAGCAGGGCTGAGATGTCAGTTCTCCTGAGGGGAATTTGCCCCCTGACCATGGGAGGAAAGATGCTGCCTCATTGCCAGAGGAAATGCACAGCAAGGAGGCAGGGAACAGGCAATTTTGCTTGCACCAACTGCATCTATCCTTCTTAGCCATAAACATGAAGGTTCACGTACTAAGGAGACAGTGACGATACCAGAGATGTTTTCTGCCTGCAGGGTTACAGCATGGCTTCAAATGAGGGTGCCTGATGGATGGGGGTGGGAGCAGATCTCTGCTTTCTCTGTAGCTCCAGCAGGTAATGTGAATGTTGGCTCCAGGGCTGCAAGAGTATGTTGACATGGCTTGGGGGGTGGCTGCTGCTCCATGGCAGAGTTGGGAAGCTGTGAGCATGGACCTGCAGGGATGTTTACATGCTGGTCATAAGGCAGCCTAGTTAGTTGTCTCACTCTGTGAGAAAATACCTAACATGTACTTGCACAACAGTTGGCTGCCAAGGCTGCTGGCCTGCATTTAGTGGTGGGGAGGTCACATTTATTCTGTTTAAATTTGTTTTATGAGATTATGAAGGTTATTCAAGTTTATTTGATTAAAAAATAAAAGGAGAAACTGCTTTAAATGTGGAGCTCCTGAGTGTGAGTGGACTGGCATGTGTAAAGGCTATGATTCCACCAGGTCCAGAGCATTTTGGAACAAAACCAGATAAGATGGGTAAAAACCAGTCTAGTAACAACCATACCAGGCATGTGGAATCCCCAGAGCATGAGAACTCACACAGCTGAAATGCAAAAGCAGAAGATGGGAAACCATTGCTAGAGGAGCATGAGATGGGAGTCAAATGAGTGACTCCCATGCCCAGAGAAGAAACTTGGCAGGGCTGGGTCCCCCTTCTGAGCAGGATTCAGCTCACATAATGGGCTGGACTGAGCCTTTGTACCTCTTCTGGGGTCCACCATGGGCAGAGCTACAGAGCTGGTTCTGGGAAAGGACCTGATCTCATCACATGAACAGCCCTCCTTAGGTCCAACAGGGCACAGGACACTCATGGAAAGAGTCCAGGGAGCTACCCCAGAAAGCGACTTTTGCACCCAGGATGTACCAAGACACGCAAGATGAATCCTCCTGGCCTGTCTGGGAGTCCAGCCATTGAAGCTGTGGGATGCAAAAGACTGTCTGCGGGAAGAGAGGATTGTGCCCTGGGTGTTGTTTGTTTGGCACATTGCTACTGTGAATACAGCAACTGAAACATGTTGATAGTATACCAACAGAGCATTTCCACCAGAAAATGGAATTTAAATGGCACTTTGCTGTAATAAGGAATTTCCATGGGAATACATTGATTTCAAGGAAATTTAATATTAAAAAAAAATAAAAAGGAAGACACTTTGTAAGCTTTGAAAGCTCGAGCACCTCTATTGGAGTAAATACATCATTTGTTGTTCTGCAATTGACTTTATTTCTAAACTTATTCTACATCATGTAGTTACCTAATTTGATTCAAGTAGTTAGCTAATATTCAGGCTTGTCTTTTGGCAGCTATTTTCAATATGGAGGGGACTTACAAGAGACAGGTGTTTTTGATGGAATTCATCTTATATCAAAAAAATTGCAGTAAATGACACTTCCCTGAGCAGAGGAACTTGTATAGCAAGAGATAGTGACACCATCCAATATCCCAAGACTCTTGCCTCTTTTTCCAGCAAACACACTACCCCAAATCTCTGTCTTTGCTTTTTCTGAACTTAAGGCTGCAAAGTGTTGGCTATGCTTGGCTTTCTGCTGATTGCTTCTGATTATTTCTGTTGTGTTTCCTCACTCTCAGACAGGCAGGCCCATAGACCTCGCTAACAAAGCAGCATCCATTTAACTCTTTCATGTGCATAGCTCAGCTCTTAATTAGTCTTACACATGGCCTGTGCTGTGGGCAATAGCCCCTGTTGGTTGCATAAAGGGAACCACTCACTCTAACTGAAGGATGGCAGGAATGCCCAGCTTTTGCGGTGTTCTTCCTGACCACTTATGGAGCAAGAGGGTCCTTGTTCCTCCATGTGCTCCGGTTTGCAAACTCAACTTATTCCCAGTGGCATGGGTCTGGCTGTTCACAGGGTAGGATCAACCTTTTCTTTCAGTGAGATCAGCCTAACCACACACACAGCCTGCAAAACAAACCACACAGCCTTTGTCATCCTGGCTGCTCACCAGAGCTTTTTAGGAGACTATTTGTACACAGTACCTGTGAATAAACACATTAGAAAGGTACCTGATCCATTCACAAGAAGGTGAAAACATGTCCAGCACAATTCTAAAAGTCTCATCCAAGGAAAGCAGACAAAGACTCTGGCTTTTAAACTAACTGAGTCCCGCTAGACCATGAGAAAGGGCAGCCAACATATCTTGGTCATCAGGATTAGGATAAGGGGATTACAGCACCTGCTAAAGTCTCTCTGAACTTCAAAGGCTCATGGCACATCATATTTTTAAACATGTCCCAGAGTAATTAAGCAAAGCAACTTTAAAAGAAAGGCATTTTGTCAGTCTGAGGAGCTCCCTTGGGGGCTTCCTTGCTATAGAGAAGGTTAACCTGATTACAGCAAAATGACAGGCATTTTACAAGCTTCCTGCCGCAGTCGCATCCGTGCTCCTGGCTATGAGGCTGTCTGCCAGGGCTGGAGCTCCGAAAAGCCACCACAGTGGCAGCTGAACCCCCCTCAAAGTGGAGACCTCTCTGTGCATAGGAATGAGGGCAGAAAAGGGAAGGAAAAGCCATTGCTCTGCTCTCCTGTCACCGCAGAAAGCTCCATGCCCAGCCATACCCTGGGCATGAAGAGGGCTGCCCCAGGAGGACATGGCGTGACATAGGTGCACGCTAGCTACAGCCCTGTGGCTGCAGCAGCTCTGAGCCAGCTGCTGGAGTCCTCATCCTGCAAAGGCCATATCGTAGCTCTCTGTCAGCCATGGTGGTTTGTGGGTGAGGACACGGGTCAGGATGCTTGCAAGGCTATCGGGTTAATGGACTGATGCTACTGGAGGCCAGCACTTAAGTCTTGCAGATATTCATATTGTGCCGCTGAAAGGAGCGGATGGCTCTTTGCAGTTACGAAGGGCACTGCCCTACTGAAAGTAGCAGGAGGAGCTGCCTGTTCATCCATGTGATGGATGCGTGGCAGCGATTTCTCACGAGCACATTTTGAAAACCCCAGAGATCAGGAAGGTTATGATCTGGTTCCTGCTACTCGTGCTTGGAAAGCCTAACACAGGAAGGATGGGCACATTCAGGACCTCTGAGATTAGCTGTCCAGCAAAGCTTCTCAGGTGTCTCAAGTCTAGGACTAAGATTCARTTCTGCATTGAGAAAACCGCTTCTCTGGATGGTTTCTGATCTTGAGCCCTGCTTCAGYATTGCATCAGGTAGACAGAAATGGCATCCTGCTGAGCTTTCTGTGACTCACTGTGCCACCCACTTCTTGAGGAAAGGGAACGTTTGGTCTTTAACAAGCAAGCTGAGCACCAGAAATTGCTTGTGGAGTATTGATTGGTGTCCAGACAGCAGGGAGAAGGGGTTTTCAGTCATTATCTGGAAGATGTCAGGGCCATGAAACTGAACTTAAAACTGATCAAAAATAGAAATTATTCCTCTTGCTTTGTTTGCATTTTTGCAATTGAATTCTTGGTTAACATTTACAAGAGTGAAACCTGGAGGTTGCTGCAGAGTGGGAGGCATGTAAAATCAAAACAGCAGCTCTACACCAAGTATTGCTTATATCATAGCTGGAGAAAGGGCTGGGGAACACAAAGATCAGTAGCTTTTTTATCCCTCCCTTGTGGTCCAAATAGCAGTTTCCAGTGTGTGTGTATGCAATTAGTTGGTAGGTTTCTTCTGGCTCTAACCCAGTAAGAATAAACCGGTGCAACTAGTGCCCCAGGGAGCAAGGTATTCCTGCCTCTCCCAGGAATGAGTCACAGCGAGCGCATGTCCAGTTCCCCCTGCATCTCACAGCTCTTATCCAACTGCTCAGTGCACTCCAATTAGGCAAGAAAAATGTGTGGAAGTGAAAGGAGCCATGTGCAATTTCCAGCAGCTGTTAACTTATTCGCTCTGCTCCCAGGATGGTTAAATTTGAATCGATCTGGCTGTAGAGCCCACGCTGAAGTCTGCACATCTTCACTTAATGCTTTAGACAACATTTTTCCAAATCCCAAAGGCCAAGGACTGGTGACTATACRAATCCTGTGGGGACTGTCAGCATCAGAGGAGGGAGGGGGCACTCAGCACTGGCAGTTCCTGGACAAATATCCAGAGAMGAAACATCTTTACAGTCCCTATTAGCTAAGACAAGCATTTTTGACCAAGTATTTKCACCTCTGCCCAGACATTTTGCTTGAAATATAGCAATTTCTTTTTCACATCTGTTTCTGATTTCCCCCTGTGTCCTGCTCAGACCTTAACTGACGTCTGGCATTTTATCCCAGCGGCTAATTACATTTTGTGCGATCAAGTCATGCCCTCTCCATTCAGTGGGAAACATACAGATGAAGATCCTTGTCAGAAGTCCCTGGTCTTCAGGAGAGACCCATGTTGATCACAAAAAATATGCAGTGCCCTTAGCCAACAGCTTCCAGTGAGATCCCAGAGTTTCTTTACAGTTTGAATTAGGAAACTTAAGCAGAGCATGAYAGTCTTCCTCTGCCTCCAACTCACTCCCCTCCCTAGAAATCCTGCATGGTTTCTAGGTTGCCCAGAGAGGTTGAGGAGTGTCCATCATTGCAGATATTCAAGAGCCATCTGGTCCTTTGAGAGCTCCTTAGATTGGCTGGTGCAGCTTGATCCATCCAGCTTTCTGTGGCTGTTATTTATGTAACCTGTGTCAGCTTTAACRTGCCATCGAGGCTATTAGCAATGATGGGTTGCGCATATACCTTGGARCCCGCAGCAGCTTTGCTGCTGTGATTCCTATTTGCCATTTGTTCATAGCAGCCCTCAGGTAGTRTGTGCTCTGTGAAGCTCCTCAAGTCCTGGTCCACAGGTCCTACTGCCTCAGCCTCTTTTGCTCAATATTTCTCTCCAAACGTGCTATCCAGCATCCTGCAGCAGTGACTGGGTGTCACAGGAGCAGGAAGTGAGGGTGCTGACCCTTGTGGCTCCTCATCTGTGCCCCCTGAGTATGCATCCAGACATGCCATGTCCCAAAACATCACGCGTTGCTTGGAAGGTGATGTGATTTTTCTTAGAGCTGCCATGTAGATTTGTTGCTCATGCCTTGGGGCAGGCAGCTCTCAGGCCTCACCTGCACTGCAGTTCAGGGAGTCCGGAAGAAATGCAGCCTAGATGGTCCTGGCATTTCTGCAGTGCACAATCTCTCTCTCCGTGGGGAACCAGGCATTTCGACTCCCTGGCGGCCAGGAGAGGCTCCCTTGGATGAGCAGGGAGATACAGAGACAGACAGCGTGAACCCTTCACTCCTTGAGACACCCTACTTGTCACTCTGCCAGGGTAGCTTTCAGTGTAATATCAATACTTCTATACTATCAGAAATAAATACAGTTTAAATGCACAGAGTCCTCCTTTGCTCGTGCATACGCACAAACTCACACTCACCCACACAATCGATCCCTGTTTAATTAAATACTGGCAATGACTGTCACGTGGGGGCAATTCTGCTGACTTAGGCACTTTGGGATTTTTATGCATCTATTGCTGCTTTGCTTTTCCATTAACTTATTTTTCCCTTTGTAATAAGAGTTTGTCAGTATAATTTATACAGCAGTGCAGGAGGCACGGGCAGCCCGGGGAGCCATTCACAGCTTGCCAGGGATAAACACAATTACACATTTTTAAATGTCAGACTTCAGGAGAAGAAATGAAAAAGGTAAACTATATAAATCTCAGAGAGAGAGAGAACTGCTCCCTCTGGGGAGCAGTCTCCCAGCCAAATTAYCATGCCCACATGTCCAGGACACATGTATGTACTTCTGGGACTCTGGGATACAGAGACACAAGAAAAGGGCCACAACAAAATACATAGAGGAGAATGAAGGCACTTGTGCTTCCCATACTGTTATTGAACATTAAAGAGAAAAGCCTGGGAAAGCTTCATGGCCTGGCATATATTCCCACAGCCTGTCCCCACCTCACCCATCGCAGGCCAGCTCGCACAGGGGAGAGCCTGCTCTGCTCCCTACTCATTTCACAATCAGCTGCTTTGATCTCATATGTGATTAAAAGAGGATAGTTCAGATGGATTAAAAGAGAACCCCTTACATAATCTGTTTAAAATTCCAGTAGCATGTATTCGAAGAAGAGGAGAAAGAGAACAGCCACTGACTCCCACTTGTTTTGCAGGTTAGGTAGGAGTTTCACTGCAGCTTCCTCACTCCTTGCAGGCTTTGGGCAGGTGCAGGAAGCAGCAGAAAACACACTCACATAACATAGCAGCCCTGTTCCCCCTGAACCATTAGCCTTTCTTCCCTGTTTGAAAGATATAAGAAAGCCGGGGCTGGAGAGAGGAGGCTCATAATATTCAGGCCCTCTTAACAAGCAGCTATTTGAGCTTTAGGAAAGTTGACAGGTAGCATGATATGGATGGGTGACTTTTAGGGGAGTGCATGTTGTGATGGCTCAGGGTGGTTCCAGGTGCTTGCTGGCTGAGGGAGGACCCTTGACCCAGGTGTGAAGGGTGAACCTGAGGTGAGAGGAGGTAGTGAGCCTGCAGAGGCTGCTCATTTTGCCTCTGTGCAAAGCTGGACTCTATGTTTCAGGCTGCAGTATGCAGCCAAGGAATAGCCTCAKGAGGAGCTGGGGCCTAAGGGCAGCAACAGGAGGGGGTTTATCCTCTGCTGTGCTGCAGTGGATGAAGGCTGTGAGGGGATCAGTAACAAGCTGTGCTCTTCAAGGCCAGTCTCAGTCTCCTTGAGCTACCTGACCATGGAGCACYGTGTAGGGGAAGCTGGCGTGTGGTGGTAGCGTGAAGCAGCACTGTGTGGGGAGAGGATCAGTGTCTCAAGGGAAGTGAGACAGATGGGTTTCCCTTTTCCTCTCAGGGTCCTGGATGAGGGCAGTGCAGGTATCAGATTGGTAAGGAAGGGCTTGTAGTCCCTCAAAAAGAGGATACCTTCCTTGTTGGACTGGGAGGAGGCTGCAGCAAAGCAAGGTGGGGGAAAGAAAGGGAACATCTCTTCATGCAGGGATAGGGAGGCATTCTCAAAAACATGGTAAACCGGATGGCCACTTTCAACACTTGGGCAGCAGTGCTGTTGGAAAGCTACTAAAACCAGCACAGCCACTCTTCAAAGAWTGGTGAGTGTTGTGGAAGCAGATACTCTTTCAAGGGACTGGATGAGGAGGGCTGGAGATGGGGATAGCTGGTGAGGTGGAGGGTTAGGGGGAAGTTAGGGACCAGACTGGGGGCTGGCAGTGATAACCGGTAAAGTCAGTGCACACTTGAAAGGGGGTTGACCTTAAGAGAGCAGCATAAGGAGGAGGAGCTCAGTTCCTGCGGACACATGTCACTAGCCTTGGGCCCCCTGGCCAGGCACTTACTGTTGTGGCAAAGGTATAGCAGACACATGGCCAGGGGCATAAGATGGAGGTGCAGGCAGGGAGTACAGGGGAAGAGTAAGAAGGAAGTAACAACCCTTGGGTAATAGGCAGAAAAAGATACGATCCAGAGTCCTGCCTGAAAAGCTGCACTAGGAAACTAGATGCAGTTCTTAGCAGAAGGAAGCAGATGAGAGTGAACTGCTACAAGTGCTTCCTATCCTCTTACTCTAACAAATACTCCTCTTTCTCTTTAATGCAAACTGATTCTGGCACTCAAGTCTGGTTGTCAAGAGATGGAAAATGCTGAACATACAAGACCACCATAAATGTAAGTATAAAATTGAGAGAGATAGTATAAGGATTTCAAGCTGGGACAGTAGCTCTTAAAGGAAACGGAGGTGGCCATCATTGAGATTAAGGAAAGAAGTGATTTATCATGTAGCTGTTCAGTGTTGCTTGAACAGTCAGCTATGCATTTCTGAATGCCTCTTCAGGCACAAGCACCTCTTGAGCTGGATGCTCTTCATGAGTCTGTTGTTCACTTTGCATAAATGTTCAAAGGAACCTCCCAAGTTATTAAATTTTGGACCCTTCTAGCAAAAAGAAGTCATTTAGTATCATAGCAAATAGCAGAGTGTYATTAATAAACAAACAAAGCAACAACTGCAAACACTGAACAAAATACTGGATGCAGACAACTAAGGTTTCCAAAGACCTTCCTAAGGTAAGGAGACAAGGACTTTGTTTACAGACCTAATGCAGGGATAAAAGGGAGAAAGTGAAACTAAAGCTTTTCTGTGAAGAAAAAGAATAAGGAAACATGCTGGCAGGGATAAAATTTAAACTAGCTGGTACTACAGTCATCACAGCTGGACRTAAACAAAATGGGGCTGCAGAGATGCAGGTTTGGATTTCGGTTTTCTGCCTGAAAGCACTGACAGTCTGTAAACACAGAAGATTTTGTAGTCACACAATGTCTAGCTATAGAACTTGACTCTACAATAAGCACAGCTATGTCTTGCCTGAGAAAAAAATCTCTGAAAAGCAAGATTAGCTGAGCTGACCAGGGAAGGATTAAAAACACTGAGTCATCAAGGCAGAACAAGGCAGGCCTTGCAGAGGCACCCAGGCAGTGGGAGGCGGGTTGGAAAAGCAGRTATCATTACCCAGTGGCTACAGGGAGAGGAGAAAGGACCTCACGAAGCAGACAGAAATAGACAGCGTGGGTCATGGAACAGAGAGGGCTGGGAAGGGAAACCCTCAGGTCCTGTTACCTCAGCAGTCCCAGCAAGTGATGTGACCGAAATAAAGTCTCCTGCGAAGCTGTCTACCATTAGCAACACGGCAAAAAAGCACTCTTATTAGAGCAGCTGAGGCCCTTTGGCTGGTCTGGTATTASGAAAAACTAGCTTGAAGTCCCCTTCAGGCCTAGAAAGTGAGAGAGGCCATCAGTTACTTGATTTTCTGTGCTCTTTGTGATCTGGACTCCTAAGAAAATCTAAACTGTATGCTGGCTGGTGGAGTTTTCCCCTTTTCAAGTTCCTGCACTGTAGCAAAACAGAACCGGATCTTGTGTCACCTTCTTAAAAGATCAAGAAAGACCTTCAGGTGCCTAAACCTGCTTCACCAAAGTGCAGAACTGCACTCTTCCGGAGAGAGGCAAAGAAGTTACATGGCCCTTCTGATATTTTAGCAAAATGCAGCAGGTGTGCAAAACTGACCTCTGCCTCAGTGAGGCCTTTCTCTTCAGGTGCCCTCTACAAGCTCTGTCCTCTTGGGGTGTCTGCCACAGTGATTGACTTCTCAGGGTATCCTTATATCCTAGTGCTAGTCTCCACACTATATGCTCTGGTAGCTTGGCTGCTTCTTCATGGTGTTTTATGTGAGTTTATGCCAGATTTATCTTTGAACCTAAAGCTAATATGCATTGCTCTGCAGCTCCAGCTATTTCTTGGCATACTGAATTCCTAGAACTGTGTCTCMGTGGTCTTTTTTTATTCTTTCTGTTCTGCACTTGAACACTTTCCCTGTATTGACTCTCTCAAGAGCTGTCAGGCTTAGGAATTGTTTCAAGCAGACGAGCTTTCCCTGTATGTTTCTCTTACGTTCTTTTTCTTTATGGCCACCAGGTTCTTAAGGTGTAGAAGGTGTCTGTAAGTCAATGGATGTTGTGGAAGTAGACTTCAGATACTGATGGTATTGCTGGGATTCAGCATTTGGTTAGGAGTTGTTGTAACCTAATACTTTGTACAGGTAATAACAAGCATAGCTGAGAATCTTTCGACTATCCCACTGGATAGTATCCTTAAAAAACAAAACAAAACACCTTTCCTGGCAGTTATTCTGAGCTCTAGTCCTGTCCTCCTGTTTTTTTCACCATCCAGTCTAATAAGCATCTTATATAGGGTAGCATTCAGGTCACTAATGAAAAATTGAATAATATTACAAAGATGCATGTTAAAAGAGCCTCCCTAAGGTCTTTCAATTCTGACAGTGGGTCATTTATAGAATCACAGAATCAGTAAGGTTGGAAGGGACCTCTGGAGATCATCTAGCCCAACCTCCCTGCTCAGCAGGGTCACCTAGAGCATGTTAGACAGGGTTGCATTCAAGCAGGCCTTGATGCAACCCTATAGCTCTTGRGTGAACCCAGCTAGCTTTGCTCTGGTGTCATAGTAAATTCTTCTAGAAAGTTTTCTTCATATGCACACATTTGCTTGGAAGAGCTTATTGAAAGACAGTCAAAAGCCATACTAAAATCAGTGTACATGGCATCATCTGCTGCTACTGCTTACCTTGCTGCTTCTAACAGCTGTGGTAATCAGTAAAAATGAGCTACAAAGACTTAAATGTGAAAAAATCCATGGTAGACTCTTTTGCCTGAACAGCATCTGTGTCAAACTGTTATAAAAATGAATATAACTTTGAAAAGAGATAATTCCTACAGATTTCCCTATTTTATTTGCCCAAGAAATCTCAAGAGACCCCTCCTAAGAAGCCTTCAAATATCTGTGCTGGACATTTGCTAGTTATACATCCTCTCAGCTCTCATACCAAAGTAATTTTCTTTTCTCCAAATTTCATCTTAATGGTGGTTTATAGCATATGTTCACAGTGTTAGTCATTAGCTGAGGGTAAATAAACCCCAAAATGAGGAAAAATCCCACAATAAATATGAACAGCAAAAGACTGTTTTAAGAAAGATTCTAAGAAGTGAAGCAGGAGAATTTTTCTACTTTGGCCATTAGTGTGTTGTTTGGAAATCACTCAGCCATTCTTGTTTACTTTTACTGACAGGAATTATGTGATTACAGTACATTACTATCCCAATTTATGGAAGAAAGGCTAGCTGGAGGACACTTAGGTCAGGATTATGATCAGAAAGCTGGTTGTACTTTTGAAAGATAAAACGGTGTCTAAGCACAGAGCTGTGATGCACTACAGCAAACAGGCACGCACGTACCTTCTTTTCCCAGGTGCCCGCAAAGCAATGTGAAGGCAGAAGTGGAAGCACCCACAAGCAAGCCACTGGATATGGCAGAGCAGAGAAGAACAAGAAATCTGAAGTCAGTGTATGCAGTCAAGCGAGTCCAAGCCCAGCACAAGCAGACCAAGCAGTGGCAAAGGCTACAGTCAAAGCTGTAATTGGATTAGTCATCTATAATATGCTCCAGGATCCTGAAGAAAAGACAGCTCTGGAGGCGTTCACAGCTGGCATATTGAGGTGCACACAATCAAACCTAGAGCTCAGAATGACTCTTCTGAGCAGCTGGCAAGATGAATATGCAATCTGGTGCAATTGAAGAGAAGATGAACATGATACCACATGAAGAATGGAGGAGGCAAAGTACAGGAGGGTATCTTTCCATCCTTACATCATAGCTTTTGTCAGGGAAGACTTTCAGGGAAGGACTTCAGAGTAGTGGACCTTGCTTTGAAAATCTCTAATACAAAGCTGTGACATGCACTTGCAAGAGCAATATGCTAAACGTTGCAGGAGGAGCAGAGATGAAGGAACTTAAATAGACCTGAGGTCAGTTTTCTGAGGTGAAAAGACTAGAGTTTGGTTTGGAGATATAGTTCAGCTTTAAGAATGAAAGAAAGTAGAAATATATATGTGAGAGAGGCAGCAAAAATAACAATTGGTGGCAAAACACCAGTTATGCAGTGGGAATCTTCCATTGCCTTTAACAAGGCTCTTCCCAGCAGAAAGTCAAGACTTTCATCCCATATCTGGAGCACAATGGAGAAAACAGGCTTAGACTGATCCTTTCCACACCTCTCTGTACCAAGGAGCTTACCCATATTCAGCTGTGTACCTGCACATGTGAGAGGATGGGGCTTAGTGAGCCCCCATGCATATCCTCTGCGGCTGCTAAAGATCATGCAAGACATGATTACGTGACGTGAGATATCTCRGCTGCTTCTCTGCAGCAAATGGCTAAATTCATAATATAGCAGCACCTTGGGCTAATCTGTGATGATTTGCACATATTTCCTAAAATTTCTCCCAAGTGTAAAAGTGCCTTGAATTTTCCCCATAAAGACACCTAGCTCTCAAAACTGGAGACCAAGTTCTGTTCTGGAACTGCTGGACCAGTCCTTTGGTCCRTGTGGATATAAAATGGAGCTAGGCCTTGAAGTTTGGTGCTGGTGTCCTGACTGTGTGTTTCTCTTAAGAAAATATCTTCTGTTCACTGTTTCGCRTGCAAGGATTCAAATTGCCCTCAAAGAGCTTTCTTCCAGTTTTCTTCTCCTTCAGAGTTTTCCAGACCCAGATTCAGCAGAGGATTTGAGTGGAATTGCTTGCAAACAGTTCATTTCTCAATAATTAAACCCATTGTTCTGCAACACTGCTGTAGATTTTTCTAAGGCATTATTATTTTTAAATGATTAAATACAAACATATAATTTTATCTCTTCTACTTAAAAGCGCATCAGGAGATCTTGTCAGTGATTTATTGTAGAAGAAAGAGTGGGAGAGGTGGGTTATCATTGGAATATCGTCTGCTGTCTCAACAGAACTAATCTGTAGAAAGATATAAAGTTAGAACATTAATTTGCAATATTTATTTCCAGAGCTCAAAACATCACTGCAAAGAGTAGCTGTAATGTGGGATTTCAAAAAGTGTTCAGGCTTGGCATAAGCAATCCCTTGGACATCTGCAGCAGCACACCTGTTCACCTGCTGCAAAGCTATGGAATGGGTTATTCTGCTTTTGCAATGAAATCCCTCAGGAAGAGTTTTTCAGGCATTCTTTTTTCTAATTCCATTTTATTACTAATACCTGTATACTGAAGATGCTCCATCTTACCTGCTCCCAGTGTAACAAGTCACTCATATAGCCATGACAGCAAAGAAATGCAGAATTGTGAAGGCACCGAAGGGGGGGATGAAAGGGATCTGGGGTCGGTCATTGTTATGATTCTGAGAAAGAGGTTTGTATTTGAATCAAGGAATTCTTGGACTCTGTAGAAGTCCAGAGAAATATTAAAGGAAGATTTTGTAAATAACAACTTGCATTTAATCTCCCCTGAGTACTAAGGCTTTTCTTTCTTTAGTTAAATTACTTTCTTCAAAATGTGAGCAGGTAGTAAAATCTGAGGTATCTACAGACATATGATTTGTGATAAAGGAAACCGTTAATATTTGAAAAAGGTGTATAATAAGGTTAGAAAGCTAATAGGTGTTCTAATTATCACCCTGGGCTTACACTGGAAGAGATCTTTATTTACAGAATGAAATGACACCATATTTCTCTGGCTGGATGAGGAACTAACAAAAAATCTAGAAGTAAAATTCACATTTATAATACAGTAAATCAGTGAACTATCTTAGTTAGGGAAGTATGATATCTCTCACTTGCCTTTCATTTGAGATTAATGTGCCTTTCCAGATCTATCCCCTAATGTAACCAGCAGATCCTAGGTTTAAAGTAGGGGTTTGTAAGACCGAGGTTTGCCAACGTACTAGATCATCAAAATTATCTTCTCTTAGCACTTCTGAATATATGCTACCTCTTTCAAAAATCTTACAGAGAAATTCAGGCTTTTATTGAGTAGTTGGGGAAGTGTTAGCGGAAAGGGATCTCTGAAGGTCTCTAGTCAAACCTTCTCCTTGGAGCAGGACCAACACCAGATAAGGTCATGGCTTTGTCTAGCCAAGTCTTGAAAACCTCTGAGGACAGAGTTTCTACCACCCCTCTGAGGAGCCTGCTCCAAAGTGCACCACCTCCCTGAAGACTTGTTTTTTCCTACATCCAGCCTGAGTCTCCTGTGCTGCTATGTGTGGCTATTGTATTATCATCTGACATCACTGAGAAGAGTGTCTCCATCATCCTCCTACCTATCCTTTGAGGAAATGTAGGCTGCAATTAGATCACTCCTGAGCGTCCTCTTCGTCAGATCAAAACAGCCCAGTTCCCCCAGCCTTTTCTCACAGCCCATATCTCACAGCCACAGGTCCCAATTGTCTTGGTAGCTCTTGCTTGCCTCTCTCCRCTTTTTCCCAAGTCACTCTTGAACTGAGGGCCCAAAACTGGACCTGACATCCAGATGTGGCCTTCCCACCAGCAGTGCTCCTAATAAAGTGGCCCAGGAGATGTCTACATTATTCATGGTGACAGTGCATTGGAGGTTTGTATTCAGACTGGTATYTGTTGTAAGCCTTGCATTCATTTTAGCAGGCCCTGCTGAACCCATCAGTTCTCAGTCTGGACTTGTGCCAAAGTGATGCTGATCCATATGCATAATTTTGTGCTTCCTGTTGAACTCTACAGAATTTCTGTTGGTCCCATCCTCAMGTTTCTCAAGGTCCCTCTGGATTGAATCTCTACTGTTTACTGTGTCAATCATCCTCTCCAACTTAGTACTGTCCACAAATTTGCTGAAGGTGCACTCTGGCTCATCACCCAGGTCGTTGATGAAGATATTGAACAATATCAGCCCCAGTATTGACCCCTGAGGCACTCTGCTTATTACTGGCTGCCAACCAGATGTTGAGCCATTGATTACCACACTTTGAGCCTAGCAGCCTAGCCAATTTTCAAGTCATCTAATAGTTCTTTCATCCATCCCGTACTTCCTCAGCTTCCAAATGAGAATGCTGAGGGAGACAGCGTCAAAAGCTTGATCAACCTGGCTATGTTGAATTAAAGCCAAGTCTGAGGTTATTAACTGAAACAGAAGACATGCCTACACAACCAAATGAAGGAGTGATTGCAATGTCTGCTGCTGTAACCATGCTGGCTCTAGGGCACAGTAACAATAGCATTAACATGGGTATTAGCTCATGCTAACAAGCAGAGTAAAAGCTCCTGAGGACTTGCACTTACAAATGCTGTTTTCTAGCAGAAACTGAAGTCCATGCTCCTGCATCTTTGCTGCACCTATTACCTGCCAGTTAGGTGTAGCTAGGATGGGCATGCTAGCACTTGCAACAACAGTGTTTGTTTTTGATTTATAATCATACTTAATAATTTTGTTCTGACAGAGCTGACTTTTCAGGAACACAAAGAAGCAATTAAAAACTGTATTTGAAGTCATTATAGAAAGACAAACCTTGTAACTTATGCTTCTGTGAGGCCCTTAAATGAGTGAGCAAATAGTAGCGGAGATAAAGAATTCAGATGGGAAAGTGAGGCCTTTTGGTATTTATGTGCTTTTCTGTGATTTACAAGTTCACATACATTATGTATGTTGTGTCCTCGTATTTAGATGGAGTAATGCTGCCAGATATATTATAAAGACTTATGGTGATAAACAAAGAAGAAAACATTTAATTGACCCAGAATGACTATTGTTATTGGTGTCAAATGTACAAGAACAAAGCTGGTCAACTTGAATCAAAAATCCTCAGCTGGTAGAGACATTTCAGTAAAGACCTGAGACAGCTGCGCAGTGCAATTTCTCTCACTAATGATTCTTAAATTAAGAAATTAACCCCCTTCTACAGGCATTTGGATTGTGGTGGAGTGGGAGACAGTTACAGAAATTGGACTGGAATCCATGGTAATCGCAGCCATGGACACTGCCAGCAATACTTGTCTTTTCTAAGTCCCAGTGCTTAAAGTGATAAGGCACAGATTGCAAGATGTGGTTCTTGTAAAGGAAGTAACAGTCCCAACGGCATTTGGTGAGCCCTATAATATACATGTGCTGTGGCATATGTTCTCCAGGCATGTTAGTTCTATCTAGAGGGTTATGCTTTGTATTGGCATTGTRTTGGCCACTTCCTTTCAGATAAACACACGCAGTGTTTAATCTGCTTCCTTCATCACTAAGACTGGGTATCTGCCCTGTTGGAACACCTTTCSTGTGCAGATCTGAGTTGTATCAGCTGATATAAGCAGTAAACATAGCACAGAACTTACACCAGCTTTAGGCCTTTATGCGGACTTCATGGCATTTGTGTCCAGCAATATGATACTTCACACAACAGAGTCCCACAGACAGAGAAAATCTGATTTCACCTATAATCTGCCAGTATGATGTCAACCCACCCAAAACACTTGAATGAATTTGAACTGGTAGAGTGAGTTCATGTCAGATCAGCTGTTTGTGTCATGAAGCTGCAGTATTTTTCATGTGATACTAGGATCCCTAACATGTGGTTTGCCATATCATCAAGCTGCGACTTTGCCAAACTTTTTTGCAATTTGCAGAACTCTGCAAAAGAATGAAGTTTCTGTTATGGAAGCATCAAAAGGGCATCAGGGCTTGGATGCAGTTGCTTTATTGGTAAGAGACCCTGTGCAGCCATATTCTCCTTTACATGAAAAATTCTTATAGGGCACTGAGAGGTATAAAGACACAAAATGGTTTCTTTAGCCTTCTCCTGAGTAAGTCCATAGCTTGTTGGGCAAAACTAAACTGAGCTTTGGTCAGATTGATCATTGAACCTTGTGATTCAGGTAATTGCTGCTAGTCGTGTCACAGTCCCATTGACTGCAGTCATTGCCTTTGAATGTGAGCTTAGGATCAGCCAGGTCAAGATGTAGCAACGTGACAGAAAACTTGAAAGTTCTTGGAGAATCTGTAAATGCCGATGGATCTGGGATTATGTCCTTAGACTGTAAAAATGAGTTCTGCTTTAACGTTTCATCTTCTTGTTCTTTCTAAAGTCATTCTGAAGTGGTGATGCCTAGAGATATTTCCGTTAGCCTTTGCTAGGTGGTCATCTCCCCTCAATAGGAAATACCTGTGACGTGTTTATTTTTATGCGTGTGTTCTTCTAGTAGACTGCTTTTACCTTTCAAAGGAAACGTCATCGACTTTCTTAAGAGCTCACACTCATTTCTCCCTCCTCCTCCTTGCAGAAGCTTTGTTTTTGTTTTCTGCAGTGGTTTGCAGAATCGGCATAATTTCTTTCCTTCATGCCTTTTCCAAGAATTCTCACTTATTCACTAATTTTAATGGTTCTGTAGTACTGTGAGAGATTTAGAAAGAGCAAAAGTTCCCTAAAATGAAACCTTTGATATTTCCAGCCAATTCCTCATTTCTATCTAGGTCAACACCTGTTTGGGGCATAATGTTCAGTGCACAGTGAGCTGCCTTTCTCGTCACTCCTATGCAACTGTCTCAGTTATTCCAGAGTCCAGCATATTATCTGCTGCATCAGATATGACTGAGATGCCAAAACATATTAATTTCTCGGAAAAGCTTACATTGGGCTTTGATTTCATAAATCTATAGATTTTCTTGTTTTCTGTGATTTCCTCTTTAACTTCATACTGGCTATAGTGCCTTGTTTGAACATAATAAGAGAAGTTTAGCTATCTTTAGAGTCTTAGGTCTATAGCTCACAGTGATATTAAGACTGAACTATTTCCATGGATAGTGCTCACAGAGGTACCTTTCTTTAACCCAAATAGTATGCAGCTATCATTTGAAACACTCCAGATGTTGACTATTTCACCCACATTTTTACTAGGGACTAACAGCTCGTCACCTTTCCCTGCTAACATGCCTCTGCTCCACATATGTGAACTTTTCTTAGGTGACATGGTAAAGTCAAATTAATTAGTTTACTGAAGGGCGGCTAATGATGCAAATATCAGAGAATGGGTACTTCAGAGAYGCTGGCAAGTAGTAAGAGTGGCTCCACTAGTATCTGGGGAGAGAGTTTTCTTTTTGTCATGATTCTAATAAATTTTTGAAATAAGTTTTGACCTTTTATGCTATACATCCTCATTGTTTTTCACATGAGAGAACATGGAAAGGAGCTGAAGTTCCCTTCACAGTCTGCTGAAAACAGTTTTCCCAAGTGCTTTCTTAGACTTGCCAAACTTCATATACTGCTTCTCAACTGGCAGTTGACCTGCAGAATGCTTCGTGTTGTATCTGCAGTCTTTTCTTGTAGSAGATAGCCCTAGATCAATTCCAGGTTTCTGTATGACTGTGAGACTGATCAGCAGAAACAACTGCATGACCCATACAGTAATTCTGCTTATAATGGGGTTGTATGGAAGACACCGGTACTGGAAGCCTTTTGGCTCTGGTGCTTTCTGCTCCTTTCTTTCCTAGGGGTTATTCCACCTGTTCCTGGATTTATGCTTAGGTTTTCCATTATGCTGAGACTTTTGCATCCACTTTTGTATATATACCACTCTTGTTGAGCTAGCCCATGTAGCCCATGAGAAGCTCACATTTTTCCTCAAAGCTTAAGTCTCCTTTCAGTCTGGAAGGGTGAGCCCATTCTTGTTGACTGAGGCCTTTCCTGAATCAGCTCCCATCAGACGGAACTGAAAAGTCTGCTTTCCCATCTACATTTTATCTTCTTCCCCCCCACCCCCCTTTTTTTTCTTTTTTCTTTTCTGGATAGGAATAATATGTTGTCTTAAATCCTTGCTGACTGCTTAAAATTCTCCCATGTCTTTGGAGTGTTTAATTATTCCCCTTCAGGAACGGGTTTAAATTGACTGACTTCCTCTAAGGCTGTGATTTCACATTTAATGGCAATACTGCTTAAATTATTATAGGCTGACTCCCTCCCTTGTGCAGGTGACCGACCTGGGAAACAGTGCACTTCAAAACCAAGCTTTTCTCTTCCAGTTGGGTTTAATCTGATCAGCTCCCACTGCAGTCACTGCCCGCCGTCGGGATGCTGGTGCTAGCACACAGGATGGCAGAAGCATACTGCGGGCCCAGGATGGAGCAGCCTTTTTCAGTGAAAGTGCCAGTTTATGGCAGCGCAAAGCGTGGGTGGTATTTTGGTCTTAGTTTTGTCTCAAGCTTCCTTCACCAAGGGGATTGCTGATGTTCATTAGCAGCTAATTGGTGCTGGTGAGCTGTGACTTTTACCCCATAGTTTCGCAGCTACTCCGGCAGCAGCAGCTGATATTTAATTGCTAAGTCTGAGTGAAGCCGTGGGTTCACAGAGATTGCCCGTGTTCTGTTATCTGCCTTTGCTTGACAATTATGTGTAGTTTTGATTAGTGAAATTTTGATGGGTTTTACTGTTCTGCTTCTTTGATGTTTTGAGAAAGCTTTAGCTGTGCTGCTGAGCCATTCCCATAAAGTATGGCAGAGCATTATTTAGGCATGAGGAAAAGGAATCCTGCATCTGGACTGATGTTGCTTGGAGAGGCAGTTTGCAARCCAGATTTTTGTTTCTGACAGTCGCCATCTGATGAAGAAATTATGGCTGACATATTTTGCCCAAGAACTTGTTTTAATTTGTCAGTTTGCCTGACTAAATCAAATTTGACRGTAAAATGGCATATTTTTGACTTCCCGATCTATTTGCATGTATATCTTTGTGGGTAAACCTGGTCTATTCAGAGTGAGTTCATTGCTGAGTGCCTCTTACCTAGCATAGCTCAAAAGTAAGTGGGAGGATCAGACTCATGTTTTTCTGTGGTCCGTTTTGACCCAGTAGCTCTCCTCATCCTRGTGTGTGAGAGGCTGCTCAACCAGTCAAAAAGACCAGAAATTGCTGTTTGAGTATCCATCAACTCCAATCCAGGAGCTCTGGCCATATGAAAATTTATTTTTGCAGCAAACCCTCAGAATGGCATAGCTTTTCTTCTAGTACTTCCATGTACTGTGTGGCTTTCAAGACCATAGGTTTCCAAGACAGCGTGTGAATTCTGCCAGCTTCATCTCTGGCTCTGAGCTCTCCYGTTTAGAGTAGGTAATTGCAGTAAGTGAGCCAAAGTCTCAGCTGAGGTCTGGCTGGATCCTCCCTGTCTGAAATCAGAGTGACCMTGAAATGGGAAAGCAGCCCATCATCAGCCTCCGCTAATGCCAAGCCTCACCACTCACTGTTTGATAGCAGGTTGAATGTGTTGTGCTGTTCCCTGAGCAGAGAASTGCCTGATGTGGGATGGAGGGCATGTGGCACGGTGGCACTAAAGTCATGTGAAATGTCTTCAGGAATGAGCACTTGTGTGCTATGATCTGCATTGCCTCCAATTTGAGATGCTGCGCTGCACTTCATGGTGTGGCTACACCCTCCTTCCCACTCCTCACTGTCCTTTTCTCTTTGCCTCAGTGGTCCCCTTTCCCTCTCCACTAGGGTTACTGGTTGGGCAGYTGTCCCATGTTTCCTGGGGACTCTGAGGGCTCATTTGTACAGTTACATAACACTTCCAGTTTTCTTCTCTGTTACTTAACCAGTATGTCCTAGCATTTGATTTATTTTGGATTTTCTTGGTAGAGCACTTAACTTATATTTCCAAAGAGTTTGTTATCACAACCTGAAACAGTAATGCTCCTCAGTGGTGATGCGCAGCCTACAGAGCATCAGGGTAGGTGGAAAGTCAAATTATCTTTCTGCAGGCATCAATTTCCTCTTAGTATTTCTAGTTCTCCCATCTTTATATCTTGGACTTACAGTGTTTGTTTAGAGCCTCTGGCTCTCTTCTATGTGTTCTGTTCAAAGGGGAAGTTTGGCCTAATTTTTCCTTGCCTGTCCCACATGATTATTGTCAACTTCTGTCCTATCCTTTAGATGATGGCACAGAAGTCCTGCAACTTCATCCTGTTCTTCCACATCTCCTGGCTTTTCCCCACTCTTCAGTTTAAAGATTCTCCTTTTCATATGATACTAGCCTCCATTCATTTTGGTTGGGGTGAAATTTGTCCCCCAGCTCCTATATCATCTGTTCTCAGGGTGATCATGTGTGTGATGCTGAGGGCCATAATCCCTCGACACCTTGCTCTGCTTGTACTGCTGTGAGTGTAGACATCTGTTCTGCGTTGCCCCTGCACCCAGCCAGCAGGTTGGGCTCCTCCTTTGGGGGGAAGGCTGGAAAGCCCACCAGTGCCCCGGCCCTAGCTAAACCTCCTGTGCCTAGCAGGGCTCAGCTCCACCCAGCTCATTGCTGGGCTCTGCGAGCAGTACTGGAGCTGGGTGGCTTCCTCGGCCAGCCAAGCACGGGTTAGACTGTGGGAGATGGCAGCTCCATAGCCCTGAGCGAGATAGAGGTTGGGGATCTTTTTGTTCATTTATTTTTAATGAGGAAGGAATTCCCCAGTTGCTACATTAACCTAATTTTCATGATCCTTTCCTGCTCTGTCAGCACCTTTGTGCAAGGCCAGGACTCGCATATGCAGCTTCTCCTCAGCCAACTTTTGTAACATAAGCCTTGGGACTAGTTTAGCCTAGCTTCATAAAGCTGAGGCTTTGCTTTATTTCATGTTAAATTCGTGAACTTCAACTGCCAGATGCTAAACTTTTTGAACTAGACTAGGGATTTTTTGATAATTGTGATTTTCTCTACAGCTTGCAAGTACAGTAAGCTTCTTTGTCTCATGCTACACTGTCTGCAGCCAAAACCGTTATAAAACTGGCTGAACTTAGACCTGAGAGAACTCTCTGAATTCTCTTGAGCAAACRCTTCTTGAGATTAGCAAAGTTCAAAGCATCCAACTTGAAAGTATCCTACAAGTTACGATTAGACTACAGTAAGATCAATTGAGATGAATTAAAGAAAAACAGTAAACGAGCTGGAATGCTTTCTTGTCTCCAGTTCTCCTGGCTGTAGCCAGACATCTCCTTCCCTTGCTGCTCTGTCTACCAATGTTCTCCTCACTTGGGAAAGGAGCTCTACTCTGCTCTTAGTTTTACACTTCTGGCTGGCTGTCTGCAGAAAGCTGTATCTGCTTCCCTTSCCTGGCTCCCTCTGTCTCGTGACATGTTCCTTACAGACACTGTGGGGCCTGGGAGCTTGCCCAGGGGACTCCTGATACACACAAAATGGGAGAAAATGGAGACAGGCCAGTCAATGTCCCTACTGTTCTTCAAGTCCAGATTAAGCAATGATGTAGAGCTGGGACTCAGCTGCATGTGCCACAGCAGAGTGGCAGGAGAGCATGGGGAACCAAGCAGGCTTCAGGGCCTCAGGCAAGAGTTGAGAAAAAATATTTTTTAAAGGAAAAAACAGATTTTCTTTCTTGACCTTACCTTGCCCATGAAGGTACCACTCCACTGATGGGCCTGTGGTGCTAGGATGTCAAAAATTGCCATAGTCCCAGAGCAGCTGTCCTCCCCCAAGATTCTGGTGAGGAATTCCTTCAGCCTCCTGGTCCTTCATGTAGAAGAGGAGATATATTGGCATGCCTTCCCTGTGAGGCCCTTCTACCTTCTTCAGGCCTGGGCCAGACTTGTAAGAAGGAAGTTCAACAAACKGGGAAATGAAGAATGATGTTGCCGAGATGAGTTTGGTTCCCCTCTCCCTTCCAGGACAGAGGGAATTATTTGGAGAATATGTTAATAAAACCTTTCCCCAGTGCCAGCAGCTTTCACTGGCAATCAGTTTGTTTAAGGGCTAACCTGGCAGAGAATCCCAAGGATGTGAATGCTCATGAATACTGGTAAGATCTTCACCCTGAGGAAATAACACATTTCTTTTCCAAACTAGGCTGAGGAATCTAATTGCACTGTTCTTCCTAATTGAAATGAAAAATACTACCATATCAACCTATCAAAAATATTGAGAGCTTATGTCTTATTAATTTACTGTGGGAGCTGTTCCCTGTAATGTGAATAAAATCTGAATAAGATTGTTTGAGGTAATTCACAGGTTTTGATTTAAAATATTTTATCTTTTTGTTTAAATTTGTTGTTGCTGGGCAAAATGACAGTTTGAAGATGATGCCTCATTTTAGATTTTACAGATCCTATGAGTGTGAAAATGAATGAAGCCTAAGAATGTAATGTTGCATATTATTGAATTATTATCTTTCAGCTGGGTCCAGAGAGCTTTTCTAACACTAAATTCTGTAGGAGTAGCAGGAGGTAGCATACAGGCTCAAAGAAACCACTGGGCAAAATTCCAGCAAGGAAACTACTGACCCAGCAAAGGATAGAGTTTCTTGAGCATTAAATGGTGTATGACCTAGGGGCTGGTTTAGTTTTTGCAAAGTAAATGCAGTTTTCATTTACTTTAGTGAGAGTTTGGCCCTGAAAGATTTATGCACACTTTTCTCCAGATGGTAGCAAAGCAGCAACCTGATCTACTTGTCAAGAGAAAGCCTTGGTTTCCAAAAAACAAAACTAAAAAAAAAAAAARAAAGAAAACATGACATCAGTCATCAATCTTCAAACRTGCAGGGGCACTTGCTGCTGAAGGTACGCTGCTACCCATGGGTTTGCTGGAAGCAGCACTGTCTGTCCGTACTTGCAGCAGGTCCCACTCACTCGCACTGTGCTACAAGGAGATGGGCAGGGAGCAACTGCGCAGAGACAGACTTCGGGTACGGAGGATCCATCAGCTTTTCTCTGTTTCCTTGTTGCCATAGCAAATACGAGTCCAGGATGGGACCSTGTGATCATTGTACCAGCGGTGCAAAATGGAGATGGGTTTGTGTCTTCAAACATCCAGATGAAGACTGTTATACAGTGGTCAGCTCATGTCTCCCTTTCCAGTTTCTCTTGGGGCCGGTGAGGATTTTATTGGTTGTGGCTGCTGTCTCCCCCTCCTGCCGAACAGGGTCTTGCCCCTAGTGTAGTGCCAGTTGCAGCCTGCCTTCACTGCCAGAGGGAGCCTCCCCACTCACTCACGCTCAGAAACACCCAATCCAGCAATGTCTTAAGAAGGAGAGAGGAAGATATGCAGAGTGATATGATTTAAGTTTGGGGGCAGGGAGTGGAGTTTTTTTTTTTTTTTTATGGTGGTTTCTTCTAAGTGCTATTCTATTATTTTTGTTCAAAATCATACTTTGCCTTAAGGAGGCTGTTTGTCATCGGGTATCCCTGATGTTTCTCCCAGAGGAACCAGAACTGCAGGCAATGGAGATAAATCAGGTCTACCAGAATAATTGTGGTAGATAAGAGAGAACTGAAGCCTCCAGCCCAGTCTGAAAGAGAGAAAACTGCTTAGTTGCAGCCTAAGAAAGAGAGGCTAGCTCAAGGCACTCAGAAGCGCAGTGTGTAACTAGCCTGGAAAGCAAAAACCAGCACTCCCATCTAAAACTAGGGAGGATCTTTCCATGTACTGGGCATATATACAGCAGAGTTGACAGCTCTTAGTTTCCAATGACTTCCTACAGGATCGAGAGGAAGAAAATAAAAGCTGACTGGAACATGGACTCCACAGCAAGAGTTTGAAACAGCATGAAAACCATAAAAAATGTGAGAAGAAAGGAAAAACATATTACCTATAGCTCCTGGCAGGACTGAGTGATTCTTGCAACTAGTATTTTCTCCAACAATCTGTCAGAGGTGTGCTCCATCACACAGTGATGTCTCAGCTGGGTGGCTATTGCTGGGTCATCTTTTGCAAAGGATTTACGTCAAAGTAAGCTGTGGTTATGGGGACACACTGTGAAGGTCTCTGCTGCGCAAGGAAGCACATAAGGCAGCAGTAGATTTTTTTTTTTTTTTTTGCCAACATATATTGCTGTGTTGCTAGACGCAAATTGCTGTGYGCTCAATTTCTTTGTCTACCTGGCATCTTTTGTGATGCCAATGCTGTTGTTTCAAGGTGCTTTAGGGAGGTTCCCCAAGGAGCCCAGCCATTTGTTTCTGGTGTCATCCAGCTGTTCCTGGAAGCTGCTTTCCTAGAAGGCGACCTTGCTGGCCCTTGCAGCCAAAAGTCTAAAAGRAACAGGCCTCTTTCAACTCCATCCTGAGCAATCAAGCTGGTTGCAGAACAGGCTGCAGAGCTGGCATCAGGGAGCACCAGCTCTCCATGCAAAGAGAGTCAAATATGCAGTGTGCCATGGCAGTATTTAGTAGCAGGCCACATGCAGCAGGGCAATATCATTTCCGAGAACAGTTACATGTCTTTATCAGAAGCAGAGGCTGGTGAGGCAAGGCCAGGCTACATGCGAGGTCCTGGCTGGGAGCAGGACCGAGGGCCAAGGGAAGAAATGGACTGTTCTCTTTTGTCTTATGCAGCAAACGCCTAGCATCAGCACATGGTGAGTGTGAGGCAGGAGCTTCCCCCAGCCTGCTGCAGTTGGGCAACACCTTACTCTACAGCGTCGTACGCTGGCACAGCAGCCCATTGCGCTAATTGGGAAATTACAATGATTCAATTAAAAAATGCCTCCTGGATGCACAACAGGTATTAGAGGCTTTGTGTACGGACTCTGCCCAGCTGGGCACAAAGGAGCACACCCACTCTGCTGCCCTTCCCCAGCCGGGTGGGCTCCGGGGGTGCTCCAAGCTGCGTGGTTACTTCTCTGCCGTCAAATGTGCAAATCCTACTCAGCAGTTTGACCYGCAGCCCCTTCTCTGGAAGAACTTTCAAGTGCAAAGATTTTTGCAGAACAACGTGCTGTTTGGGTGTAAGTTTACTAAAAATGAAGTGCAAACCCAGAAAATATAAACTGCAAACCTGAGGCAGCAGGCGAAAGAAGGGGGCAGCTAGGTGTCCACTGTGCAAGGTTCCTGAGCTGCCCCGGCTGCCTGTTGGCTGCTGAATGCAAGGTGAGCATCAGGAGCATGGAGGTGGGTAGCATCCTGACTGGGGGGGGGGCAGGTGCCTGGGACAAGAAACTATGCACACTGAAGGATTCGGTACAGATGTGGGGCAGGCGGTGAAGCACTGGCAGCTGTGGAGACTTCACTGCAAGAGTTCTTGATTTCTCAGCACTTGCAGCTATTTCCTGGTGCCTTTCTGGGCTCTTACCACCTGGCTCTGACACAGAGCAGCTGTGGCATAGCTGTTTCCCTAAGATCTGCTTCTCTCTGTCCCTGCCACTTTGCACTGTAAAATAGCTCTCTCTCAGTGGTGRTATGTAAGATCCACATGAAAGATGGAATCTGGTGATGGCATGAGGCAGGGCAGAAAGAGCTAGTCCCAGGGTGAGCATCCAATGCAAAGTTGTCATGTGCAGAGATCTGATACAAGACCAATGCTGCAGAGATCCATAATGAAGAAAAACCTGTGAGCATCCAAGGAGAAAGCAGAAGCACAGGATGCCCAGCCTGCACCTCRGGCAGAATGGAGGCACCAAGCAGGATGTACCCAGTGGGCAGGAAAGGACTGGTGAAAAAGCCTATGAGATAACTGGGGGATTTAAGAACACTCTAGTGCTGGCACAGTACTTGRCCCAGCATGTAGTTAACCCATCTATGTTTGTAGAACAAATTTAAACCAGCAGTGTATTTTTACTCTGCATAAGCAATTAGCATCACATGGCCGTGGTGATTTTGATCTGGCACCTGCATCCAAAGCCAATTTAGCATGAAAATGCTCAGAGTGTAAACACAATGAGAATAGCCTCTTAGCTTCTGGGCCTTCTGTCCTTGATATGACATTCAGTATTTACAAAGGTTGGGTTTTTTACACCACAGCAGGGAACTACTCAGATTTCTCTGAGCTGAAAACACAATGATTGTGTTGATACCCAAAATGACMGCTTCTGCTATACTGATATTGGACAAATATTGACTCATGGCTACTACAAGTCTCTTCCTTCACTGATGAATGCTCAAGGCTACTTGGATAAACAAACAATTTCTCATGAATATTCTTACTTTAACACATTCCTAGAATAATAGTGTGCCTGTATACATTCTCATTATGCTTTTTCTTCTGTTAACAGTTTGAGATGATATTGTGTAGCACTTTATTAGCACTGAAAGGGAGTGTCCCCTTGTGGATRGTCCCTTGTCCAGTAGAGAGTTCGGCCATGCAGCTCTTGGTCTCTACTTGACCCAGAACAATAGAAAAAAAAAATCAAAATTACTGCTCTTGTATGAGGGAGGGGATTCATATCCAGTACTATCTTGTCATTGCATAGTTTACTCTCACTGCTAGRTCATTAATCAAATGCCTGATAATACTGCTGGCTACAGCTCAGATGCTGCAGGTGACTGCAGCACTTGGACTTGCTCCCAAAATGACTCTCTCCCATTAGACAGGCTGGCTGCTTGTTACTCAACCTGTCTTCCTCAGCTCTAGGATCCCTGTGACTGCTTGCTACGTGGACATACCTTGCTAAGGACCAAGGATCGACTGTCACATACAACCACGGGTGTCCCATTTTTTCTCCTGAAGGCTGAACATGCCAGGAGCTTCCTAGCAGGAGAGATAATACAAATAATGACTGGGGAGAAACAGCAWCATTGACTCGGCTACCTAGAAGCTACCTCTTGTTGCACCAAGAGGTGCAGACATAAAATGATCTTGGCATAGCCAGACCTTGATTAAAGATGGACCTTACCAGTTTCATTTGCTAGTATTGGCTGCAAGGCTTCCTGCTGCTCATTTCAGCTTTCCACAGTCTAAATGGTGATGCAGCTTATGGTTGGTTGGCTTTGGAGGAAATGGCTCACATTACAAAGTTAATAAGCACTTGGGGATAACTTGTGCTMTTCCTGATGACAGCAGGACCATTGACTTCATTCTGTTGTAATCAGTTACTCCAATTCAAAGTGGCTGGAAACATCAGCATCCTGCATTGGCACTGCTTTACATCCATTTTCCATTGATATGAATGACTCTGCAACAGTGAACTGATATGTRGGTGAGGCTATTAAAATTATTTAGTATAAGCTAGTAAGTACAGCAACCACAGAATGAAATATATTCTAGAATAACTCCTCTGGAATAGCTCCCTGTGTGAACATTCAGTTCCAGAATAAAGAGTTGCTTAATTCTGGAATAATTGCTTTAATTATTTTCAATGGGTTCTTTTTCAAATTGTGTGAAGTGTCTAAAAATTGTGCATGTCCCYGTCACCCCAGTGAGATCACATTGTTTCATAAAATTCAAAATAGATGAAGTTACTGACTTCTCCAGGCAGCCTGGTTATTTTTTAATCCATTTACAGTGTTTTGATTCCATGGTGATAAGGACTTTATAAATGCTAATTGATAAATGAGATATAGTTTAYATTGGCTCATACAGGGCAGAAGTAGTCGAAGGCATATGAAATTGCTGTTATTTAAAGACTAGCCAAGGCTTTCCATTCTGAAGTTGATACAGTGAATAAACTTGGGGAAAATATGTCCTTTGACCTGTCAGCAGTGAATTCTGTGAACATCCGGGTTCACAGGCTAAAGCTGCGCTGGTGAGGGCTGACTGCTTGGAAACCACCGAGGAATTGCTAAACAACTGTTAGATGTTTCCCAGCCATGGTTAGTATGGCTGGCTTCACACACTTTAATCTTTCCTTCTCATTTTTTTTTCCTTCCTTCCTCTGTGAGGATAAGGACAGTCCAGGCAGTAACCGAGGAAGTGGAAAAACTCTGGTTCAATTCATCGCATGCTGCAAGCTTCCTTTGTGACCCAAAGAGATATCTGAGGCTTTGGCTTCGCTCAAAAGTGCTGAGTTTACTGTGGTGAGACAAACATGATTCTGTGACTTTTAAGCTGGTTTTATTTCTCTGCTTTTTTTTTTCTCCAACAAATTGCTTGCTTTAACAACTGCTAAGTTAGCATGCACCTTAAAAGTAAGTGTGCCTGCCTGCCAGAGGTGCRCGCTACTCTTGAAGGAAGAAGATGTCTTAGATTGCCAGCTCACCAGAAATCATGTTTACACCAGCAGAAAGATTACAAAATTAATACAGAGCTCTGTGCTTTAACAGAAGAGACTGAAGCTTATGAAAGAAACTTGTAAAAATGAAGAGCCAGCACCTTCTTTGTGTCACCTAGAGATTTTATCTCTATGTTTTACAGGTCTTGATGGTCTTTCCCCCAAAACTCTCCAGCCAGCAGCAGTGGCAGGAGATTGTTGTGACCGGCTCCTTGCTCGGTGAGGTGCGTGACTGGCTGGGATCTAGAACAGGGCTGTGTCAATCCTGAGGCTGGGTCACACTGCAGAGCCCTGGGGCCATGCAGACGCTGCTTTCCCACCAGGGGAGCCCTCCGTCCCTGTGAARCTCCAGCAGAAATATCACAGGAAGCCTACGGGCTCCAGGGAGTTGAGCAGCCTGTAGAGCCTTTATAAGGCTCTCTACTTTTTCCCTTTTATTTTCTAGCTAAGCCTAGCTGTCTCTGAAGCCCACACAAGCAAAGATTCCCTGATGCTGGAGTGTGTCAGCAAAAGTATACATCAGTCCTTATTTTCCCAAGGTGTGAGGAATGCAGTGTTCTTAGCCTCGTTTTTCCTCTCTTTCTGGTCCTTCACTGGGCGACAGAAATTGGTAATAATTGCCTTGGTCACTTTTTAGCTGCAGTCTCTTGCTAGAGACATAGCAGGAAAAAATAGAAGTTAAATTTGTGTCTTTTAGTCCCGCTGCACAATTCCCTTCCTCTRCAAGATATGGTCCGCACACAGCACACATGACAGCCTCCAGACCTTGAACTGGGGGGGTCAGAATAGCGCTGCTGCTATTTTTGCCAAATGCTGACATTAGTCACACTAAGAAGGAGAAGATGCCTCTCACCTTACTGTACAGTCTAGCAGGATGCTCAGCACTTAAAGCTGCCACTAGCACCTGGGTAAGGATGTTTTCTGCCTTTGCCTGGGGATAGTTGGTTTATGGAGCAGTAAATCCACCAGGCGTGTCCACACTGGCATCTTACCTTAGCATAGCCAACATGGATGAGGGTGCCCACCATAAAAAAAGAGCTGCTTGCCTGTTCAGTGTGTGTGTGGTGATACTTTCTTTGTGCTCCAGTTCCCCTACTACAAAATGGGAGTGAAGGCATCCAGCAGAGAGGGCTGTGATGTTGTGTAGGGTGGCATAAGGGGGTCASTGGGGAGAGACTGCACATATGGGGCTGCTCCTGCTGGGCTATGCACCCACCTGAGGGTGAACACCCCACCAGGCATGTCAGCAGTGGGGCCTGTGTAGATTGACAGACAGACAGGTGGACAGAAGACCTCACAAACTTTGTAACAGTTCTATGTTCATTTTCAAAAATTAAGAGTGAAAATTCTGGTTGCCCTTCAGAGTAAGTCCCTGAAGATTTATCCTAAAATGAAGCATGTTGCAGGCATTTTCTACATAATTATAAGCATGCTATATATAAATAAATAAAGCAAAGCATGTTATTGTGAATTACAACACAAGGCAATAAACAACCTCCTGTGATCTGTCAATCTGAAGGAGACCATAAGAATTTATTAAAAATTCTTTTATTATGTGTACATGCTTTTCTCTACCTAAAGACCTACGAGCACAAAGCTTTGAACAAAAAACAGAGAAGACCAGTCTGGCCATACAGTCAGGTGCTGTGAGCTAAGTGGTTCTGGCAGCTTCTAGGCCAGTGCCAAAGCCATGAGAAGAAGACAGTTTATTACAAGCTTTGTAGTCACTAGCAGCAAAGATACAGTTGTACTTTAGTAGAGATGAGCACCACAAAGAGTTTACAGCAGCATCTGTGTCTGTCAGAAGTAAGAAGCAATCGTCCTCAGCATACGAGAAGGCATCAGCGCGCTCCTCCCCACATGTACCTGCATGGCTTGGCCATCCTCCGGCTGCTCAAGGCTGCAACTCCAAAGAAAAGTGCTGATGCTACAGTGCTTACCGGATCATCAGAACAAGCAGCTGTATCTTGCAAAACTTGGTCATCTTCATACTGTTTGTTTATAGAAATGGCTAACATTATTCCTGTTAATAAGATCTGGGAAACAGCCACACACAGCAATTATCATGGCTCATTGCAATTGACTTAAGTGGTCCAAAAATCACTAAGACAAAGAAGATTTCTCCCTGCCATCAACTCTGTTCCGTCTAGACAAGATCTAAGTCAATATATTGCCGTGAATATTTGTGCTCTCCTGTTGTGCTCTGGCTCATGCACTTGTCCTGCCTGTCTTCCCATGCACATGGATGCACAGCAATCCTTCCCAGTCCCTACTCCGAACCTGAAACTGGCACTGGGAAACTCAAAATGTGCCTGAGGGGGGAAAGCTACAGTGGAATTTCTCAAAGTAGAGGTGACAGTTTAATGCACTGTCACTCAAAGACTGATAGTTTTAAACAATCCGTCAAGTTCCAACTTATATCCCCTCTGCCCTTTTCAGAGATATTTATGTTGTTTATATTGCTGAAAGTAAAGAAACACTAGAAAAAAAATTCAGCTGGGACCAGATTTGGGTCTGTAGTGCTTCCAAAGACACCCCAAAACTGTAGTTTCAAAGTCTCTATGCAAACCCTGCTTCTTGAATAACACCATGCAGCTCCCTACCTGCAGATAGCTCAGGGGAAGACTGCTCTCAYGCCACCATGGATTGAAGGGATCAGTGGACATCTGATCACCCAAGATGCGGAGGAACGATGCCAAAGAGCTGAACTGACAGAATTATACTAGCAGCTGTGTAAGAAAATGCATTTAATAAAGAGTTATTCTTTGGCCGGCTCTCAATACAAATACTGAATTGGGAGTGCGAATTTGGTGTAGTTACCAAAATGGTTTAGMAACTTCTTCACATCATCTAGTGAAATAAGATGGCAAAGTCTGGCAAAGACTGCCCAGACAAAGCAAATGTATTTTTTCAGCAAAATGTGCCAGCCCATATGGTTTGCCTGGAAAGGTCATTTCAGCAATTGGTTCTCATTGTTTACATGGAATTTCATGTTCCTCAGGAGRAGTTCACTGAAAGCTTCTAGATCAACCGCATGTTGTCTGCTGTCACAGAAGTTAGCAAGGTACTATGATCAGAAAATTGAAAGGGCATTGCGGACAAATAAAGATCATTCAAACCTAAAATACTGATTGACAATTCTTCTGTTATCAAGTAGATATACGGTCAATTTGGTAAAAGGGAATACTTCAGCAAAGGCAAGAACTGCTGAAATTGAAGTCAGCAAGAAAAGAAAGGTTTGTACCTTTTAAGGGTCTGAAAATATACTGAAACACTACTCAGGAAGAAAAAGTTAACTTGCTAGAGTAAGTGCCGAATGTCCTTCCTGGCAGGAGTTTTGGAAAAAAAAAATTATAACTGATGATCTCCCAGAAATCTCAAATTAAGAAGTATTTGTTATGAGGAACAGATAACATTCAAAGCAATGCTAAAGGAAAATTACCACCCCCCAGAAAAAAAAAAAAAAAAAAAAAAAAAAGGTTTTTTTTCTCTTGCCACCCCAGGTGGAAGAACAGCGGTATTGCCAATATTGATTTCACAGGAATGACCTCAGATGCACTTGAATGTTTGTTTGACAAAGATTTTTTTTCCCAGTTCTGACATTATATGCACATTATATTTACAAGATACCTGCATTAGGTAGAGGCCTAGCAGCCTCCCTTCATGCTTGCATTGGCAGAAGCTGRTTTTTGAAAATATCTGTTGATAACCAGACCTGATAGTTTGTAGGTGAAAACAGATGCCATTCTGTGATAATCATGGGATCCATGATGCACACAGTGATTCACTAAGTCTAGATCCCACCAAAACTGCCATGCATGGTCCCCAGGGCTGCKGGGTACTGAAGCTCATTGACTGCGCAGTTGTGTCTCGGTGCATGGTGGTCTGCTATGGATGTGATGAGGCCCATCAGGATGTGGGGGACTGCATAAGCACAAGTGACATTATTTATGTAGCTCTTGCTCTGACTTGTTGAACCTCATCCAATTACTCAGCCCAGATTGTGACCTTGAAGCACTGGGCATCAGCATAATTGAATCCAGCAAGGCACTCCCTGGGAAGAGCCAGGCACAGGACTGGTGTTCTCCCTCATTGGTCAGGCATATTTGGAGGTGCCAGCTGCATCAACAGCCTTGTGTTTCTCCTTATGGGGCATGGGGTCTGAGCTGCTTGGTTGGCAGCCAATGTCCCCCTTGGGATAAAGGGCCAGCACTCAACTCTGAGGTATCTTTCCAAATGCCCAGGCTGCTCCATCACCATTTGAGCAGAGAAGAGGCAATCTCTGCCTGATGAGAAGGACCAAGCATGCAGCACTGCAGCCAAAGCCATAGAGAAATCCATCTCATGCCAAGTACAGCAACTCTAAGCTCTCAAGATCTTTCTCCCAAATAACCTGTCAATAGCCACTGGCCTGTTTTAGGAAACTTGTGTACCCTTTCTCTGCTCATGAGAATACTTTGCTTTTCTCTTCCCTTCCCTGTAGGAACCATCTTCTTCCCAGTCGTGAGTGGGCTGCTGCAGCTGGCTTCTGCAGGTGTGTGCTGCTTCTGTGTGACTCGCCTCTGCGCCTGTATATCCCTGGGTTTTCTTGGCATGGTGCTGCATTGCAAATCTGTGTTAGGAGCATGGCATTAGCACTGCAGCTCTGTGGGAAGTGCGAGTGCTCCAATTCCCCCAGCGATTAGTGGGTGACAGTTCTGATAAATCAACTGTTTTATCATAAACATGTGCACTCAGCATTAACTCTACATGTGCCCAGCTCTGGGTGAGGAGATTATTATTCACCAGGAAAGAGACAGCCTGCAACAGGGAGATCCTCAGCAAATCCCTCTGAGGAGCTGCTGCGTCGCTCCCCTTTCTCATGCATGCGTACACACACATGTACCTAGACGTACCATGACATTTATAGACATGCACAAGAGTGTGCTCACATATGTAGAGCATAACCCACGTGTGCCTGCACATATAGGAGACACATAGGAGACACAGACATGCATGTGAGCTTCCTGTATGGTCAGGCATCCTGTGCATCAATGCAGATATGCACAGTGATGCCCAAGTTCATCCCATATTCCCCAGCCTGAATTAGAAAAAATATTTAACTGGGCAGCCAGTGGTAGGTCTTGCCAAAGTGAGAGTGCTCAGCTGCCTGAGAGCCAGCAAGGAGCAGTAACCAGGCAAGAGATTAATTCAGGCTCTTCCCTGYCACCTTTTCAAACACATGGACCATAGGGCTGACATGTTATTTGCCAGTCCCTCAAGTGGCCTTCGGAGAAGATAGTAAGCACTCAGTAGCCCCAGYAGAGAAATCCATCTTTATTTACATGCTTGGTGCCTTCTTTATGCCACCATCTTTGAAACTGATGGACATGATTTTCTTCTCTAAGGGTGGGTAGCCAGTGTGCATAGTCCTTCTTGCTTTCCCAGCTACTTGCCAGWACCCAGCCTGTTGGATTGATGATTGCCAACTTTTCTCAACTGCATGCTGAGCCTTGCGTAGTGGAAAAGTCCYGCTGAGCTGAGGATGGGAAACAAGCATGGCCTTTACCTTGCTTGTCACTGCTCTAATTCTTAGTGTTATGACATGATGATTTGTGCTATGCATCCATGCAGAGCAAAAGCATTCTGAGAGGGCCAATGCCGGCAGCTCTTGCAGGACAGAATTTTTGCTCCCATCACCTAGTGTATGGTGTAATGCTCACCTGGAGCTGCCACCAAGCTGCTGGGGATGCTTCTGATGGCAACTTGACACTGCTGGTGCTTTAGAGCCAGGCTTTGCTCCAGCCAGTGCAGTGTAGGATATTGAAACCAAGCTTGGGTCAGGAGTGATGAAAGAAAGGGCATCAAAGGTTGGAGAAGTTTCAGGACACAGCAGACCCTGCAGCCATGGAGGCCAGACATGGACAAGAGCTTAGGAAAATGCAGTAGGAGATCTGTGCTACCCCAGGTGCTGACTGAGCTTTCTCCTAGCTTTGGGGCAACACAGGCCATCTCCCCAAACCTCCCCACACAGAGCCTCCCCATGATTAGAGGCAAGTTACTACTGTGACACCATGAGGGAACCAATGTGGCATCTGAAGGGCCCATAAATCACTGTGTCTTTCCGTGCATTAGTGGCARCTCCTCATTTAGTGTATGTATGTATTTGTGTATTCCTTCTGACATTTTTATTATTATGAGATAGTTCCCCCTGAAGGGGGATGAATAATGAAAATGCAGCCTTTGAATGTAGGAAAGTAGGGAGGCAGAGAGTAACTGTTCTGCCCAAAGATATCTTGTTCCAGAGCATATTCCCTTCCCACACTGTCTTCTCCCAGTGCAGGCACCTGGCACCTCTTTGCCAGGAATCAACATCTCCTCCCCACCCCAACCCATCGACACAAAACACCAGGGTGTTTCATCTGCCTTTCCTGCACTCTGGCAAGCTCTAGAGCTTCTTCTGCTGACCCTGGACTGCCAGCACCTCTTCTGGAGAGCTGTTCCCAAGCATTTGATCTCTTCTGTTTCTCCTCCTCCTTGGGCCCCCAATGCTGCCTTGGAGACCAAGGTGCTAGGGAATTGCTTTGCAGACTACTGGATGCTTGCCAAAGGGTGTTTTTGAGGGTGAATCAGGGAGGAGTGGAGGTGTGATGTGATGTCATGCCAGGCAGAAGGAAACTGCATGTCATGCTGGAAAAACCTTGGAAAGCCATGTGAGTGCAAAAGCAATGTGGCTGAGCCCATACTGTGGGTCAGTGTGGGCTTTATGCATGCCCTAGCCTGTGCTCAGCTGAGCTCCACAGCTGTGCAGAGACAGCGGTGTAGGGGATATGTAGGAGCAGCCCCTGCACATCAGCTGCCATCTGGGCAATCTCAACGGGGTGGTGTGGATTGGAGTGCTGATGCCACAGGTTGGGTTTAGAGATTTGAAAAGTCAACAGTGTTGGTTTCCGTGGCAACCCTTCAGCCAAGCCGAAAGCGGGCACCATGGCCCCTAGTTATTACAGACATGTAGAAAGGCTTTGCCTGGGTGACAGTTTCTAGATAAAATGATGTCACGATTGCTGCCTGGTACCAGATATGAGCTGAAGCTCATGGGCAGCCTGTGACTTGAGAGCTGGAGCTGTTTTTCAGATGAGGGGACAGTGGGGCATTTGGAGCCACCTGGCCCATCCAAATTGCCAACACCTACAGCCTAGGGCATCTCTGACAAGCCAGGGTGATGCTCTGCTGCCAGCTCACGGCCAGCACCACCTCCCTGAGTCCTTGACATTATGCTGAGCACATCCCTCTGCTTCAGGGTCTGGTTGCCTCAGCTGCTGGCTGGTAACTCTGCTAAGAGCTGAGCCACAGCTGGTTCATCACCTGCTTCTCTGCTGGATGCTAGGGTGTGAGATGCTGTGCCAACACTGGCACATCTTCTTCTGAAGAGTGGTTTTCTGCCTGACAGCCAGGCAGGGGCTGTGTGTATCAGCCTGGCCTTGTCTCAGGGGCTCCTGCAAGTGTTCAGATCTGCATTCAGCCATGTGATGGGGATAGCAGCCCTATCTGCAGGATGGTGAACTGGAAGGGCAGAAGAAGAGCCAATGCCACAGGGTGTAGCATGAGACTAGGTACCGCTGGGCAGAATGATGTAGAGTTTAAGTCAGGTGACATGGGGATGGCCTTAGCAGGGGAGCTGTGCTGTGTCCATAGGGAACTTGGCTTTGAGAGTGAAGGGAAGAGCTGAGACTTAGGAAGTCAAGAAGACTGAGTGCCTGATGTGGAGCCCCATGTCTTCCCCAGTAAGTGTGGCAGCTGTGCATGGGCTGTGGCTGAGGCTGCTCCAGCAAGCTGGGCCATGTGGCAGGAGGCATCACAAGGCTCACAGTGGGCAACACTGGCCTCAGGGCTGGGGACCTTCCCATGGAARGCTAGACCTGATGGAGGAGTGTGCTGTGAAATGCTGCGGCCATGGAGATCAATAGCATGACATAAAGCCATTTATATCACTGTAAAGGGAGCATACAGGCTAGAATTAGTTACACTAAAATGTCTGTTACGGAGTATTAATTAGGTTACTAAATATGTCACTGTAAATGTACTTTATAGGCAGCATATATTTTCGTATTAATAAGGGGCATTTCTAGTTCTCTCTGCTGTAGCTTKTCACTGTGTGAGCTCTCACGGCATGGGACTCCCCTCGGCAACTACCCGGCTGGACCTGCTTGGCATCATGTCCCAGGAAATATGCCTACAAATCTGCACCAAGGAAAATAGCCTCTGTACTCCCTGTGCTGAGCAGACAAGCAGAATGTGGGTTTTGAGGCACAACTCAGCACTCTGCCAGCAGGAATGGGGGAGGAAGGTCTTGGGATGATAAAAAGTGAGTGTGAGCAAGCCAGTTCCCCTTCGCTGGAGCAGGAGGAACCTAGGAAACACAGCTCTGAGCCCTGAGGGGCTTCAGTGGTTTCTCCACGGGGCTCTGCTGCTGTGCATGGGTTTGCACAACCTGGGAAGCTGCATATTGCCTGTAAATGTAGGCTTCACTGGTGCAACAMAACTGTGCAGTGGTTGTTGTACCTGGGCATCATGTCTGGGGCTCTGGATTGCTGGGCTGGGCCTTTAGGACACAGGGCCTGGAGGAATAGTATCTTTGAAAATCCAGCCATTAATTTAGATGCAGAAACATGAGCACAGGGTATAGCTTCTGGCCTCATGTGGTTGCTTTGCTCTGCTTGTTCCAGTTCAGTGCTGCTTCCTCTTTCCTTGTATGTCTGCTGTTATCAAATACTTCTTTAAACACAGAAATTCAACTTTCCAGTTGCCTCATATTATTTTTGGTTCTTGCAGTGCAAAAGTTAAAAAAAAAAAAAAGAGAGATAAGCTTTCCCAGAAATGTGAACTTCTTCTTCGGTGCTGCCCAAGGGTCTCCTGCCGACACTTGCATCGGCAGTTGCAGAGAGGAGGCTAACCTGTAAGTCACCTGCCAATGGCTGTTGTGGGGTGGTCACAGAAGGAAAGCAATCCTGGTTTTACATGAAATATTTAACTGTATCTAAGTTACAGCTGGCATGTATCCACTGCAAATAAATATCTGTGGAAGATCTGAACTGTCAGTAAATGCCTTTGAAAAGAAGGGAGAAAAACACAGCTTTCAACATAAAAAATGTCACTGCAACTTGCTCCTTTTAGTTTAAAGAGTCTTTAAAGGAAAATCTTTGACCCTACAGTCCTGTTGTGCAGAGCTGTTTTGGACAAGCAGCTATTGAAAGGGCAGTTATTGAATTGGTGACGCTTGATTTTGACTTTTTTTTTTTTTTTTTTTTTGACGAAGCCAAAGAAGACAGGAGCAAATAGACACAAGGAAAGAAAAGGGCACAGAGAAAAAGGTAAAAATATCGTTTCCTTCTCACTTTGGCTTGGTTGCTGAAAAATGTCAAGCCTACAACCTGCTCTTGTTTCAGATTTGAGTGGAAAGCTTTGGCAGAGGGTTGGTAGCAGCCAGTGAGTTTACCGTGGGATCCAAGCCAGACTTGTCTTAGGGAGGCAAATGAGATGACAGGAGGAAGTGCAGGAGATAATCTTGGGATGAAGTAGTACACAAAAAGCAGGGCTGGGACTTTAGGTTCATAACACTTACCTTGTGCCAACTTGGTCACCCCGGTACAGAAGGGGATGTCACTGGGATACCAGTCTCAACCCAGAGCCTGAACTATTTTCCTTTTAGAAGTGACTGTTCTTGAGACATGTGCATCTACATAGTGAATTCCTCCTTCCTTTAATGCTGATGACTCACACAGAGTTTGAGAAGAAAGAAATATATTCCTAAACATTGTTATTTTGGGTTCATGAAAAACAGATCGTTCACTAGGTAACAAGAGAACAACTTGCCAGACACATGTAGAGGTCAAGATGATTGTGATTCATCTGACTAATCTAGCAAATATCTAGTGCCATTTTAAATGTCTTCATGCTTGGCAGTGATTCACATCAACTGCTCCCAAGCACCTTCCTAAAAATGCAAGATACCTTCATTTTTTGTGGTTATAAGAGAGAACTGTTCATATGAGGTGAGAAGAAAGCAGCCAAGCAATCGCCAAAAAACCCTGCCCCTCACCCCAAGCCAGGAGGATTCAGACAAACTATGTTTAGTATCTACACTCAGATATTAAGTAGTGGACAGATTTCCCCCCATGCACTTGGTGGATTCCCGTTTGCTTCTGAGTGTCCATGGCYTCCTTTCAGTATCTCTACAGTCTTCATTTATAGCTGGACCATAACATCTCCAGGAGACACCTCCAAGAGAGAAGCAAAGCTCCTCCAGCTCCTCCCAGTCCATAGGCCTGGGGTAGTGGCAGGACATCTGGTGAAAGCAGGAGAGACATTCAGGGACATTTTATAGGAAGCTGAGACTGAACAAGCATAGGATAAAATAAGATACTCTACAGAAGGACTGATGTATTATTTAAATCTGAGAACTTTAGATTCAGACTAGAGTCAGTGGGAGCAAGTATGCAGGGCAAGGTGGGAGATCAGTTAGAGCATAGCCTGGGCAGGTGGGATTAGATAGGTCTGCGGAGGTAGAGAAAATGCCATCATATTCACTCCCACATCACACGCGATGCTAGGAGGAATGGAAGAAACAGGAATAGGAGAAGGCTGCTCGGATGCCACCAAAAGGGGCCCAGCTTACATGGTTCAGCTTCCTTGGCATCATCCACATGTTTTACATCAAAGATTCTTGCCTCAGCATGGAAGCAGTGAAGTGACTGTGTGATTTTCATTGCACCATACAGTCCCACCACTTCCCCTGGCATGCACATGAGCATCTTGGTCCCTTCCAGGCCTGTTAACAGGCCTGAGCCAGATCTGAGCAAAAGTTTGCTAAAGCCCTTGAGAGGCACACAGAGCTCTTGCTGTGCCATCTCATACCCTGAATGGGCACATGAAAACTTCATACAACAGTATTGTCTTTACCAAGGAAATGGAGCTACAGCAGCAGAACCAGATATTGCAGACAACACTGGACACAGGCTTTGACAAGACTGGGTCTGCCAGACTCAGGGGTGCAGGATAATGTCATGATCCACTTCTTCACACACGTACAGGAGGCCTGGCCTCCCCCTCACCTTTCCCTCTTCTGAAGATGATAGAAAGATCCTTCCAAGAGGAGGTCATCTGATAGACGAGTCAGATACTGAAAACAAGATGGGGTCTTGGTAGGCACCTGAGAGGTGTGTGCAAGAGAAGGGAAAGGGAGATGATTGGCAGGTTTTAGCATACTGAGCTGTTCTTGCCCTGTGAGCATATTTCATCATGAAGGCACGTAGGTATCCCAGTAAGGTGTTAGGCAGCTGCACTATGCCAGCCAACTTTCTGCCATTTTGTTAGACAAGGAGTTAGATATCCGTATTGTCAAGGCAGCATTTGAGAAGTGTAGCCTAAATATGGACCTCTGATTTTAGTCAGAGAAATTGCACCATCTCTGGCATTTCGTTACTAAGGATATCAACATAGGTTAGACCCTACAGAAAAATGAAACAGTCCTTTCAAACTGTCTTCATCTGGAAAAGCATGGGTTCCATTTCTACTTGTATTCCAGGAAAGAGATCTTCAGCCTGAGCTTTAATGTCAACACATTGAATTAAAGGGTTTTTCATTAGTTACAAAAAAGGTGAAAATCATCTTCTGCTGAAATGTGATTTACAGCAGCAAGCTGCAGGGAGATAATTGTGCCATCTTAAGCAAYAGGTTTCTATCTCCTCCATGAGTGTAAACGGGCAGGTCCTGACGCATGCCTGAATGTTAGACATACAGGAGATGGAGATGGAGGGCTCAGAGGCAGGGCTTACTTGAGCAAATGCAGCAAGGGTGAGGACATTTTGCTCTCCATCATCACAGATCTCTGTACCCCAGAAAATGGGGTGTGCAAGTGCTCCATGATTCTTCAGAGCTTATCTTAAGACTCGAAACCAAACTGTCTAATATGACTTTGGAGTTGGAAAGCAGCTGGATAACACCATTAGGATAGACACAAGGGCCAGATGGGTCCAGGATATACTGACCCTGATGTACCGCACACTGTACGCATGAGGTGTCTGGAGGGGAGAGACATGACCAGAAAAAGTTGCTTTCTGCTGAATCACAACTGGTGGACCTTTGAAGAGCTCAGTTAGCCAAAGTGGATTTAGGCCGTCAGGGTCAGCCAAGAATGAGCTGAGGTGCAAAGATAAACACATAGCTGGTGGCTTCCTTCCTCAGCTGCAGGAGAGTTAGGGCCTTTTGCAGCACTGAAACTCTGAGGAAGCATGACGCGGGGTGAGGACACGGGGATGTGTGCCTGCATCCATTCAGCAAGTACAAACATATATATGCAGCTGCATACACTCTATTTACATGACTTTGTAGGGTGTTTTTATTTTTTTATTACACTATAAAACAACAATAAGTGATCAGAAACAAAAGAATTTAGTTATCAGCTGCCAGAGAAAAAGACAGAGAGAGAAGCATTGTAATAAATTCCGCACTCCATAAAAAAATCCAGCATATTAACAAAAGTACTGCACAGCAGACAACAGGTAATGATAAAGCTGAACATAATTACTAAAAAAATTTCTTTTAAAATACTAGCCTATTCTCAGTTGAGAAACTTTGCTGATCTACAGTTTAGTTGGCTAGATAAAATAATACCCACAGAAAGTGAGGAAAAGCAGAAGCAAGCATGAATTGGGCAACAAATCCTACCCAGTCCACATTTAGGAGTCAGAGTATGAAAGCCTTACTTTTCCATCAGATCACTCACTCTGTCCGCTTCACATTTTTACCATACCCTCTGAATACACGACTGACACCTCGCCCTAGCCCAATTAAAGTAACACACTAAATCTCTGCAAATAGGCTGCCTGCTCTAGCCATTCTCTGCATTCCCAATGTACCAAATAATAAGTTCTTTCTTTATCTGACACAGGCTAAAAACCTACACAAATGATGCTATGAATATATGCTGGAGACACAAATTATCAAAGTCTAAATACACATTAATATGGGGTACTCTGCTTAGGATTTTGTTAACAAAATCAAAACTAAAACTATCTCAGATTAGACCTTTTATACATTTTTCCCTGCTGATAAGAGATGTAGAGGCTGACATAGAAACAACATGCTAGTAAGGGGATTCAGAGAGCATTGACCAAGTCATTTTAGTTAATCAATTACCCATTCTATGGTCCTAATGGCTCTTTAGATCTCATTTCGTTTAGCTGAACTGCAAACTCAAGTACTCAACTAGACAATTTATTAATGAAAATTCACTTCATAGTAATTTTAGAAATTATGGAATGGAAAATAAAGATGACTAACAGTGCCTGCAAAGATTCAACAAATGTACATAAGATTTTAGAACTTTCTTGTAAATCAGTAAATCTAATCAATGGATAAATGTTTCATCAGACTTAATATTAACACWGTGGTAACTTATTCTAGTTATTGCATAACCTATTCTGGAGGAGTGATTTTTATATCAGCATGAGCTGTTGGTCTTTAATCTTTCATTAATTTCATTCACAGACTTTTATTAATTTGCCAATCAAGCTTTATATTTGAATTAAAAGCTCTGGGACTTGGATGTGTCAAGTCAACCAAACGATTTCAAAATTAGGATTTAGGAATTTAGACAGTTACTTAATTACTGCAAACACTAAGTTCATTCACAACTGCCTTTTCCTCATCATGATACTTATGGTTACACCCTTCACCTGAGTGGTCTTGCTCTTTCTGTAACACTGATTTTTTTTTCCAAGAACAGGTGCACCAGGAAAAGGTCTTGTAGAAAAAAAGAGAATATGAACTGTGAAATAAAGGACTGCTTTGCATTGCATATATACATGAAGTCATGTCCAACTTGTAGGGCAGCCCTAAATGGTGCATTTCTTAATTATCAAGGTATGCCTTAGCTAGCTTGACTTTCAGATCAGAAAAGGGTCCTTTCAGACCAGGGAGCAGACTGAGTGATGCTCTCACAATGCAGCTGCAAAGTACACATGAACTGTCTAGCATTTGCTTTTTCCTCCACCAGTCTTATATACTTCCCTGACACTGACCACAGCTATTCAACACTCTCAGGACAGGACATGGACCTAGCCAGATCATAGATGTCATCCACTGCAATATTGCTGTTCTTCTACGCCCAGGACCTCTCCTCTGCATGCCAACCCAGACACATCTATTTTTGTCATACTTACTTAAAAGTACAAAATGATTTGTGGGACAAGGAAGTGGAAGATAGAGTTATCACATCAGGCGAGAATACATACGGGCATACCTGGGTCACTCCTATCTGTATTTGGGGGTTTCAAGTCCATGCATCTTTGTAATATGCTGCTTGTAATGCTACTATCTAGTGACCTTAATGCCCAGCTGCTGCTTTGTGGAAATGAATATCATGAATATCAAAGTTACTGCRGTGTTTACAATGAGTTAGAAAATTGATCTCATCCTGCCCATGAGCACTGGCTTGTTTTCCAGGTACATAGCCTTGTTATTAGTAATTTATAGGCTGCATTTGATATTGCAGAGAGGATGAGGCAAGGAACAGTGGCAGGAATTGCTGTCAGCACAGTAAGATGCATACATAACTGGGGAGCCTTAGTATGCTGCTACCTGGTCAACTCATACTGCGTAACTCATACGAAAGTGTTCCCAAACAGAGAAGTCCTATCTTTCCTTTYGCACGCAGCCTTGTCTTTCTTACATTGACTGTAGTAACTCTGTGTAGCATCAAAACAGCTTGCTGCTGAATCTGCAAACTAACTTCRCTAAAAAACATTTCATTTTCCACTTGTGAAGGCCAGATGTGAAATGGCACCCTTAGAACCGAGCAATCTGTTGCCCCAAATTCATTTCACTCATTACCAACAGAGGCAATGGCTTGTTTGAAATGAAGACGCTTCAAGCAGGATCAAGAGCTATTGACACAGTGTACTAAGAGAAACTGGAACCCAACAGTATACGATCATCAGCAAATCCYGTTAAGACTGTGCCTGTCCCAGCAGGGCTGCATGTATTTATGCAGCTCAAGTACAACTCACATAGTTCAGCCCCATGCTGTCTGTCACAGTAAACAGTTAACTGAGAYCAAAGCCACTCAGAATATGCCCAGGTACATAAGTGCTGCAGAACTTCCTAAAGCAGCAGAGAGCTCAGGAAGCGGAGCTGGCCATGGGCATGGAGTAGTGAGGAGTAGGCACTGAGTTCAGATTGAAAGAAGTGCAGCAGCCTCAAATTTCCTTCTATAAATGAAGGACTCAGCACTGGACCCTGAAAAGCCCATGCACTTTCTTTGTCTTGGGTCTGCTGAGTGCTGCAAGGACCCAAATTTAGCCAGGCTGTTTTGTCCTCCATCTAAACTAGATGACTCCCTTGTGTCCCAGGCCTGGAGCTCTCAGAAGAAGCAGTAGTGGGAATTATCCCTCAGGAGGTCATAGCGACATTTCGAGCCCCTAGGTGTTTGTGATGAGCTTCTGACCTGCGTCAAGGCAGACAAATTGAAGTTTCAGAATTCCCCTTCTATTGCAAAATGCACCTAAAGGGGTGAGAGAAGCTGGTGGTTCCCAGCTCCATGTAATGGAGGTGCAGATATGACTGGTTTGTAGGTGCCTCTGCTCTGCATAAGTGGAGCCAGTGTCTTGGCAATCTCCAGCTTTCATCTTTGGGGTGTAAGTGTTGCAGTTCTGGCAGCAGCCTGAGGGCATATTGTTCTGGAAAGTTTGAACAAAGCAGGTTCGACTGCTTCAAAGTAGGAAGCGAATGACAAAAATATATAATTGCCTTCTTAAGAAAATAAAAAGCAACTTTTTTTTGGCAGATTGGCAAGTATACACTTCCTACGCGCTTTCCATTCTACCCAAAACATGATTTCAGCCTTATTTTTGTTTCAGGAACTGTGAATTATGAAAGGGCTCTTCCCTCCCTCTTCCTCTGCCTTTCTCTCTCTCTCTCTCTCTCTCTCTCAAATTCTTTCTCTTTCTCCTCATTCCTAACTAGCATTATGTTATAGTGCTCACATGCAGACCATGTTCTAATTTACTTTATCCTCACATTGTAAGGCCTGTAGGACAAGGATTGGTTTGATGCTGCTGTGGCTTTATGAATAAATCCTTTTAAAAAACAAAATCCCGCTGCAGTGTCACGGCTGGGTGATATGTTTTACTGAGTCCCAGTGCCCCTTGTCCCTTGTCTTTTCAGGCTCAAGGCACTCACACTCTCGCATTCTTGCAGCCGAATGAAAACTGCCGCATCCCCTTGTCTGCCTCTGGCCCACAGGAACTCCTCCTCTCCCTGTTGTCAGCATGCACTGGGATGCCTGCTCCCTCCTGCACCAGGGTCATGTCTCTCCCCTTCCCTGTTGGCACATCAGGGAGTTTCAGGAGCTCTACAGTGGGTCATGCTATTCACTGTTGCATGGATGATTACAAATTCTCTTCATCCTGAGAGGGGAAAAGCTAGYGATGAAGCTGTGCTTACTGTCAGCCGTGATGTGGCCTTTGCAGACATCCAGAATTTCTCTGGTCAAGCCTGTTCCAAGSAAGATGTATTTCTTGGCTGGAGCTGCTGCTTTTACACAAAAAGCCAACCTGTACTGACAAACTAAATCCATGCAGACAGGCAGCACGTGCTATCACATGGATGTTTTTCTGCCTCATGCCCACTGGTCCCCCTCGACCATCTGTTTACATCAGTAACCAGAGTTGGTTACAGATGTGTGCAGGCAAAGCCCTGCTCCATTACCAGAGGCTGTACTTTCCTGTCGGGAACCTGCATCCTCCCAAACTGATTGCTGCAAAGAGCAGTCCAAGGAGCTCTAAAGCCATGGACAGAAACCTCCTGTCTCCAGCTTGGACAGCATTYCCAGAGCAACGCCCAGGCACACCTCACACCCAAGACTCAAAGACTSAAACCCAAATTCTCCAGGATCAGTAACATAAGCATGTAACATAAGGAAAAAGTTGCCCATTTATCTCTTTCCTGAAGGAGAGAAAAAGGCAGGAAACCAGGTTTTCTTCATCTCCCTCCCCTACCTCCATCCTGTCACCAGTCTGGTGGAGAGTCTTTTGGTCTGCTCTGCTCTTTGAAAATAAGGAGGAAGCATCCTCAGGTGTTCTGCACAACTCAGACTCCAAGAACTCTGCTCAGAAAAGAAATAGGCAGCATCTGCTGAACTTGTCAGCCAGCACCAGGGAGCATGCTGGCTCTTGTCCCCCGCTTTGCCAGCCCCCCGTCGAGAATCCGGCAGGTGCCCGTTGGGCAGCGGCTGCTGTAGGAGGCAGCAATCCTGGACCACAGCAGGGCTCAGGGCAGGGAGCGCAGGAGCCCAGCTGTGCATGAAAGATGTGACAGCTGGTGCCATCGAAGGCTGGTCCCGGCTGACAGGAGAGTTTATGGCTCTTATAATCACTGGCCTGCAGACAGTAAGATGAGGTACACCACAGAGAAGGATCCTATGAGGAAGTGGCCTAAACATAACTGGCCCTGCTGTCCTGAGGGGCTCTAGCTCCCACTTGAGGTGGGCAGTGGTTTCCAGCCTGCTGGTGCAGAGCACACGGCTCCCTGCGCCTCTGTTGAGCCCTGCTGAGCTCCCTGCCTGGATTCCTCAGTTTGGAGCCTGAGGAGCCATTTCCATCCCTGCTACCAYCAGCACTTGGGTCGCTGCTGTTACAGCATGGGCTCTGGTGTCACTGGCCCCATCGCATCTTGTGTCTGGCTCCAGCACTGCAAGGCTTCTGTAGCCCTGGCAGGAGRCAGAATTGCAGGAGGCACGCACAGCTGTGGCAGGGCCTGGGCAGACTCCCCAGGTGGTGAGGTCCCTGCTAATTGCCCTCCCTCTGGTGGGATGTGGCTCTCATGCCCCCCAGTGCAGGGACTGGGCTGCAGCATGGAAGATAAATCCTCTCCTAAGAGCTGGGCCCACCACGTGTTCCTCACCGCTCCCCAGCTCTCGGTGCAGAGAGAGCTTCCCCGGCCCACAGCCCATCCATCTCCCGGCACGCTCATCTCCGCAGTGCCTCTGGCAGCGCGGTAAGCTCCTGAATATTTTATGTGGTTATTAGTCGACAACATAATCTATCTGAGGGGAAGTCAGAAGTGCTGACCGAGGAGTACGGCGCGGTGGCAGGCACCGCCAGCTCCCGCAGCACCCCGCCTTGCCCGCCGGCAGCACCCAGCTCAGCCCTGGATGGACGCAGGCGCTGGCTGGCCRCGGCGAGCGCACGTGCCTGCCCTCGTGTGCACTGGCGTGCCCGCGCCGCTGCCGCGCTCCCGCAGACGCCGGGCCAAGCGCCGGCACAGCCTGTATTTACAGGCAGCTAGACTGAACGCTTCCCGGTTTGAAGCGTTCCTATATACACACAGCCTCCCCACCTTGTAACACATTAGCTACAAACATGCCAGAGAAGCACACAAATGGAACTCATATAACACTACAAATGTGAACATGCAGAAATTATGCACACAGGCCTCTCTTTTACATGCAACCAGTCCAAATTCTGTGAGCCTGCAGCCATCTTCTCCCACGCTGCAGGCAAGCACTTACATGCACTGTAGAGGAGTGCTGGCCTGCATTTTGCAGGGTGAAAAATGCAATACTCATTGCAAGAAATGTCTTTGCAAAAGAGCATATAGTTAAGGGATGCATAAGAACAGTGCTGTGCAGATATTCACTCCGAAGCTGTGCAAGCAGCCTTGAAAAAAGTAAGAGGATGTGTTGGCAGCCTGGCATATACACTGTAAACATACTCAGAGCACATGCTTACTCTGTGGAGCTGTACTGGGCCAGAGAGCAGTGATAGCAGTGTGTGGGCAAAGGCGAGCAGTCTATTTGGTGTGCCTGCCATCCAAGGGACATGATTACCAGGGCAAACTGCAGAAGATCTGAGATTGGGATGAAAATCTGGCCATGAATATAACAGGGGAGAGACTGAGAAGAAAATACCTGATGAACTTTGCCCCAAACCCTTTTCAAATCCTGGTCCCTGAGTATCCCTGAGTGACCTGAGTATCCCTGAGTGACTCTCAGCATACGGCATAAGGAAGGCTGCTGCTGAAAGGGCTCTGTCCCAGGCCCCTTGACTGCTTGTGCTCAGTCCCTCTGTTATGCTGGCCCTTGTGCTCCTTCAGGGAGCTGGGTCATATTTTCTTCTCTTCTTTTCTCAGCCAGATCAAGCTTCCCAGTCTGGTTTACTGCACAGCCATGAACTGGCATGCTGGGGTGGGAAGGCCCTGCTGGGGATGGGAGATAGGCAGGAGCAGCACCCAGCAGCTCAGTATGGCCCAGAGCCTGGCAGAGGTGAGGCAGGCAGGATGAGTTAGCAGTTTGGGGTGCTGGCTCCAACCTCGAGAGCTGAGTTTGACTCCCCACCACGGCAGTGACCTTGCTGTGGTGGCTTAGCCTTGTGGTGATCCTCCTTAGCTGCCTAGCAGGACCAGCAGTGCTGCTGCTAGCTGGGTGCAAGCACTTGTGGAGTGGGGGGACAGGGTTGCCGGAGCTGTGGGAGCATGGCACAGCCCATGCTCCTGATGGAAAGCAGAGGCAGCCTGGCAGCAGGCGGTGCCATGGCCCCGGGGCATGGAGCATCCCCAGCTGAGGCCCAGCCTGCACCGCTGTGCACGCTCTGAGCCACCCAGCACTGCCAAGGAAGACTCTGCCGAGCTGGTTCATCTTTATGTAAATCACATTCACTTCAGCTGGCTTCCAGGATAATCAGTATTAAAGGGAAACTATTTTCTAGTTCATTAGAGGAAAGCTGCGTCCCTGCGGCTGCTGCTGTCGGCACCTCCTTCTCCTTCCAGGAGAAATGATCTCTGCTAGCACCAAACACAGAGACATTCGCACTCCAAATGTCAGATGGGGGAGGGGGAGAGAAAAGGCTCTGGCTAGAAGGGCAGGCCTTCCTCTTTCCTTCTCCTCCTCCAACCCTCCTGGGACTGCTTGAGCCCAGTATGTAGCTCTTCCCCATGGGCTCTTCCCTGCCAGCCCTCGTCCCCAGTACCAGTTCTGCCAGCCCTCTCAGATCCCACCTGCAGGTGCCATGAGGTCCTCCCTTCCACCTGTTGCTACAGGATCTCTCATGATCCTAATAAGCCCTCATCTCTTGTCTCTTCCTAGGGCTCCCTGCTGCTTGGTGGCATCCCAGAGAACCCTACTATCCCATGCACAAGCAGAGTGATAGTCATGCCAACGCCTCTGCCAGAGCCTCTTCCTCTCAGGACATGCTGAGGTTGCCATGCTGCTAAGACTATGTTCCACATCTCCCTCTATCTACTCTGCTGCTCCAGATAAAAAAAAAAGTATGTAATTCTAGTATAGATTATGCCTTCCCTGATCCTCTGTGGCCTCAACGACCTCTCCACAGGGCTTCCTTCACCTTGTTTTTCCCTTGGGTTTTTCATGGTTACAACTTCTCTGTGCTTGTCTTACATCTTCTCTTTTTTTTCTGCCTCATTCCCTCCCCATTTCTTCTCCAGGATTTATTTCTCTCTCCATAGGAAAAGATGCTGCTTCCCTCTCCCACTGGCCTACCCAGGTAGCTGTGGCTGGAGGTATCAGCACAGACTCAGCAGGCAGTGATGTTTTGAAGATGACTGAAGATGAGGTACTCTTACTGACAGACCCTGGTGTTGAGATCTTCCTGTGGCTCCAAAATGACATCTGAAATGAAGAGCTTACACACTCACAGAGCTTGACATTAATCCAGCTCCCAAGAAACACCAACAGTACTGGAAGAAGTGGAGCTGGATTGACAATCTAAGGAACCCAGCTGAAAAGGCCTCCCAGGGCCCTGGGAAGCTGTTCTCAGCCATATCCAGGCAGATAGCGCCCAGACACTGCATACCACTGGTGCTCCGACCCTCTACTAGGCCTCTTGCTTTGGGGATAATTTAGTGGCTTCAGGAAAGCCTTCCTATGGGGGTAAGGGACATGACATAAGTGGGGCTGCAGGACTGTGCTTTGCCAACTAGCTATGGAGAAAAGTGTGGGACTGCATCCTGCCAAGGCTGCATGGAGTCAGGAGGCTTTCTCCTTACATGTATTGGCATTGCTCGTGTCCTTTGAGATTTCAGAAAGAGCCAAAGTATCTTTCCATTTACYCAGTAACAGGTGGGAGTGACTGGTGGAGTGCACATGCCAGTGAACCCCAGAAATGTTTGTTCTGGAGGTGGTGAGAAATTGATTTGGGCAGTGCTTTGGGGACTGTAGAGGCCATCCAGACTAAGCTCCAGCAGATCATGGTAAGAGACCCCGGTTAGCCTCTGGGTCAGCATCTTCTTGRTGAACTTTCCCATCTACTATAATGTGACAGTAGAAGTGAAGGGAAGTGAAGGAAAAGGACCTGAGACCTCCTTTTTACAGCAGCTCGKCGGACATCAATCACATGATGGAGAATCCCAATGTAAGAGTATATCCAGCTCCCTCAGCATTTGCATGACTCCAAAATTGGGATTTCCACAGAGAGGAGCAGTGCAAATTAAAGCTCCCGGTAAGACAGGGAGACCTAGAGAGATCCTTTTCCCTGAATGTGCCACAAGGCTGAGTTGTCTGCCTGCCTCTGCAGATTTAATCAGGAGAGGACAGGCTGTGCATTCACTCCGTGGTGGTTGGGAGACAGCATTTGTTTGTACAGGGCAGAGTGCAGGGAGAGTGCTGCACACCTCTGAGTCAGTTCTAACGTTGACAGGGCTGAGTTTCCAAAGGAATCACTAACACTGGGCACACCAGCCAAAACAAGGACCCCAGCTTTTGAAAAGGGCTGGGCGTTGCCCTCTCCAACCTGTTCCAGGTTGGCTGGGGATGGGAAATGGCCACACTACACTGGTTACGCAGGTGCGACACAAACCTCTGTCTGTCTGCCTGCACGCCCAGAAACTCCCATAGCATCTGCCAGCATGGCTTCTGTCATATCCACAGCTCTGCAGCTAGCCCTCCCTCAGTGGGTCCTTCCCCCCCTTGCTTCTGCATCCTCTCGTTGCCCATCTCTTGGTCATGGTGAGATTGTACCAGGAAGACAGGACCTGGCTGACTGAGACATCACACTAGCATGCATTTTTGTCCAAGCTCATCAGTGGCAGATAGAAAAGTGWCAAAAGGACACTAATGCAGAATTATTAGTGGCCTCTATTAGGATGGCTTCAAAGCACATCCATTAGGAGCAGCCGCCCTGACAGTGGCTTCTGCCTGATGCAAGTAAAGCCATCATTACTGCAGAAGAAGGGCAGACATGCTGATGGCATTGATGTATTTGGCATCCATTTAGGGAACAGGCAAGAGGGAGCCTGTGCTGGAGCCTAGGGAYGGGGGAGAGCAAGCAGATGTGTCTGGGGCAGAGTGCTGGGTGTGAGTAACATGCACTTGTCAGATCAGCAACTATGGCCGGCACTGGRCACAGCTTTTCCTACCTTATTCTGCAAGAAGAGGTCCTGGAGCTGATACACTCAAGAAGGTGGAGCTCTAGCAGGGTGGTGGTAGTAGGTGTGGTTGGAGTGTCCTGGCAGGAAAGAAGAGTTTTGGGGAAAGAAGCATGAAAAAAACCTGTGACAAACTTGGTAGCTCCTTCCTGGCAGCTATGTATGCAAATGTACTGGGCAGTTCGGCACGTGTGATGGGAGTCAGTGTGAACTCTCCATAGATACACTGTCTTGCAGGGAGATGCCAAGCTTTGGCCTTGCAGAGCCRTTCACTTCTCTGTCTCAGTCACCACTGTGGCTAGGGGGTTGCTCCAAGGAGAGGCCAAGACTGACAGATGATCCCCTAATCAGCTGTATAAGCAGAGYACAAAGTCCCCGTTAACACCTCTGCCAGCTAATTGCTTTTGTTACTAGCCCAACAGGGCAGAACCAGTTTTTGTGCTTTGGTGCCCTTTTTAAGCATTCACACTGTGTTTCACAGATAGGCTGTGCAGATGTTGATGAGCTCTKATGAGCTGTTTACCTATCCTCCCAGGCACCAGGCCTGATCTCTCCTGCACACAGCAGAAGCTGTTTCGAGAATGTTTCTCTGCAAGGTGGTGAATCTATTTGAGTTTGTATCCCTTTTTCTTGCTTTTATGAAGAAAATCCTACCGCTGTTCAAGAAAAGAACTCTTTCTAGGCTGCTCTTGTCCTCAAACAGAGCCCAAATGTGTCTCGGGACCTGTAATTTTGTTCAGTGGTGGTCAGTATGTGGAAAGACAGGACAAAACTGCTGCAGCTTGAGCCCACGGGTGAAACTTATATGGCATTTTTGGTGCTGGCAATATGGCTACCACCCACACACTTGTTGCCCAGACAGTCTGTAAATCAATGAGGAGAGAAAATCACCTCTGGAGTGTGATTCTTCTGATCTGCCCTGGATGCTTACCACAGCAGGAGACAAAGACATTCTTGCCAATGTCGGGGTGTGAACTGCTCGGTCATGTTTGGCTTGTGGGCCAGGCCTGTATCTACATTCCTTACCTTCCTGCCAAAGAAGGACCAAGGTCCACTTCAGGAAAGTGCTCACAGCGTTGCATCTCCTCTGCTCCCTCGCCATCCCCAGTCCCTGAGCAGCCAACAGCTGCAAGGATATAGAGTGGGGACCAAATATGAAAAAGCTACTTTTCAGTCTACAGGGACATCTCCTTTTATGAATGATGGTGGTGCAAAAAGGAGTGGAGGTATAGAGTGAGTCCAGTGGCATTCTGTTCTGGAGGAATAGATGCATCTTTGCAGATGAGGCCAGAATAAGTTCAAAATGATATCTGTATGGAGTAAAATGGGTGTTCAGACACCTTGGAGAAGGAATGTGAATTTATTTGAGTTGTTTTGTACCTGGGTTATTGAAGGCTCAGCCTCTAAGGCCTGAATTCACCTTAGAGAAAAGCAGGACAGCAGTTTGCTAGTTTCCTGTTGTACACACCCTATAGGGTTTGGTCTCAGAATATGGCAAACTGCTTGAAAACAGCTTAAGTGGTGAGTGACTATCATATGCCAAAAGGTTCCAGATGTAAATAGGAGCTTGGAAAATGAGAAGGAGCAGTTTGAAGCCCCCCTCAGCAGTCAGAGCTGAAATTTCCTGGAAATGTGATAAACAGCTGGGGAAGACTGAAAACGGGGGTCAGTCAAAGGAAGCTAAAAAGAAGCCTCCATGTTGACAGTAGTGGGGCGATATTTTAGCATTCTTTAGCTAATTCAGGAAGAGGACAATCATTATGAACTGCTGTTGAAAGAATCTGAGGAGTACTGCACTCAACATAAAAATAATGCGTCTGAGGGAGAGCTTCTTAAATGGAGCATATGAAAGAAGGTGAAATCATAGAGGAATTTGCAGCTCATCAAGATCTGAAGAGCTAATTTTACAATTATGGATACTGAATCTTTGGTAAGAGACTGAATTCTGATTGTGATCTGGAACAAAAATTTTAGACAGAGATTACTGGAAGACTTTAAATTAACCTTTTACAAAGCAATTAGAATTTACTAATCCAAGGAAACCACTTTGTCTAGTCTAAAGATGGCATGATTTTGACACTGTGGAAATGGCAGAGAATCCAAACTGACACAAGAGCTGACACAAGACAGAAATGCACGCAGACTCCAAAGCTGGAGACCAGCAGGCAYGTATGTAGTAATGCCCAAACCGGGCCTGTGCCTGGAATATAGAAAAGGCAGAAGACCACAGTACATCACCTCACTTGGCAAATGTTTGCTTGCATCAGAAGACAGTGTACAGCTAAGACAAAAGAGCTGACATAGGAACATGAGTTCGAAGTAATTTGTAGGAGTGAAGGACAGCACTGGAGCAGACAACTTGACCATCCATCTAAAACACAGATGTATGTTATGTATAGGTCGGATCTTGATGCTCAAATGAGGACGGTGCCAAGGCCAAGGTTATTTGTAAGCAACATGCAGTTCTCCAGCCCACACAGACCTCTGACTGGTAGCACTCACACCCCATGTCTGCTTTCCCCATCCATAACCCTGTCCTCCTAGACCAGCCAAAACAAAGAGTTTGACTATGCCCTCCGCTATGAGAGATGCAGCTGCAGAGCCCTCCCGGCAAAAAGCCCTCCACTCCGCCCTTGAGTGATGGCTGCCCAGCAATCTCCARTACAGCTTAATTTGATAATAACCCTGAGCCAGTTTAAATACTTCAGTCATACCACCTCTTAATCATCTTCTCTCAGAACAAAATAATCCCACTCTGGTTAATCTCTTCTCCTGTGGAAATCCTGTCATTCCTTTATTGTCTAAATGACTTTATACTTTGCTCTCTCCAACACAAAAATATCTTTCTTCATATAAATTGACAAAAACAGGACATTACTCCCAATGTGGTCTAAATAGCTTGATGGCACTGCATTTGTAACCCTAGTGAGCATCTTGTCAAGTCAGGACACCTCCACCAAATGCACCAAAGCAGATGGAGGTTCCAGAACACTATCATTTCATCCAGACGTCTGCCTGTGTGCCTCACTGACGCTTACCCTGGCACCACTGTGAGGCCAGCTCACCTAGGCTCTGAGTCGTACATGCACCTTTGGCTTCTGTCGCTCTCCCAGTGGCCGGCCCTCTGGTTGCAAGGTCAGTGGGCAACCCAKGGCAGAGGAGGCTGCATCACGGAATAACAGCAAGTGTGGTGGCAGAGAATTCAGGAAGTCATGTTTTTAATTCTGGAAACATTCAGACATGTAGGGCCTAGGCAGAGAGAATAGGCAACGACCAAGGGTAGGAGATCTGTGCCTGCACAGCCTGTCCTATCAGCTGGAGAGCTTCCATCATAAGAAGTCAAGGCAGAGACATATCTGTGGAGGATTGCCAGGATGTCCTGGCTACACTTCAAAAATTTTGTCTGCAACTATGAGAACCAGAAATGTAATTACAAATAAAAAAAATCAAGATGAGATTTTCACACTTTGACTTTGTCACCAGGATCTAGGGTTTGAGGAGGAACACCAAATGCCTCACAACAAATTCACTAGATCTGACATAAATAGCATTTCATAAAAATCTAGAAAACCTTTTGCCTGGAAAAGGAATACAGGTGCATCCATCCATAGGAAATCTATTACTGTTAAGCCTGTGTCAGCTTTTCAGAACTAAAATATTCTCAGAATCCTTTTTTTTCTCTGGAAATTTTAAGACGTTGTAAGAATGATATTAGCTGTGTTACTCCTACACAAGCAATAAACAGAGAAAGGAGTTTTTCTCCCCAACTTTTGTGTGCTTGTTGCAATTTGCGTCTCAGTTCCTCATGCCAAAAATGAAACAAATGTAATGTGTCGATATTTGCGCAGTTTGCAGCTGTACTGAAGTAAAAGATGCTGATATTTAGGTGTGAAATATTATCTTCATCAGCATGTGGTTCTGATTCAGAAACATGCAGGCCCCAGGACCCATGACACTCCTGATGTATCCCTTCATAATACCCTACACAGTACGGACAATTCTTTTCCCCAGATACTATCTTGTACTTACCATTATCAGACAGATTTTTGTTCCACTGGTGCAATGAGGCCAAGCTTGAGCTCAGATAATGAATAGGTACCTTTTAGTTGAGTTCATTGATTTGGCAGAGACAGCATTTCATAGCCCTGATTGATCTCTTGAATAACCATAGGCATTGCAGTCTGGGCAGAGATGCTTTGATTCTGTGTCTGCTTTGAGATTTATTTTCCTGACACACTGAAGTGTGACTCAATTGTGTACACTAGCTTAGATCACATCGCAGGCACCTCAGCTGGCTTCACACAAACACTCAGGAATCATGCAGTAGAAACCATCAGTTTACCACGTTAAATACGCGACCTCAGCTAAGTGAACGTACAGCTGGATTTTTTAATAGGATAAGGAATGGATATCTCAGGTGCTCACCATGGAGAGCTGTATTTTCGCACTCCTCTGGCTGAGGGATTTACCCTCCTTGTCTCCAGCAAACTGATCTGCATAGTGAGTGAGTGGAGTTCAATTAGAATATCATGCATGATATTGCGAATTATAGACTAATAGCGGTGACGACAGGACTGCACGTTGCAGTCAGATCTTTCGGGCAGCTTGGGCACACGGTAACAGAGCATGAAGAGACTCCAGGATGGAGAGGTGGTGTGGCGTGAGTTGGGAGCTGGGGAAGGGGTGGTCTGGCCAGGCTGTCACSAGGCAGGAGGGAGGGATTTCTCCTCTCTGCTCCCTGCAGGAGGCTGGTGGCTCCTGGCTGGTTCCCTGCCAGGCCACCAGCACTTCTGGCAGTGGTAGCAGAGGCCAATAGTCCCCAACTCTGAGCAGGGGAGGGCCTGTGCCTAGCAAAAGGAATGAGGTGAGGGCAGACTATCCTCCATCAGTGTTTTCATCTATTTATTTCTCTGCTTTAAGATAAATATTTGGTAACTTTTCTTGGATTAAACCCTCTGAATGGGGCCCTGATTGATTTATTTAAGTACATGCCTATTTTGGTGCAGCACTCTGCCACAAGAGACGGAGACATCCTCATGGCTGGTGGGTGTCTGACACAGAGGCACTGCTGCAGTCACAAGTGCCTCATCTGGAGACACCAGCTTGACCGCAGTCAGCTCCCAGCACCCTCCCCATGCCAACAGGTTACCTGTGCTYTTACGCCAGGAGGCCTGGAGGAGGCAACACGGGCAGTGGCAAGCAGCTGGGCAAGGGGTGATGTGGCAATTGCTAAGGCATCCTGTGTCTGAGCTTCCCCAGAGAGGCTGGGATRTAGGAGAAACTGCCAAGAAAATGTGCAGTAATAATGGAAGACCTGCAGGAGCCAATGAACCACAGATACATTTTGTAATATATTTTGTCATGTGCTTGCTTCATGCTTTCCTTCTGTTCTTCATGCTCTTCATACTGAAGAAAGATAATATGAGAGGATGGATTAGCATCTTCTTGGGCTGAGGAGCAATGGTKTTTAAGGAAATATATGTGTATCTGCCTCACTTGAATAGCCCTTGCAATACCTGAGGAGAAGCATCTTGCAAAGCCCTCAGTCACTGAATCTCCACTTTGAGTACTGAGCTCTGGAGTAAGTGTCAGACACCTAYGGAGAAAAATTTTTTTAAAAAGGAACAGAAGATAGAAGGAGGAAAACGATGATAATTTGCTAAGGAGATAGGACATGTCAAGGAGAGATACTTCAAGAACTATGTGCTTGCTGAGAATGACCTGCACTTTCTCCTCCTTTAATCCAGATGACTGACACACTCTGGCTTTGAAAAGCTGCCTTGTCAGGATAGCTAAGATTCATTGCTGGGTGTCTGGCTGCTGGATCCCCTGAAAGGATGAGTCCTCACTCACAGCTGGTTTAGGTGTCTCTGTTACGCTGTGGAAGTGAACACAGCTGTGGCTCTCTCTTCAGAGTCAGAGGAGACAGGCCTCATCCGTATGCAAAGGCCACTTGAGCACTGCCTCAGCAAGAGGGTAAGGGCTGATGCTGGAGCCCTGACAAGTGTTAAGGTTGTTGATTTCAGATACAGAGAGAAGTTCTCTGCACCCAAGGCAAAAAGGCTGTACTATCCACAGAAACTAGGAAGAGAAAACAAATTTTTGCCAAGTGCAGAATTACCTATTGGAAAGAGCCATTTCAAGAAATGTCAGGTTCCCATACCTGTGAGGACTGTAAATTAGGACAGTTCTACATCTGAAAAAAAAATCTATGCTAGCTTGTGCACCAGACTTGGGCTAAATGCAAAGCACCTTGCATGAGCTGCCTGCCCTATGTCCCAGAGCGAGGGAAGGCAGTGATCCTTCTAGTYTCAGTATCTCTGAACATATGAAAAAGTGCAGCATGGTCCTTATTAATGCCACTTTGCACAGCAGTGTTTCTCTTTGTAGGGACATGATAGTCATGCCCTGTCATAACTCTCCCACTTCTGGAAGGTCCCAGCTGGAGCTGCTGCTCCAGCTGCTGTTGAGCCAAGTTCGGGGTTTATTACCCCGCTGCCCATCAAAAGCTGCCTCATGCAGGTCGCCTGGCAGAGCTGTGAGTCTGGCTGGTTTCAGACACTCTCACAGTGGGATGCAGGGTATCTGAAATGCTGCTAATGAGGTGATTCCTAAGCTGCACATTAGTGACAGCCTTGCCTTGGAGCAGCTGTGCCACAGCTGGCTGGGGCATGAAAGCACGAAGGCTTTGCCGAGTTGTTGGGCAGATCTCCCAGCTCAGCTACTGCCAGGACATCACCACTCAGCTCACAGCGCCTGCAGGAGGGGTCCTGACCTGACAGCATTTCATGTTCAGAGGGTACAGGGCACCTGCTCTCCACTGCTGGGCGAGAGATGAGCACCTCCTCCTGCTGTGTGCATTGCTAGTCCTGGTTTTGGGAACAGCTCATCTTTGTATCTCTCATGGAGAGTCAGGCACTAGAAGAGCATCCTCACKCCAGCACATAAATCCTTCCCACCCCAGCCAGCCAGGTACCCCTTCTCTGCAGACACAACTGAAGGGTCCCATTGCTGCATTCACGGCTAAGCGTGACCCCATCTCTCTAGGAAGGATCCCATCCGTGTCTCTCAGCAGCATCCTCTTCCTCTCCACGGCATGGGGCTTGATTCCCTTTCCCGCACCAGTGGCAGCGCACTTCCTGAATGCTCCTGGGGGGGGCAAGCCATCCCTTTGCACTCAGGGGAATGGGGCCTGGTGCAGCCTGATGAGCAGCCGTGCACGGCTGAGCACTCGCTCGCGTGCCGTGAGAAAGACCTGGCTCGTTTGTCCTGGGCTCTCAACTCATTTGTGTTTATGCTGAAGCACGCGTGTGGTGCTGGCTCTTCCACCCGCATCACCCCCTTCCCCTTCACTCCCGGCTGATGCAAGAGCACTCACTGGGGGCCTGTGTTCATTTATTCTTCTCATTTGCAATTCGGCCTCTGTGTGAGACACTGGAGAGCGATGCTCGGAGCTGAATAACGAGCTCTCAGTGTTTTGTTTTCTGCTGGCAGGTAGGAGGCATGGCCTTGGAGGGTGCTTGCAAAGAGCAGAGTCCTGGGTGCAGCTAGGCTTTGTAGCAACTCCTTTGGGCTTTCGGGTAGCAGCAGTTCAAATGAAGCAATTTTCACTCTCGTTCTACAGCACTGAAACAAAAACCCTGTCAGTCWTATGCCAGGAGAGAGGCTCGGCAAGGCCCAGGCACAGGTAAGCAGGGCTCTCCTCCTCCTAGAGCTCCCCTTATATCCAGCTGAGTTCCTTACTTGCCCTAAGGATGCTCTACCCCCTTCTGGGGCTCACGGTGGCATTTTTGCTGGTGGTTCTGGAGGCAGTGGGAGGGTACCACTCAGGGTACAACTACCAGGAGAGCAGAGCGCAGGCTTGCATTAAGAGAGAGTTATCAGCACGGGCAGATGTTCTGGAGACTGGCAGCTGCAAGCAGYCGCGCAGTAGCTCAGGCACTCCTCTGAGGAGACAGACACTACGCTGCAGCCCATGAAGGGCAGCGGCAGTCAGCTGGGAAGGAGCTTTAGGTGAGAGCAGCCCTTTGTGACCAACAGACAGTTCCCTGCCACCAGCAGCCCTGTCCTTAAGCATAGTGAGCAGAAGAAAGGTAGACTGAGGGCAGCTTTGATCACATGCCCTACAGGGAACAAATTAATCACAATTTTCTCCTTTGTTCAATTYGTGAATACACCCTGATTTCTTTGGTGTCTGAATGTGTTTGCCTGATACCTCGGATGAACACATTTCAGCCTCTCCGCAGCTTTTACTGCCTGCTCACTTCCAGTATGTGCTATTTACTATTCATGCCCTCTCATCGGGCGCCTTTCACAACGATTTCAAGAGGGAAAGGATGGCTAACGCATGCCAAGCAGTAGGTGACAAACATTTGGAACCTAGTTTCTGACCTATAATCTTTGATGATAAAGTAGATAAAATCCTGGAGATCAAAAGCCTTTCCATGCAAGGCTTATGTTTGTCTGGCTCCTGCTTCGGTCAGTCCTGAACAGGGTGGTCGTCTCACAAACAGCAGCTAAGAAAACTAGGCTGCAGGTCCTCTTTTGGGCATTTTTGGTTCAAGAAGAAGAGTTTTTAGAGACAGATGGTCTCACAATGAGTTAATGATATGGCTATAATACCGATGTATGCTGGAGTGTGTATGAGGGACACATCCGACTCTTTAGAGCTAATGATAAAAAAAAACAGTAACAGTGAAATAGCCCTTACCTCTGTGCCAGATTGCCTTTGTGTTGTGCATAGCTGCTGCAGAAAGTGGCTACATAGTGGTGTAATTGCCCTGTTGTAACTTTTAGCTTCTTATTACTTTGGCTGTGTGATCACATGGGGTTTTGATACTGTGATATCTGAAAGGATATATAGGGAGGCTTTTTCTGCAGCTCGGGGCAGCAGCAAATTTCCATTGTCCTCAATTGGACATATACACACGAAGAATATAGTTCATCCTACCCAAGCCTATAACACTCACTTTTTGAATGCAGAATAGGTTTCTGACCTTGTATGATAAAAGTGGCTTATGATTAATGCTATTTAATGGCACATCCACTAACAAGTCTAGCATTATATATAGGATATTTCATGTATCTCAAGTGTCTTCACTTGAGAATAACACAGATACTTCAAAGAGACCCTATAATGTTAAGTGTCCAAAATTGTGCTTGAATTTTAAAGTAAAAAATGAAAGAAAATAAATAATGGCCGTTTTCTTTGGCTGATCTTCCTCATCGAAAATTTCTTCTTCAGTGTATGATGAAGAATATATTTTTGTTGAGAAACTACTGTAAGGAGCTGTCCTTTCGGAAAATGACTGATATCAATGTTATTAAGGGAACTGAAGCCATTAGCCATTGTAAGTAAAGCTGGACTTTCAAAATGATCTGCTCAGTGGATACATTTAAACTGGCAAAGGTAGCAGAGCTCACAAGCTTTCATGTGTGAGGGAGGCTTTGAGAGGGGAAGACAGGGAAAACAAATAGTGAGGTCTTGTGGTGACCACCTCAGACTGGTTCCTGTGAACRTCTATAAACCTGGTGTCTTCTGTAAGTCCTGGTGCACTCTGACCGGATGGCTCTCACTGCTTCAAGGGTAAAATCTCACCACAAGAAAAAAAAAAAAATCAAAGAAGCTGGCACATCTGCTAAAACAATTGTATCCTAATCTGAAACCAGAGAGTGAATAATCAAATAATTGTAGTTCAGTTGAATAATATAATTTATAATTGCATAGAATCACTGCAATATGTGAGTGTTCAGCATAATGTCAACATACTTCCCTAATATTTTAATGTAAATTATTACTGAAATGCACTCTGAGATCTGACTGTACTTTAGCATATTTCTATATCATATCTCTTTTTCCTGGGAGGAATAGTCATCAAAATCATCAGTGCCATCATCATTTTTGCAATTGGAAACTCTTTTAGACAGGGAAAATAATTTTCTAGAGGAGTGTGTGCCCCACAGGAATAAACCAGGACAGTATGTATCCCCTACTCTAGTGTACATAACAATAACTAGAATACACTCACAAAATATTTGGGAGACATTTCAATTTAGGTAAAAAATACATATATTTTGTTACTTATTATTGTGATCATTATTATTACAGATTCAAAACATCTGGAATCTGTAGTATCTCTGTTGTAACATGGTAGCAACAAAGCTCAGCTAATGTAGTAAAGCTCAATGCAACTCTATATAGGAGATGAAAGTGATTTTATTTTGAAATAAAACTGTTTTCTTTCACATGCATTTTCTTATGCCCACATATCACAGTTACCAGGATATATGTATTCAAATAACCTGCCCCGATACTTGCAGTAACACAGAGAATAAGAGATGCTGGCTGTTAAGTCCTCCCATCTTCTGGCTTCTTCTTAGGATAGGACATGTGCTGGTTTTAGATGAGCTTCTGGTAGCCTTTAGGAGTTGAGAGCGATTGTTATCTTTTGTGTCTCCATCCTATGCCATCTCTGTGATTCACTAGCCACCAGTACTGATCTATTCAAAATCTTTTGTCTGTTTGTCTGGGTATTTATTGTTCCAATTCTGGTCTTCATTTTCCTGCTGTTCTTTCTTTAGTAGTGTCCGACTGACCCTCCTTTCAATCTGGCCCTTGTTTAAGGCTGACCCTTTCTTCCGGATCCGGACAGCCTGGCGAACTGCATGGAGAGATGTAGCSGTCTTGGTGATCTGCTCATTTAGGTGCCATCACACCTGCCATTCTTGTATCTCTCTTCTGCCACCCCTGTGCCCCTCTTTGCCATCTCCTCTGGTCCTTCCACACCCAACACTCCCTTTCAAACTCYGCTCATTTCTACTAAAATCTCTACATCTGCTTTTGATGCAAGGCTCATCAGTTCCATTAGATTTTCCCTGCTTTTTGTCACTAATGAGCGGGACRGACTGGAGCATGGACACAATGGACTGAGGGATCTGGGGTCTTGGCTAACCCAGGTAATCAAAGTGATCCAGAATGCTCTTTTTTTCCCTTTCTTTTCTTTTTTTTCTTCGTTGTTGCATTTCAGGAATTGCTGCACTGTTAAATCTCTCATTTCTGCAGGCAGGCACAGCCGGTTGGCTGTCTRACCTGCAGCATACACAGGTTATTATTCTTACAATAAAAAGAAGTGGCATCTAAAGTCAGTTGTGAGGGCTTGGGGTAGACTTGGTGATAATGGTTTCTGAATGCCAGAGAAGAGTCAGRGTGGTTATAAATTGAAGGAGATTACATTTAGGGAATAGGAAGATTTGGAAGTGGGTCACTGAGATGCACAAACCGAGCATACTTTCTGGCAGGCCTGTCGGGAATCCRTCTAATGACGTATCCCTGTTAATTCTCATTCTGCATCCTCACACACTGGTTCATCCTCAGGCGCTCCAGCCCAGATGGGCCTGCCACAGCTGCCTCTCACTCACAGTTCCCCGGTACACCTGGAGCCATAAAGTACACACGGGTGGCATGACAGGACCAAAGGCAGCACTGCTAATTACCTTCAGCAAAGCTGTCATCTCCTTTGAATTGCGTTGGACCAGCAAGAGTGGCCTTGGAAATGAGACGGAAGGAGTGATTTCATGCACTGGTTGTGTGTCCTAGATAGCGGTTTGCTGGGAGGGTAGCTGAGGAGAAAGAAAGTCGATGGAAAAGTCTTGAACGTTTCTTGTTTTCCTTTCAATTTTTGTCAATATTTATGGCTGGAGTGCAAGGTTGCATGATTTTGTGCTGGGACCACAGACATGTCCATAGCCGTGCCCTCTCATTAACCACATCTGAATAGCAGTGCTGACATAAACAAATTAACCACTGCAGCATTTCCCAATGAAGACTATCTCCTTAAACAATTTGAAAGCCCTGTAGTGGTGGTGACTGTGATTTCATGTAGTGTTGTATTTCTGTGCGTAAACCATGTACTTACTAGAGCTGTGCAGTAGGAGAGTTTTTAATCCCCAAGTTATAGCCATATCCAGATGTAAAGCAGTAACAGTGGGAACRAATCAGTAACACAAGAAATAAATGCAGGTATTTACTTATTTGTTAAGTGGGGTACAAACAAGCCACGTGCCTTTTAGGAATGCAAAACACAGTGCCATAGTTCTCRTAACAAAGAAGATCATTCACATTTGGAGAAGTGGAGGTGGGTTTCTTGAAAACCAGTTGTTCAGAAAGGGGCTTGGGAAGCTAGCTAAGGAGGAAGTTAGCCCAATTTATAATTAATGTGGATGCATGTGACAGTTATATATTTAGAGGAGCTATTAGAAAGGATGAGGAAGTGATACAGAATGTAGGGAGAACATTGCTGAATATTGTATCAAATTCTGCCATCCATACTTTTATCACAGATTTTTTAAAAAAACAGGAAGAACTCAGGGAAGAGCTACAAGAATAAAAAAMCTGCCTTGTGGTAATAGACTTAAAGAGTCCAATCTATTTAGCTCATCAGAGAGCGTGTTAAGAGGTGACTTGATCACAGTCTCTAAGTACTTACTGGGAGGTTTTTTGATCGCGGATGGTCCTTTAATCCAGCAGACAAAGACAAGACTCAGTGGCTGACAGGTGGAGCTGAAGTAAGAAAAATTCAAAYTGGAATTAAGAACAAACATTTAACAGAGAAGGTAATTAACTTTGAAACTACTCACCTAGGGATGTGCTGAGTCCATCTTTAAATGATAATTGAAGAAATTTCCTGTCACTTAGACACAAGTTATAAGCTCAACAGTCTTCATCCACATGGAAGTAAAGGGAAATATGCTCCACCATGTTGCACTGTTTGCTCAGGTCTGACTCAATTGCTTCATCTCATGGGGATGATTCACCTTGAGCTCTGGATGCGTATCCTTCCCATCTCAGCAGGCCTTGTACTAGAGATGAGGACAGCTCTTTCCTTCTGGGGAAACTCATTCTCTAGGTATATGCGGGAACTTCTTGTGGGTTTACATTTGGAGTCAAGTATGCATCATACAGAGTTTCTCCAGTATTTTCCTTGAATTTCCAGACTATGCTCATCTGTGGGCAGTCTATACCCCTTTTTCTTGTTGCAACGTTCTTTGCACCAGTCTTCTGCCTCACCTTGGTTTTAGATAATATTTAGATAATATCAGGGATGTTTGAATCGGCATGCAAGCACAAATCTYCTCCAAGGTGATCACTGAACTCGTCATGATATTCTCTTCTGCTGCTAGAGATGTATCTACAAACTGAAAATGATTCAGATGTTCTTCATTAGAAGAAAACTTTTAAGAAAAACGTAAACTGATCGCAGAAGATCTCCAATTRTGTTGGCAATAAAATCACAAAGAACAATCATTCGTAGCAGATGTCAGGACCCTGAGGGAACCAACAGGCCTTAATGGCCCTGACCAGCCTCACCTGGCCTCCAACCACATCCTGCCTGTGGCTGAGGAGCCCTATTTAAGCTCAGCTTTAGGCCTTTAGTCTATGCCTGAGCTGCTGTAGCTGYGCTTGGTTCTAGCTCTGCTTCTGGCTCTGCTTCCTGGGTAAACCTTGGACCTATTCTGGGCCTCAGCCCTGTCTCTGGCTCCATAGCCTGCTTCTCCAGAATGGATCCTCTGCATGGACTGTGGACCTGGGTTGTTCCTTGTTGTGTCTTGGGCTGCTGATGGATTCTGTAACCCATGCCTGGCTTTGCCTGCTGTGTTCAGGGTTCTGCCTGTTGGTGACAGCTTTGCTTGTGCTGAGGTCAYCCTTGACTCCTGGATCCTCTTCCCCTGGGGAGCAGCCAGCACTTGCTGCTCCCTGACAATAGTAACTCCTGGTAAGCAAGACCAAATTAACAAAGCCCATCTTCCCATGGACAGSTTTCATGGTCTCGCAGAGATGTGTGTGCAGCAGTACTATTCTTCTTGCAGTGGTAAGGGAATCACCTAAAACAGTGTCCAGCATATGTTATGAGCTGCTGAATATATGTAATCTAGTGCTTCCTACTAGACTGAAAAGCTTAGTTTAATGGCTGGTATCACTGAATTAAACACCAACAGAGAAATCTTCAGCAGCTCTTGGAAACCTGTGGGAGAACAATGACTGTGAAGCTGAGAGCACCTATGTCTGTGACAGTACTCTCATAGTATGCTTGGTGAGCTCTCCAGCAGAAATGAAGAGAGCTTTTTGGGAGACCTAGAAGACTTCTGTAAATGTAAGGCAGAATACTCACATTATCTATACCTAGGGACCTTGCCCTGTATAACACTGACCTGTATTGTGAATTAGAAATACTTGTATGCTAGAGGTGATATCTGCATTGTAAATTTGGCCTTCCAGGCTAGTTGCATTAGCAGTATGCCAAGAACTGCAGATGGATCCAAGATGTGTTCCTTCACTGCCTTACTGGACAATGTCTGTATTGAGCGGTTGAGTCTGCACACCCTACTCCCCCTCTACCACTCCACAAGCAGGGCTGCTGGGAGCCATAAGAAGCTGTYCCATTATTGAGCAACACGGTAGCTCTTTAACTTGTCTCCTGCCTCATCCCGGAGGGAGAGCAAAGTTGCTCTGCTTGCTTCTGCATCTGCTGCCCTGCCATGCTTCCATGTGCCCAGGAAAAACAGGGCGGGCATTTCACCAAGCAGCAAACAACTGTCTCTCCCCATGCCTTGCTACTCCAGAACGTTTCAGGGCAGAGAGAAGAGGAGATGGGGAACCAGCAGTGAGTTCAGCCCTCTGGCTTGTGTCCTTAATGTTTCTCTGAACTCACTCCAGGGACCACTGTCTGCCAGGCCAGTGGAAAGAGGGCACATGGGTAGGCGTGTGAGATAACCAGCTCCCATGTGAGCTATGGCTGGAGATGGATATTACTGAAGCATGACAGCCTTTCATCCAAGCATTTTCTTTTCTTGTATTTTAGTGGGAAAAATGGACTGTTTTGAGTGAAACAAGTARAAGTCTGTTTTGAGACAAATTCATTCTTGTTGAATGAAAGCTCCTGAGCTGAACTGTTCGCCCACATATCCACCAGTTCCACAGAATGTGTTGAGAATAAATCCTCAGCTACCTCCCATAAGAAGGCAGCAGAAACCTCCATAAGAAGGAGGTTTCAGACAACTCTGTTTCTTCAGTGAGTTATTCCCCAAGGCAAAAAAATATTCTTAAAGAGCAGAGGTTGCCCAATTACTTTGGCCAAGAAAATGTTTTATCCTAATGTTATSCAGGGAAGAGAGGATCACATTCAGATGCACAGACTATCTACAGAACCTGCARTAGAGATTTAGTACAACAGATTTGAACCTGGCTATGTGCTTAATAACTGCTGGGTATGTGGAAGGGTGTGTTGGAAGAGATAAGAAACTTCTAAAAATTATGTTTTTCACAGGAAACTGCTGCTGTGTTTAGGACAACACAACAGCCTGGCCTAGGCTGGCTAGACTGGTCCAGCAGGCTGTCTGCAACCTTACTAGAGTCAAACACAAATTAGTAAGATCTGGGTGTTAGGAGGCGGTGAAAAGAGAAAACCATGAGCAGATCAGATTCATTCTGACACTCTAAATGAAAAGCAAAATGAAGTCTAGAAACTCATTCATCCATGTCGCTCATGTTAAGACTTAAAATGTTCATGCAAGCCAATGAACATCATTAAAGAAGAGAAAGCTACAGGATACAYTTTAGCAAGAAAAATCTGATGAGCTAGCCTCTAAGTTAGTGATTTCTATGACTTCATCTGTACATTAAAAATGCAAGTGAATGCCATTTGGTGTTAGCTCTGCTTCTAAGATATTAGATGAAGTCACTTCACAGTTCTTTCATGGATAATATTTTGTTTTTAGCAGGGAACGTTGAAACAGAATGGAAAATTAAAGTAATTTTTTCCTGACCGCAATGCATAAGTGTTGACCATGGAACTCAAAAGCAAAAAAAACGAAATGAATATCTAACTGAACATGTCTGTATTAGGCAGCTGTGATTTTATTATTGATTTTGTTTGAGCATAGGCAGAAGATGGTATGCCCTTTCTGTAATGGAATTGTGCTTCAAGTCCAAACTATCTATGATCATTACAATCTGAAGAGAATTGCTGGCAAATAGGTCTACGGAGTCAGAAACATGCCTGGGGCAGAGTGCCGCTCCTTCCATGACCAGATATGTTTAGTTATATGGGCTGGGTACAGGTGGGTTCTGGAGACGCAGTACATTTTTTTCCCCCCAAGTCTGCAGGCATCATATTCCACCCTGGAGTGTCTAGGACCTTTTCCTACTAGTCCAGGAATTCAGTGGCCTGACTATAAAAGGTTGTCCCTGCAGATCTTTTTGCCAGCCTCCATGGAAGTGGTTTTAAACACTACAAAGCTCAGGCAAAACTAAAGCTTTGACTAGGGGAAAGACTGTATTTGGGATAACAGGTARCACCATTGTTCTGGTCACTTTTTCTGTCCCAGCTTCCCCCACACATAACACAGGAACACCTGAGGCTATTGCTGCTGAAGCATGTGTATCGAGCATTTGTCTCCTGTTGATCTCTGCTAGTTTTCCCAGTCCTTACATGCTTCGGGCAAGGGCTTCCTTGCCTTTCCCTTCCACCCTCCTCCAGCTCTCTGGTGACGTTTGAGCTGCCTGGCTGCAACCCTAGCCCATACCATGGTGACATTTCTTGTGCTGTCCTGGTACGTTCTGCCTCTACGCCATCTGCAGTTCCTGCTCTCCAGCCAGGCACCATACTCCAGCACTGCACTACCCAGCTCTCCAGCTGCCTGAGATGCATTTCTTTCCCTAGTCTGTACATGTACACCTCTCTGTGAGGGTACGGGAGCCTCCACATGCTCTCATATGGCTTTGCATCCATTTGTAGTCATTCAATATCCCCCTGGAATGTCTTGATCCTAGAGAGGTCCTCATCTTGGAGAACACCTGTGTCCTAAGGAGCAGCCGGGGCACTGTCAGTGGGCTCCTGTCTTCCAGACACCCCAGCTTTGCTCCCATCCTGACCTAAGCAGAGCACAGATGGGCAGCGATAAGTAATGGGAGAAGCTAGGGAGGTTGCTGGGCAAAGAGGAGCCAAGTGGCTGAAGGAAGCTCCAGCCATGGCCAAGCCATGTCGAGGCCGAGCATGCCGTCTGTTGTCGTGCCACTAGATGTCCTTACGAGAGAAGGCTTGGGGCTGCCCACAGCCCTGGTAACCAAGGAGACAAAGCTGGGACWTGAGCTGGGGGGAATCCCTGCCTCTTTCTGCCTCTAACGTGGAGTTTAGCTCTTTGATAGTTGCACTCCATCAGCTGCAAGCTGTGATTCCTGATGGTRGAGCCAGGCATCTGAGGAAGCCCTGGGTGAGGGCAGGGAGAACAGTTTGGGCCCTGCAGTCACTCCAGGATGCTGTGGCATGGTGGTGCTGGCAGTGRGCACACTGGCTCAGCCAACACCACTGCTTATAAACTCCAAATGTTAAAAAAATAAAGGCTAGGCTGAGAGAAGCTGTGTGGGAGGATAAGCAGGCACATCGCTGGCTGTCCTCACCGAGCCCAAATCATGCACACTTGGTTCCAGTGCATATGAATTGTACCACGTGTCTGCAGAGCCTTTACTGTAATGGGTTTTGTGATCCCGGTTATCACGCTGGAACCCGGTCCTTCCTGTGATAACGGCTGTGTCCCTCTGCTCTGCTTTGCTCCCAGTGCTGTTATCCTCACCAGAGACTGCTGGCAACGCCAAGGAAAGCCTGCGAGAGAGGAGGACCTCTTCTGGGCAGGCTGGCATCATACTCCCCCTCCTGCCAGCTTCCTCAGTGCCTGTGAGGTGTTGAGAGAAGGACAGAGAAGTGCAAGGTGAAACTCTGCAGTGAGGAGATTAGAGCTCTTGTTTTTTTTTCTCTTCTTCAAAGGAATGACTTTATATTTTTGGAAATAATAGCTACTCCTAAAATCCTGGTACAAACTCTTCTAGACTCTAGCCCTGCTTGTCAAGCCGCGTGGTAAGGGCCCTGCTGGGAATGCAGAATTTTAACTATTTACTGCCTTTTTGCCTTTCCCGTTTTCAGTAATTGACTCCCCTCACCCAGTGTAGTTTAATGACTCAARATAACACTAGCTAATCCCTGGAATYGGGGGCAATGCTCAGATAGCAGGGAAGGTGAGGTGGATGCTTTGGGAAACTTGATTGTGCCTCAGCCTGATACTAACAGGCACTAGAGAGTGAAGCTGATGGTGATGGTGTTGGGTGCTGAGCAGCGGCGTTTCAGCCGTGTTCAAGGTGTGATTGACACAGTCTGCAGCCAGGCAACCAGCAGACAAAGCTTTGATAAAGGAAGTTGCCCAAAATAGGAATAAATAATTCCTGTGGCTTAGTTTATACGTTAACCTTCTGATAGTTATACAGATCTCCACAGACTTGATGTATCTTGATAGTCAGGAGCCTTAGGGCGAGGAGGAAGGGCAAAAGATGCAAGCTCCAAACTAGTGGAACAATAATGATGTAACCAAAGGGGGTTAGCAGCACACTAATTACATTTGCAGATAAATCCAAACTAGGAGATGTGAACTCCAGTGAGCAGTGAAACACAAAGGAACTCAGAGAATTGTGAGCTGCAGGTAGGAAGTGACAATGAAAGACAGCCCTGATGAAAGCAGTTCCTGCATTATGGGAAAATAACCCTCAAAGCTGAATTTAATGGGAGTGAAACACCTGGAGAGCCAACAGCCTTGGGCAAAAAGCACTCAGCCTACCAGGAACAAGCTTGTAGTCACTGCTATTGTAAGTTGTAGATCCAAAAGAATTATGTGATGGGGCAGGAAGGGGCCCCTGTCACTTCTCTGAATCCCAAGGATGCAATCTGGATAATGTATGCATCACTGGACCCCAGAGACCTTGAGAAACAGTGTAATTTAGGGGGATATAAGAAAAGAACATACGAAAAGATGTGTACAGCATTGAGCAATGGGTCCAGCAGAAAGAGGACAACAGCACTTGTGTAGGAACTACCCGATCCAGAGCAGGTGTGAGGGAAGAGGGGGAACACTGAGATGGAAAAAGAAAGAGCTAGAGGGAATAAGTAGAAAGATGAGGAAAAAGTAAGTAGAAAGATGAGGAAACCAGGAGGCGGGAGGAAGGGAAAGAAGAGGAAATGCTTCCTCTTCAGCAGCAGACATCAAACATTGTATTTTACTATTTTTAGTCATCATCAAGTGCCTTGTGCAAAGGATCCTGCACACTGCACAATATGCTGTGCAATGGTCACACCAGTTGTCTGGATTGGTGTGGAGAAGTGAGATGGGTTTCAGGAACAACCCCGTTCTGCTAAGCTCCTGCCATGACTCCAGCAAGGGACAGGAAACAAGGGGAGGTGGCATGGAGAGTAGATGCCCCTGGCATGCAGATTGYGTACTTGCTCTGCCTCTGGCTTCTTCATTCATCCTTGTGACAGTGGCACCTGGCTGAGAGACATGGCAGGGAATGTGGAGAATGCAGCTGCACTGCATGTGCTGCCATGTGGATGCCCTGCCTGGCATTTGGGGCCTCTGTGTCTCAGTTCAGCAGCTCAATGGGACCAATATTGGCTGCTGCACTTGCTGTGGCTCTGATCTGGGGGCTCAGGACGGACATGAAGGGTTACTCTCTTCATAGCAGGGCTATGCACTGCAAGAGGAACCATGTTTGGCCCAGCAGGGAAATGGCTGTGTTACAGCAAAAGAAGGGGCCACCAGCTTGAAGGCATGGGAGAGAAACTGTTTTTGTTCACTCATGGTTTGTCAAAGCCTAATCATCCTGGTATAGATTGTTACCTTGGAGAGACACCACTGACYCAATGACTACCCAGGATATGAAGTCCAGTGGCTGGGCCGCTGCTGAACTATTTTGTAGGCTCATGTATTTTTCAAGAGGAGTTGTTAGAACTAGTCTGTGAAAATCTGATATTGCCTTCTACTTCCCGCTGAGCTTATACTGGGAGTGGAATGCTCTTCGGAAATGTTTTGGAAATACAGCCATGTGACCTYACACAGGCACCTTGTGCTTGTCTCGGGGGCTGACCCACCCTAAATCTGTCCTCTTGGACTCAATGTCCCCATTGCTCTGTCACATCTTCACACCCTAATCGTTGAAAGGGGTCACAGAGAGACTTCCACATATATCATGTTTCTTGTGGGAGAAGCTGGCCCAGGATGCTTGGTGATTTTGACCTTACTGGTATGCAGCACAGGAACAGCCACTTCCACTTCACAGCAAGCCGCAGCACAAAGAGACAAATCCTCAGTCCAGGTGTGACAGGTCAATGCATATGTATGTAGCTAAGGCCTCAGATTTTGTGCATCCCTGGAGGAGTAGATTCCCTATTTAGAGGGGGTGAATGGCTAAGGAAGAGAGGTGTGCTGCATGTCAGCTCATTATAGCAGAAGCACAAGCCTGTGTTTCAGGAGCCCTCAGTTCCCTCTTCTTCTCCTGTAATTGTGAAATCTGTTTGCCATCAGTCCTCCTGGGATGAAACTGCAGGGATAGCAAGGGCTTAACATGCAGTAATGTGCTTGCTGAAACTGCTCCCCTCCTTAGGCTGCATCATGTACATTAGCCTGCCATTACTTCAATCTTTGGTCCGTTGGAGTTAACAAGAATTGTAGTTCAAGTCTAGCTGCAGAAGTAAATGGGATTTCAAGGGGCTTCCCACAACAGACCTCACCAGATCATGAGCTGCCCAAAGCACACTAAAACTAATCAAAAAGCTTCTCATGTGAAAGGTCTCCCAAGGCTTGGGGAGCCTGGACCCTGTGCAGTGCAGGAGCTGGGGTGCTGACTGTGAAGGCAGAACRTAGATGTAGTATCAGTCCCACACAAATCAGATAAACTGGCTGCAGACTGAGGAGTATGCRGATATATCTAGTGAGAGAGATTACAAGATTGCTAAACAATGTGAATTACTGTAGTTGCAAAGGGGGATCAGCAGGCAATAAGAACACAGTAAGAAAGCAAGTGGCATACACAGATCAGATGGATGGGTATCCCAGCAGAGAGATTGCCTTGCCAGTCTCGTATTTTCCATCTGGGGCAGGGGAACACATGCACCTTTTGTTCCATAGAAGTAGCACCTTGAAAGCCCCTGTCAGATCCAGCCAAAATTCCTGCTGCACAGATGCCATTCTCATCTTCGTGAAGATTTCAGTTTGCACCATCCAAGGCTATGTGCTTGCCTTATAGAGGGGCTGTTACTGGCTATGTCCAAGGGTGCTTGGAGGAGCCCCAGGTTCCCTTGAGGCAGTATGTTCTGGGGGTCTATCTGTGCAATGAGTGTTTCTAGCTCCCAGTGTCTCAGCAGGGGAGCCTGACCCAAGAGCCTGTTTGATTTTCAGGAGCTGCAATGAGCTACTGCCATCTCTAGCTGGCCTTGGGTGAACTCCAGTCTTGTGCAGAGGTTGCCTTGACATGCCATTTGAGTCCAAATGGGGTTTCCCTCTCCACCTTGTGTAGCCCTTGTTTGCGTGTGAAAAGCTGTGCATTTCAAGATAGATCTCACCAGGCCTGGAGCCTCGAACAGCCAAGGTCTGTCAGCAGGGTCTGTTCACTGTGCTGAGTACACTGGCTGTGCATAGCTATGTGAGCCATGTAAGACACCACAGAAGAGGGAGTTTCTCACAAAACAGCTCCTCACTTTAGTGACACTGAGGAGCACCATTTTATCTCCTTTACCTTCTCTTTTTAACCTACCTGGTATTTTTCAGGGATTCAGTGACATACTGAGCATCTGTGTGCTGTGTTGGAAGAGGCTTTTGTTTTCCTTGGAGTTGTCTGTTAGGAGCTCTAGCATCCACATGAAGCTTTCTAAGGATTTTGTCATTTGCAGCCAAGGTAGTTTGGAAAATAGTGGTGGAGTTATAAGCTCCCACAGTGGCTAGTGAAACCTGCTGCAATCACAAAGCTGAGCTCTGGTGAACAGCCTATGTCCTGCAGTCAGAATAATTCAGGCTTTGCAACTTGAAGCACAGAGCAATTCACAGGCTAACCCACTTGTAGGGCAAAGGATGAAGCACTACATCCTGAATACGAGCAGTGAAATTACCAGTGCCACCTCTGTCAATGCCGCTGAATCCCTCTGAAATTAATTCTTGAGAAGAAATGAGCCTGTTATACTAAGAGATTTACTGAACACCACGGATTTGCCTTTCATAGCTGTGTGCAGGGGCAACATAGGCTGACCTTGTTCCAAGGTCAAATAAAATCAGTGCGGGTTCAGCAGCAAGTCCTTCCCAATGTGCCTGTTCACTCTGCTTACAAAACAGTGGCCAAATCCATTCCTGGGGACACTGAACAAGGTTGCAGCAGGTCTGCTMTGCTTTCTACAGGAGGGAAGCTAGTCCTCCAGAAGCCATGGGTGTTAACTCATGAAGACAGGAGGCTGCCACCCCTGGACAAAGCAGCCAGGGTCAGGTCCGGGGTGGCTGCCTGACTGCTGAAGAGATGTAGTTCACTCAGCCTGGAAGCTGAGTGGGGTAGCACAGCTGGCCATCACACCTAGATACTCAGACCTAGATGGTTGTCCATATTGTCACCTCTCAGGCAGTCTGCTGCCATCTGTCCGCCTTGGAGAGAAAAAGCCTTTCTCTGTCACACAGCAGGGTCTGATTTATGCTGTGCACGTGAAGGCCAGAGTCTTCTCCAAGGTATCTGGGTTAGKGTCCTGTCCAGTGTCCCCACTTCTATGCTAAGGCCTTCTATCTGCCCATCACCATGTCCTTAGATCACCACCATTTTTTACAAAGGGACATGACATCTGAAGGGAAGTTAAAGTTCTGATTCAGGAACACGGTGAAGGGAGCTGATGGGGAGGGAAGCTTTACACATAAATGCTTCTGAACAAGAAATTGAGGTGATTATCATTAATCATGTAAATTGAGCTGCTTAGGTAGCATTTCTCCATCAGTTTCCCATTTCCCTGGCCCTACAACATACCAAACAGATCCACATGTGTTGTGAACATTGCACATACAGACAGGAAGCTCCTTCCCACCGCACCACCCACCACTCCAAGCACTGCTGCCAGCTCTCTGGGGAGCGGAAGGGGGTTTGCCTTTTGCCTGCTGCTTCGCACCCTCCCTTAGTGGCCTGGCTTTTGGAGAGGCTCCGAGCAACATTGGGGGAAACCAGGCAGCACCAGTGTGGCTGCAGCTGCCCCTGCATGGGGCATGCATCTAGTACACAGGGCTTCCAGGTGGCTCACCATCTCCTGAGGCCTTCCACACAGGAAACCCACATGGGGACATCTCTAACCCCCTTAGGCAGATTTACTCCCTAAATGAGATAGGCATCAAGCCAGCACTGTTCATGTGCTGATAATGTTTGTGGTAAGGTAATACATGGACAAGCTACATTTCCTTCTTCTACAGAGTTCCTCCCATTCAGAGCAGAACATGAAGTACAAGACGTATCTTCTGATCCAGACATTTCATGCCTGCTGTTTCCTTGCTGCTCTTCTGGCTGGTGCCGGAGTCCCCATATGGCTTGTTTCTAACTATATTTTAGGAAAGCTTATCAGCAATAACAGACCTTGGGTCCTCGTATGTTTGTKTGTTATGGTTTCCCAGCATGACCCAGAATAAGGTAATCTGACATGCGTGCCTTTTGTTGCACAATTCTCAGAGCATGTGCTATGCTTTGCAGGACGCAAAGAAGCCCACAGAAGGCAGGTGGCTGTCCCCTCTGGGGCTGTGACACCTCTGTTGGGTGGTCTAGGTGGGAAGGGGATATGCCCAGAGATGCCCTTAGARCCTGCAGCTCCCAAGGACTGCTGGGAGGAGCAGGAAGCAGATGGCTCCCTCAAGGGCCAGAGTGGGTACCGGGGAAAGCCCCCACATCGGCTGCAAGTAGGCCAGGGCAGGAGGACCCACCTTTGACATGGACATGGTGGGTTAGGAGAGAGGTGGGCAGAAAGCTGTTTTATTTCCCTGCTGCCTGACCSTGTGACTATGGGAACTCTCTAGTTACAAAGTGAAGCCTTCTCATGATATACAAATGAAACCTGGYTTATGAGTTTAGAAATCCTTCAAGGGTAGGAGAGGAGTGTAAGARCCAGGTTTAGGAGGAACCTCTGCAAAGCAGTGGCTGACCAGAAGCCTCATCATTTACTCTGAGCTGTCATGGTCTCTCATTGCCCATGCTGGGAGTTGAGAGGCAGGAWGCTCTGGAAAATCTCAGATTTGACTGATTCTGAGGAAGGGAGCACACAATAACAAATCGGTCAGGTTCCCCACTGCTGAGAATGCTCTTAGATGTTATGATTTCTTAATATACTCCCAACACATGAACATGCCAGGTGTTAGAAATTCATAAATTTGCATCTTTGCAATAAGTGCTTGATTGTCCCCAACAGGATCAAAGCTGATCTTTCCTGGAGAGGCAGCCTGTTTATTCAAAGCATTTTCATGTGACAGCTTAAAATGGGCTCTGTGACAGTGCTGTAGAGCTTGCAGTAGCCACCACCCAGAAATCTGTGCTGCTGTTTGCATGATTTCAGTATTCTTCATAATTCTGTGCTTTGGGGTTTCACCTTCTGCTGGCTACCTACCTCCATGCCCCTGGTGCCAAATGACCTGGAGACTGACATGAGTGTACCACCATCTGAAAGAGAAACCTTTCAGCTGTCTCTGTATTCAGAGAACTTTTCACCCCATGCAGACTCTCAAAATCTATTAGAAAAGACATTTTTCTCAGGTGAATAAAAATATCTCAGTGCTTTAATGAGAACATTAAACTCAGTTTCACCTGCTTTGATTGGTGCCATGAGGTCTCATAGTAGAACAAACATCTTTTGTCCAATTACTGAAAAAAACCCCAGCTCTTTCCCTGCTGGGTTCTGTATTACCTTGTTCTTGAAATTCTCTTCATTATTCACCACATCAAGCAGGGATACCTTATTGTTGACAGAACAGTTCCTAGTTCTTAGGCCATATTGCTGGAACAATTCTTTTTATCACTGGTTGCACACCATCCTTCTCATGACTACCAGACAGTAATCCCAGAAACAGAGGAATCCCATCTTTCATTAATAGAGCACTGCTGTTTCCAAGTATGACTTGCACAGTTCCAGAGACCTCCATCAGTATTACACATCTCTCCTCTCCAGTAAAAGTGCAGTCTTCCCAGTCTGACACTGACTAATGTACTATTCAGTGACTTCCAGTCTYCTGTACTTGGCAGAAATTTAACAAATATGCACCAAATATAGTGTTGTGTGTTCCTGGATAACAAATCTGAACTTGCTACTCAGGTTCTTCTTTTGATGGCCTTTCAGAGATCTGTATTTATAGCCAATGGATTCCCATGAGCCTAAAGACCATAGCATGAAAACTATCAATATAGATTAGTACTGTCAAATTATTGGCCTTGGAAACACAGGCAGCCACAGCCTGTTACTGTCATAGCCAGCCTGTTACTAAAGCCACGATGACATGGCTTTGCTGCAGTCATGATGTACTGGGGCCTGCTTCCCTGTCTCCGGGCCTTGGTTCTGCAGGCCCAGGAAGGAATTCCCATCTACCCCACATAGCTTCYGGCTATTTCCTCCTTACTCTCCTTATATCTTTGTGACTTCTTTCAACATCAGCTTTAAGCCACTCTCTTAGGGGMAACTTCCAAATTTTGTTTTTCCTGTGGCAGGCGGATGGGTCATTTATTATCCTTTATCCTGCTACTCTGATAAAACCCTGCCTTTTAGTCACTAATCCATCTCCTGTTGCATAATCTGTCATGTCTGGGTAAGGAGTAAAGGTAACATTGCCCACTCTGCTCTTCGCTGCTCCAGCCGTTTCTTTGGGAGACAGCTCCATGCAGCATCTTGAGGAAATAGGGCCAATTTTGCTGCAAGTTCTCATAGTCAGTGAGTACAAACAGCAGCAAATGCTCTGCTGTGTGGACAAAGGGCTTCACCAGGAGAAGTTCGTGTGAATAGCAAAAGATTCTGTATATGGATTTTTGCTCTAGTCTTTATTTCAGACGACAGCTGGTCATCTATGCCTGGGACTGTTCTATCAGTGAGAGTAGCATGCCTCTCCCTTCAGCTAGTCAGAGTGGGATATGCGAGCTGCCCACACCCTTCCCAGATCCCTTTAGTTTCATGTGCTTTTGATAAGATCCTTCTCCATAGAAATCACTCTACAGGGTAATAGGCTTTTTCTCCTGCCTTCCAGCTCACACCTCAGCTCTCGTTTTGACACCCTCAATCCATCTGTCGGAGTCCATGTGCTAGGGCATCCTGAAAGAATTGTAGTCAGGAGGTAAATTGCCAATTAACATTTGCTAATTGAAGATCACAATTTCAGAAGAGAGTAACAAATACTTCTACTCAGGCTAGCTGGAACTTATGGCTGTGGTCAGAAACTAAGGGTMGTTCGTGTACAAATGTGAGCAATATCATGTCTCTACGTGCTTCCATGCTGCCAAGCTAGGTGCTCTGACATTTAAGTAAATCCTTGATTTCTCAGAGGGCCTCAAGTTGAGCAAAAGCAACAGCAGTGAAGACAGTGGAAAATAAGGGAGTAATTTGTAATCTGGTTACAAGTACTCTGCATGTCTCTATTTTTCCACATTTCTTAGGGCACTGTTTCTAAGAAATACGTGGTCTCGTCTGATTCTGACAGACCAGACAGGACTTTTTTTCCCTGAACGAAGTAGCTTCTTGGGAATTTAGGAATCCCAATAAAGCTTGGAGAGTCACCTTCCAGAGATCATGGAAACATCGTCTACCTGATGTGAAGACACTAAAGACAGAAACCACCTGGATAAGTAGAAATCTGCAGAGGCAGAGGCAAAGAAGCATTTCACGGAGTACAAAAACAGCAGCTGGTGAGGGCTTTGCTGAGCTGGCTTCCTGACTAAGAGTCAGCTGCTGTTTCTGGAGGACCTCTAAATGCCGCTTTGCTTTGACAAGGGTATCTGCATAGCTGTTTCTTAAGCCACTTTGCCAATCTCTCAAGGGACTTCATCCTACTCAGAGTCAGCATAGCTTTCCCTCTCTGGCCTGTGATGTTCAGACCCACCTTGAGAAGCCAGAGGACTCGCTGTCTGCAGGATCTGTGCCTGGACTGCCACAGTGGATTATTCAAGGAAGCTGTTTTAGAAACAGGATTAAAAGCAAAAAACTCTGCTATGGGGCCCACATACTGTCAACCATATGGGACCAAACCTGCYTGATGGACAGGAAGAATTGAAGGCTCCTGTTTGCAATTACCCCACTGCCAGGGTGTGTGGCAGGGGGTTGCTGGCAGTGCTTAGCATCTCCCACAGATGGTCTCCAGAGGAGTTCATGAAGGATTGATAGCACTGGGTGGCTTTCCAAGACCGAGGTCCCATCACACAGAAAACGTTAAACATTGTCTGGCACGACATTGTGCTCTCTGGCATTGACCAGGGCAGCCTGCTGACTGCAAATCTGCTGGGTCCACAGGCAAATTATCCACACATCAGCACGTTTAAGAGAAATTAATTTCCCTGCAGGAGTAGGGAAGAAAGTCTTTTCCAAATCAGAGTCAGGTAATAGTTGCTGTTATGAAACACCGTGATGAAAGAAAGCGGTGAGACTCTCCCTTGTGCTGCACAGAGAGGCACCAGCACCGTGCCTGAATCGTTGTACAGACAAGGCAGCAAGTTGAAAAGTCACACACACACACACACACACACACACACACACACACACAAACAAACAAACAAACAAAAAAAATAAGAAGGGACAGAAAGAGAGACTCTGGTAACCTGCTTTTAAAGATAGTTACACAGGAATGGAAATTCTGAAGGTGTTTGCATATTCCCTTTGCAGTTAGTTAGTGCAAGGATACAGAAAATCTGTAGAGAAGCAGAGATGGGAGAATGGGGTCACAGATACATGGATGAAGAAGTAAGTATTTTTAGTAAATCCAGTATAATTTAAATAGTGATATCTATCTGAAGAATGCCAAATATCCCACTGATAGGAAGGAAGAAATTTTTGACATCCAAGTACTGCTAGCTCCTGTGTTGGCCTGCAATAATACATAAGGTTTGAGACAGAGGAAACAGTAACAGAAAGCAAAGGAAGGTACAGGAGGTAAACATGAAATGGAATAAAAAGTAATGTGGCTTTACTAAAGGGAGATCAAGTGAGATGAACTTACTGTCTTTATTTGGGAAGATAACTGATTTTTCATGGAAGGGAAATGCAATAGATTTCATCTAGCTGAATTTCAGTACAGCACTTGACATGGCACTATATGAAAACTTTCTTGTGAATCTAGACAAGATAGGCTCAGTCAGGCAGAAAAGACCTCAGGAAGGAGTGCTGGGCAATTTCCAAATCCAGCTCCTCTGCCTCAGAGTTTGGCTATGAATGAGAATTCAACACTACAAAGAGAAAAAAGAAAAAAATAGAGGAATAAATCTATTTCTGATGTGGAAAGCTCTAGGAAAGATAGTACTTGCCAGCCTCAGCCAGCCTTGCTGCACGTGCAGCATGGCGAAGCCCCAGCTGAGAGGGAAGAGTGGGAAGGTGCTTTCCTGCCTTTGGTGCTCAGTCTCCATCTGCCCGTGAAGAAGAGGGCTGTCACACATTGGGATGATGCTGGACACACGCAGTGCTCCTGCTTTCTGTCARCTCATGCTAGGAGTGCACAGTGTTCCTCCGCAGTTGGAGGCACAAACACATTTCTTCCAGCTCCTCCTACCTCTTGAGAGCTGGCACAGCATGAACTCCACAGCCCTGGTCTCTGGTGGGGACRTCACGGAGGGTTGCACAGTGGCACACGGTGGACTGGCTTTTATCTTGTGTTTTTTTCTTTGGGGAAGCCCATAGAGACCAGCTAAAAAATCCCAGGAAAACCACTTTTAAGGGGCAAAGAAGCTGCCTGGAGCGAAAAGCTCCAACCTCCTTATGGCAAGATGGAGAACTTCATGCRTGAGCCTGATCCTTGCCCGCAAGCTGTTCCCCTGGTACCATCCCCAGGCTGCCTCAGCCCCAGGCACTCTGTGCTCATACTTGCATCTGAATGCACACTTCTCCAGCTCASTGAGTCAGCCAGAGCTAGACCAGAGCTTGGAACTGTTTTACATGTGCAGAAATTGAAAGGAAATTAATGCTGCTTCTCTCCTCAAGTCTGAGATCAGGGAACAATTTGTTAAGGATTTGTATAGCTTTTAAAAAGACTTCTTGAACAGGATTTGTGTGGGATAGTTCATAGGAAATAGGAAGAAAATTTTGAAAGCAAAAAAATATGGCTATATTCTGAATGGAYAATTTGTTAGTTGGGACAGAAACATTAAAAAACAGGAAAAAAGAAAAAGAAGTTCCCTATGTACTGGGAACTGCTTTTGACCTTGAGGGGCCACACACAGCTACCAAGGGCAGGAAATTATCCTATGCTATCACCATTTGCATCTCCATAGAGCAAGTCCTGGGTCAGTATTAAGGCATACTTGGGAACATGGCTCTGCACAAATACTTCCTCCTGAATGGGAACCCATCTCTGATACCTAATGGTACAGAGTAGTACCYTCTAAACATTTACCCAAGTCCACTTGCTTGAAACCCTTCTGGGTGTACCCTGGGCTTTTGCTGGGACGCTGATGGCACTGTGAGTTGCGGGAGTCAAGTCTGTCTCCTGTTGTCACACTCTGTGCAAGGGCATGTGGCGCTGACTAGACAACTAAAACCTGACCCTGAGTCTCCAACCTGGGCTGACAGGTCTCCCATTCTGCGCACGGAGTTGTCTGTGCTCACTGTGTTGCTGTCGTTCAGGTCCCACAACAAGGCACCCATCCTGGGGGAAAGGCTAGGGCATGAAGTCCTCCCCGAGGGGGTTGGGGGGACTGTGCACTGGGGCTCCACTTGCACCACTGTGCAAGGCTAAATTTTTTTCATACTGATTTCACCTCACCAGTATCTTTCTCCCCCTCTCTCCCAGTCTTGCTCAGAGGCCCTGCAATGCAGCTGATTTTTGTGAGGTCTGAGGRAACTGTAGATCTAGCTAAGTTTGGRGTYGGAAAAGGCAGGATACTAAGGTCTGAATTGAAAACTTTTCTAGTTAATTGTTATGATGACTACTAAGGACTACCTCCCTCTGGGAAGTTGCRTAAAAAATACATGGCTACTAGTTCCTATCACACCGTCTACTGACAGTTAGGAAGCCTTTTGCAGGGTAATCTCTGTGTTGATTTCCAGCAGCACTTTCATGCAGAATTTGAGAATTCTCTGTAACATTTATATGATCAATACCTGCACCACTGTTTCCTTGGCTTCTTGTTTATTCTTATCCTGAGCTAAGAGCCATGAGCCTTTTCAGGCAACAGCCTGAACTCATGGAGCAAATACTCCCCCAAGGAACTCCTGCTGACATGCGGGAATCCAGCCCCTGGAAGTCATGTTTCAGAAATGAATTTTCCCTGGTGTGAGGATCAGAGGAGCCAGGGGAGAGAAGCCCTTGAAACAGGAGTGAGGACTGGAGTAAGCTGTGGAGGGTGAGGAAATATTCTGTCGTCTGTACTAGGCAAAAACTCAGTCTCTTGCCCTCCCCTTGCTGATAGGACTTTACAAAGTTTGGCTTGATAAAAGTTCCTCAAAATATGCACTTCTGATGCCTGTCTGTTGGTTGTCACCTGTGTCCTATTTTAATTTTCTATTTGCTGAGTAGCGAACAAGTTGTAGGTTACAACGGAAAGGACATTTTCAGTGGTTTGCAACCACAGGAAGACATCCTGCTGTCCTTCTCCCCCTTAAGCTGCCTTGGACATGGCTTTGGCCATGTGATAAGGTGGTACCACTCACTAAAATGTCATCACTGACCTAGTGAAAAAGCAAACATTGKTTTGCCTGTTATCCTTGCCTGGCTCACATGAGCATGAAGGGAGGCACAAGGGAGGAGTCAGGGCAGCAGGAAGGGAGCTGGGACCGAGAGGAGCAAGGCTGGAAAGAGCATGAAATTTCACCTTTCTGGTGCAGTGAGCTGTAAGATTATCTCAGCCACCTGCAGGGGGTGACTTTCAGCTTTTGTATTACAGATCTGGTAAGAGGCTGCAACTAAAAAGCCACAGAGGTAATTAATTGCTAATGACTGTCACTCTGCAAGACCATGGTGGGAGAGAACAAAACAAAGGATTCTGTGTTCCTCAGTAAGGGCAGAAAGGACCAGTGTCCATGTTTGCTAACTCTGCAGCATCCAAGAGTCTCTCTGTGTGTGGAAGCAATGGGTAACCAGCCTTGACAATGTAACAGCGAGRGTAAGAGCAGGAAGCTGAGCAAAGGCTCTGCAGGTTGTTTGCCTTGTTGGAATCTCTTAAGTTCCGTTGAGGTGTTTTTACAGGACCCCAGCAAGGGCTCAGGGCCTCTACACTGTGCACGCAACCCCTAATGGCATGGGACTGTCTGGGAATGGCCCTGTGACCACAGACTGTGCTCAAGCATCTTCTGGATTACTGCAGTGTCAGGTCACAATCAGGTCATGAAAGAYATTGGGGAAAGAGCATCAGCCAGGATTTCCGAGAGATGGAACAAAAGTGACCAGATATTATGAGAAAAACATTTCACTGTTTCCCATCATGTATCCTTGTTTGATAAACTTCTAAGCTGTGTTTGATGAGTAGTTGTTACTCATCTCTGGGCTAGAAGCGTGATTTCCAGGGAAGCTGACTCATGGGCAGCTGCTGGAGAAACAGGGGCATGGCAACCTTGGATATTCCTATGATGTCCTTCAGCCAAGGAGAGCTTGAGCTCCCAGCTCCTAATGTGTGCCATTCTTCTTCCCTTGGAGATGGTCTCAGCAGTTTCATTTCCCTCACAAATACCAAAAAAGTACAAAATGCTTTTCACTTCTGGCATTTGATCTAGGCTCTCTGCCTCTCCTTTTGTAATACAACCAGTGAAAGCTGGCTAATTTGGAAGAGCTGCCTGCTCTATGAAATTTGTTGACCCTCCTCCATCTTCCCTGTCAAGGTATGYCCCAGATCAGAGCAGATCCATGTCACATGTACCACAGTAACTTTGAAACCTAGCTTCAGCACGAAGAAGCCTTGGGGCTTACTCTTCCTCAGACTTTTTTTTGTGCAAAAATCTTCCTGAAAGTGGTAATACAACATCTTTTGTCCTGCAGACAGGATGGCTGGTGTTGTGGGCTTTGGTCAGCTTGCACCAAGCAGAATAAGAGTTATTGCCCTGTACTTTCTCAGATTATCTGCAGCTGGTGGGTGACAAGACATATCTGTATGCTGGCAAAAGAAATCTCCCTGAACAGCATGGTGGTGCCAAGACCAGGAGAGAGCTCCTGAGCAGCAGAAGTTGAGCTCAGCATGGTAGGGTGCTGTTAAGGAAGGGCATCTGCCCATGGAAAGGCCCTTTATTCTCAGCTAGGACTGAGCCAGGGGCAAGTTTGATCCATTTGCTCCCAGAGAGTATGCTATATCCCTCTGGATATAACATCGAAGAAAACCACAGAAGGCAGCTGTCTAGGGCTGCCAAACCTCTGCGGGGTTGTCCACGTGGGAACTGGGGGTGCCTGCAGCTCCCAGGGAACACTGGCAGGAGTGGGGAGCAAATGACTCCCTTGAGGGCCAGGCTGGGATCTGAGAAAAGCCCCCACATTGGCTACAAGCAGGCCAGGACAAGAGGACATGGTGGGCAGAAAGCTCTTTTGTTTCCCTACTGCCTGACCCTGTGACTTTGGGAATTTTATGATTACAAAGTGAAGACTTCTCCTTGATATACAAATGAAACCTGGCTTATGAGTTTAGAAATCCTTTGGGAGGATTTCTTCTTCACTTCTGTCCAGCCAGTGAACCTACCTGGGCAGYGGAGCAGTTGGTGGGGTGACTCATCCAGGCCATGACAGAGCAAATCACAGCGTGAATCTGGGGAACGGCGCTGTGCTGAAAGTCACAGTGAACTCTTCCATGATTTCGTGGAGTTGTGAGGCCACATTGCTTGCTTTTCAGCAAGGAAATACAGGTTTGCATTCTGCTCTGTAGCTGGAAGACTTCATGGCCCCTTGGTGAAGACCGGGATTAGTGGAGCATCTGTGCATGGGAAAGGTCAGGGGAAAGTGCTCAGCAGCTTTTTAATGGAATAGAGTAGCGAGGATGGGGGACTTGAATATTTTCAAACTACTGACATTTACACACAAGCCTTTTCCTCCCAGCTGTGCAAGATATGGAGAGAYGTGGACTTGCCGCCTATCATCACCAACATCTTGCCGCCTACCATCAGCAAGCAACAGATATTTTCAACCTTCCAGGGTCACAGTCTCAGAAATGGCAATCTCAGTGCATGCCCATGCAGGTTTATACCCACTGATCAGTGTGGGAGCATACCCACGCTTCATACCTTTGTCATGCCTCGGCAAGAGCAGGTGCTTGCTTTGGTGTCTCTGCAGTGACAAAAATTAGGACTATTCAACAGAGAGAACTGTGCTGGCAAAAATTGCTTTCGCAAGAGGGACCTTTGTTTTCCTGATCACTCAGTCCCTGGGCAAGGTTGGTCTTTTTATGGAAACTCTCCTGTTGCAGTACTGTTAGGCTGCACTTAAATGAATCTTCCATTGTCCGAACATTTCTGGGAGAGTGTGGATGGGAAAGCTCATTGAGTGGATGCTTCCTTTTGCCCTGCGTGATGCTGGCAGGAAGCCTATGGGCTGTGGTCTATTCACTCCTTCAGGAAGTGAATCTTTGCTATAGCTCTGGTGGCTAGGATGGGGAAGAYGTGGACACTGGGATGCTGCCAAGGATGGAGGTCCTTTGCAGTCAGGAGCTGCGATCTCCTTTCTCCCACACTGAAAGCAAAAATGACCAGTCCCCCAGCCTCATTCCTAATGCAGGAAAAGCCTCTTCGATATTAATAAGAATCTAATTATACATTTATTGTTCCATGAATTAATTACATTGCAAGTAGAGTTACCTTTTACACAGCCATTAAACTTCAGGAAGGCCTCTTTATACCACTCCATGGATAATTTAATTAGCATAYTAATGTCTTATTAGCTATAAACCCAAAGCTGGTTTAGAATCACTTAAATTAAAACTCAAAAGCCTTCAGCCACCCCATAACCCTGCTGCCTCAATGGTGGGCTAAGGATGGGAGCATGTGCAAGTGCTAGGCTTTGCCCCACCACCCGCCAAGCCTGCAGCTGCTCCTGGGCAACTTCCCTCACCAGCACCAGGTGGGAAGCACTGCTGCCTCTTCTGTCTGCTTGTGACAGGACAGCCTTGGCAGAGCTGAGATAGGAGGTTAGAAGGACCTCAAGTCTCCTCCTAATTCTCTTATTATCTCCTAGTAGCTACCAATGATATTTACATTAATTGGGCTAGTCTAGAAGAGCTGTAACAATCCATTGTGAATGTACAATTTCAAATGTACATCCATTTTGAATTAAAATTGCAGAGGAGAAGGCAGGAACTGGAGTAGGGARTGTCTATGACACCTCAGGTGGGGCCCTCAGCCCAGAGCTCCTTGGGGATGCACCTTCTCTGTAGGCCTTCAGCAAAGGGATCTCCAGAGCTGATGACTAATTCAATTTCTAAAGCATATACCCACGGCAAGCAGGTGCAGAAGGTATTTGCCCCATTGCAGATAGTACCTGTTCACAGTGCAGCATTTCCCATTGGCCCCTGTTTCCCACTCTGTTCCCTATTTTAYGACAGGATCTGGGCTCTTCACTGGGCCATAGCAACTTCAGTGTTGTAGGCGCACTGAGATTTGTGCAAATAGCCAGGATTATGTTATCTAACATGATCCCAAATATCCTACTCACTCTGAGGTCAGGACTGTCACTTCTGTATGTTCTCAGATATTGTAGTTTATGTGTTAAAGTATTTTAAAAATTAACCCTTCTACCATTCAGTTCGTGAGTGTAACTTTTTTCTGGATCCTCTTAGCTAATAAATAGCTTAGTTTGTTGCTTTGAAAATTGACTCAGAGGCAGAGTTTAACTAAATTGAAGAGGAGAACTACTGCTTGAATGTAATGATCTGAAAATAATTGATTAATTTGCATGAGCCTTCACAGTGCCTTCAATTTACACCCAAGAGGCCACTGTCATCAATACATGAATATGACATAATTTTTAAAGTCCAAATAATGCATGGAAAAGAATTTAGAAAATTCATTCTGAAACACAAAGTAGGCTACAGCACACGATCAGCTCAACTCCACGTCCAGCTCATTGCAAGGAAAACATTCATAGTTAGAGGAATCGTGCTCTAATTTAATTCACTTGTTAAGAATGTAATTATGTTCATCATCCTTGGGAAAGAAGAGGATCAAATCCTATCACAGTGATGCTAACCTTTAGACTGAGAGATTTCAACAAAATGAGGAAGCCAGTCAAAAGCACCAAAAGTCAAAAGTAAAGAGATTAAAATTCTAAAATTTGGCAYGGATGCTCTTTAAGGAACGACATAGCAAAATATCTACCTTCTGCAAGGTACTTAACCACATGCTCAACTTTAATTGCCATTAATGAGATTTCAGCATATGCTTAACTATACTGAGACCTGATAATACCTAAGGGGCTCAAACTGCCTGCATAGGTCTGATCAGGAAGTGCAGGAGGAAGGCAAGAGAGAACACAGGTAAATGGCAAGGTTCAGGAAGGTGTTTGGGCCACACAATGGTCCTTCAAAAATGGAAATACAACCTTCATGAGGTCAATAAAGGGGGGCAGAAAATACATCATGAAAGAGGGGAAACAGGAAGCTGGCAAGAAATAGCAAGACTTAGAAGAAATGAAAACAAACAATAGATAATTCAAGTCTGCCAGGAACAGGAAAGCCTGCAAAGGAATGAGACAGGTCTGCTGGCTCCCCAGGAGTTAAAGGGAACAATTAAGGAAGATGAGGACACAGCTGAGAAGTGAAATGATTTCATTTTATAAGTTCTCACCTCAGGGGATGTTGGGAGAAATCTGCTTTTGACTTGCTCTTTTCTGGTAATAAAGGTGAGTTGCTATTAAGGATTAAGGTATCAAATGAAGAAGTGTTGGCGCAAATAGGTAATTTAAAAAATATTAAGTCACTAGGTCTAGATGGGACATTCAGGGGTTTTTAAGAATCTTAATAAAGTGGCTGAGCTGCTGGAAGAGCTGCAACAGTATTTGTCCCTCTGCTGAAGCAAGTGAAAGATCAGAAGGCTGGAGGGCAGCAGCAATTGCTGTGCCTATATTTTTAAAGAAACACTGGGAAATCCAGAAAATGCTTCTTGTTGAGCCTTGTATCAGTACCAGAGGCACAAGATAAAGTGGCTGGTACACACAGAACTGCAAAATTCATGCTCAGCTGCGATCCATCCTCCTGATTCTAGGCTGCATCTCCGTGGGGGAATCAATCCGACTTTGGATGGCTCTTTGCTAACTCCTTTAACCATGACTTACCAGTCTTAGTCCCTTTCCACTTGCAGGACTTCCATAAGAAGGAAAGCTCAGGATAGATGACCAGTGGCAACAGCTTAGACAGAGATGTCTTGATCTTGCAGATTCTGTCTGGTGCTCCTTAAGGAATTTCCCTAGAGGGAAAAGAGGACCAGCAAAAATGAAAATATAGAAAATGTACTGAAGCAGAAAAACATTCAGATTTAAGTCTGCCTATTCATCTCCTTGTGCACATACATTATGTTAGAGTACCTGATATGGTTCTGTTCCTCTCCAGTTTACTTCCTAAATGTTAGCATGCTATCTTTTCAAGTAACATTTCCTCCACCCTAAAAAAACAGCATCTGAGAAAGGTGGGATGGGATCAGACTAGACCCTAAGAGGTCCCTTCTAACTTGAACTATTCCATAATTATAGGAGTCTTACAGGAGTCCCTCCTATAGTAGTCTTCCTACTAAGGTCTTCCTAGAGGAAGCCCAGATGACAGGACACATAGCCAGATGGAGGTAGATGAGAAGAGCAGCAATATATTTCATATGATTGTTTTTTTTCTGGGACCACTGCCTCTTTTCAGTTTGTAACAATTCAGGGGCTCCAATTCCAAGGTGCTGCCACCACCGGGAGTTAGAAGAAAGCTTGTTTAGGGATAAGTACTCTCTAAACAACTTGTTTCAGAAGTTCTGCACATTTCTTTGAAGCATTTCATGCCAGAGAGCTTCCTGGGTTAGATAGAGCTCTCTTCTGATGCAGCCCAGCAGTGCCTATGCTCCAGTTTAAACAATGACTTTCATGAGACACAATCAGAATAGAAATTCTCCACCCAAACATGAAATATTGTTGTAAAATCGCAGCACTGGAAAAGAATATTTTATAAATGCCAGGCAACCCCCCTAAGCTTTCCCTTGTACTACTGTGGCATTTAATGTTGAGTTCTACAGTGTATGGACATTACAGTTGTCTCCAGAAATGTGTTAAGATACGGAAATGCAAACATGGCGCTTGGAAAACCTTCTCTGTGATTTGTGATGATGATATGCCATAGAGACATGACTGGGGCTGGAGCACAAGGGTGACTTTTTAAAATCTGTGTTCAGCACACTGGTATTTAGAGGCACAATAAATTTGTCTTATGATTTTCTCCTTGCTAAGGCAGAGAAGGGGTACCGCACTTGAGAGTCATAAAGTCTATGCACTGCAAGAACTCCCATCTTTGCTGCCTATCCTGTACCTGAAGAGAAAAGCTGCCTGGCTGCTGTACCTGTTCTCATTTCTTTTAGACATTTCAGGCATAAGGCATATAAAAACAATCAAAAAATCAAGAGGAAAAGAATCAATATTGTGACTGTATACAGGGTCACTAGTAGTGAAAGCTTGGCTTCTGAAGGAAACATCCAAGATGACTCCAGGATCTTTCATAGCACTGTGGTACCTCTATTATACCTCTAGTATTTTTCACTGCCCCTCTGTTTTTCTTGTTAAACGTGTAGTATGGAGTATTTCTATCTTAGTGCTTTAATAGGGACCATAAATACCTAGTAAAAAGTGCTTTCAGACTATCTGGGATACTCTGAAAAGCATGTAAGTGGTATTATTGCACAGGAATATTTGCATCCTGGCACTTAGTGAGTTTATCAGTGTAGAGCTGCATCCGTGTAGTGTTTCCCATTTAATTTACACATTTTTCCAAGGAAGAAGAAAAATGCCTGATGTTTTCTGGGTGACTGGAGGAAGGGTTTACCACACCTGGCATCTCTAATCTCCCTGTGCAAGATTTCCTTAGTGGCAGACAGAGAACAACCTTTTGATTAGGCAGGAAAAGGTGGGTAAGATCTGAAAATGATACTTTATAGAGGTGTGGGATTTCATCACATTTTGCTAAAAATACTAGCTCACCTTTGACAGAAATTATGTGATCTATGTTCATCAAAGCAATTGATGAGCTTAGGGTCTTACTGAGCTCAGCCCTGCTCCTGCATAGCTACAAATAACCACTGTCCAAAAATCCCTCTTCTGTCTCTGGAGTGCCACAAATCTCTACCCTTCCCTCTTGGAGAAGTCCCAGCTTCTCTGTGTTGATGGCATGCTCACGCCTCCCAGAGAGGCTAAATTAGTGGGAGGCTGGCTGCTGTTTAGAGGACAGTATTGCAAAAGGCATAAAACAGAGAGCTGGAGTAATCGACAGYGAAGAGGGCACTATCACTGTGATGGGAGCTGGGTGCAAAGGAGAAAGGAGCAGGTGGTGCAAGCAGCAATGTAGAATGAGGTGCTGCAGATCTCCATTAATCAGTCCCCACCTGATGCAGGCATAAACTGATTGAGCTCAAGACCTGTCTGTCAATACATGCGAACAATGTAGATATCACTGACATGCAGTGTGTGGCTGCTTCAAGAAATTCAAATTGGATTGCCAAACTTTTCACCCTTACAAGAGTCTACCAGCTTACAGCTGCCCCCTCCACAGTAGGAAGCTGCTTCCATTTAGAACAGAATGAAGAGTAGAGAAAAAAAAAATTCATGAATATTAATTTGAATTCAACTGAATTTCAATTAGGCTGCGTTCAGTCTCCACAAATATTTGAGCAATGCTATCGCAAATACGGTGAAAAAGCAAATCTGTAACTTTAACACACAAATATTCACAAAAGATAAATTCTGAACTGTATGCTCACAATTTGCATCAGCTTGACTTGAATTCCATAGTCATGTCCTATTATTTCTGTTCCCTGGTTGGATGGTGTATAAGGACTGAACAAATGAAACAAACTTTAGATGTGGGTGAAAGCATTAAATCACAGTGTGAACTCTGGTACACACAGGTTTGGGTGCCATGGCTGGTATGCAGTGCTCCTGAAAGGGCGAGCTGCTCCCTCTTTCCTGAGCACGTAACAGGCTGCCATTCCAAAGAGGGGCAAAGTTGCAGGCTAGAAATGGACTAGATCCGACAGATCTTACCGTGATAATATTCACTGATAGGGCTGCAAGTCATAAGGAGGATGTAGAAGTAAGAAGCAACACGTGGAAGCACTAGGTCATTAGGAATGAGAAATACCTGAGTTGCTGTATGTCCATGAACCTGCATTTCAGCAGCACTGCTTGTATGTCATAGACCCATGCATTAGGACAGGGAAGTTCAACTGATTTTCCTCTACCTTTTTACACCGTACACTAGCTATGTATCACCAGTGGGACATAGTCTGCATGAAACCAAAGGTAGGCTAAGCACACTTTAGTGCTGAGCTAACAGATGAAGATCTACCTGACTTTGTTAGGAGCTGATTTTGCCCAGGACCTAGGGCTGTGGAAATCTTACCCCTAAGCAACATAAGCGTTCCCATGCGGAGGGTGCCTCACTAATGGGAATCCCATCCGTATAACAGATGGTTTTGAAGGCCTCACACTGGGAAGCTGTTGATGACCTGGGAGAGTTTCAAAAAAGAAGGGGAGAAATAAACAGGGCCCAGAGGCTAAAGCTGCACATTGGAAGAGCCACAGTGGTGGAAAGGTGGGGGAAAAGCCACCCAAGGACCGAGAATGTGAATGCCACAGTAGGAAAGGAATTCATCAGCAGGTACAAAGGTCTTAAATGAGGAATGATAGCACGAAATGTGATGAGTATGAAGCTGAGGAAGGGAAGGTGGGAGGAACTGACTACCCATCAGTGTGACTGGCTTGTTTGGTATCATAGGCTATCACAGTCAAACAGGRGGAAGGCAAACAATAAATTGTAGAAATCCACTTCCAAGGGGTTATAGGGGTCTCAGATGTTCCACCCAGACTAATGTTCTCCCTGCTCCTGGTTAAACTCAGTTGGTATACAAGGCTTGAATCACCTAGGTCTGTCAGAAAAGGAATGGGGGCAGCAGGATTTATTTGCCCCTAGGGAAAATTCATTCTCTGGGGCTCTAATTGTGGTACTCCCTACAGAGATGCAGTGAGATTCACTTCAGCTGACTTAGAAGCCTACACTGCACTCTAATTAGCTATTCAGACTACCTTTAGGGAAGGCTGGAGAGAGATGGGCACTTTACTGAATGGTTCATTTTGTTCTAAGTAGATATTTCAAATATGTCAGATGAATTGCACCCTAGATTTTCTTTGCCTTTTCATGAACTGCAAAAGGAGACTAGATGAGTAGCTCAAGTGTAAACATCTCTCATGTAAAAATTTCCGCTTAGAAATCCCCTTCTGTGTCCTTCACCTAGCTCTTCTGTGAATAACTGCTTTTTCTGCACACTGACCAAGCCTTTCGGGTGAGTGATATTCAAACAACAGGCAGCTACCCTGCTGCTCTTGTTGAGTCCCATTGTGAAGCTGGTGAACTGATTGATTGTTTGGTTTCTTGAGAACCTGATGTTGTTTCTGCTTTTTCACTGGATGACTGCAATGTTTAAGCAGGATAAAAGAACAATAGCAACAGCAAATACAGAGGAGAGAATTGTGAGAAATTAAGGCTGTATAACAAATGATTAAAAGTGCATTTCCTGAGACACCCTGCAAACAATGACCATTGATGCTGGGTCTGTGAAAAACTGGAGATTCATGATGCTTTTACTGACTTCTTAATAATGGATTTGGGGGATACCTTACCCGGTAAACCGAGTGCGGGGCCTAGATTCACAAATGCAGTCTCTGAGATTTGGTGAAGAATCTCAGGACAGCCATAAAATGACCAGGCTAGGTAGAACCAGCCTTCACATGAAAGCGAGATGCATAAACCAGTGATACATTATGTGCAAARGGCTTCACACATCCAAGCCTGTAGAGGACAGCTGAGTTTTCCTAACTTTAGAACTTTATGCCTGTGTGTGGCATGTACCCTTGTATCCTACTCCCTCTTCTACTTCCATTTCTTTTGCAATAGTGGTTGGAGTGGATTCTGTCATTTTTGTCATACATTTTGACACTGGCTATGGAATTCATTCTCCGCTCCCCCAGTAGACTCAAAGATTTGCAGTAAGTCAAAGAAATTAAATTTTAAGCTCACTATTGAAGGATAATGAATCTGAAATATGTGATCTTTTGTAAAATTATATTCTTTCAAATGCTTAGATTCAGGGAACGCTATCTCATAAGGGAGGTACACAAAAAACTGCAATCAAAATGACCTATACAAAACATAAAGAAGAGTTAATAGGATTGCTCTGAATTCTAAAGGGGGTGGTGCAGAACAGCACAAGTGGGCCTTGCAGTGGGGCATTTATAATCTCCAATTCCATTAACAAATTTTAATATAGTCTTTGAGGGTAGAAAGCAGTCGTTAATAAAACTTTAAATTAAAGCATGCTAGCTGTCGGATTAGATCATTAAAATTGCAGGGTACTGGCGGCTGACTGGCTTTGCAGAAGAGACATCGCTGCTAACCCTACATTGTCGAGACCATGAAATAATTCCAAAGCAAACAGSAAAAAGGAATAAAACAATTTTATATGTGTGAATTATGATTCTATATCATGTTTAATGAAGAGAAAAATGTAATCATATTTCATCAGCTCTCAGTGTAATCAGTGTTTCTGAACACTGGAGACTAGATGAAGAGGCAGAAGGATATGCATAGTGGGTCAGCAGCCGTTTGTGCAGACGGGCAGCTAGACAGGTGCTGCTTTTAGGCTGGCAAAGATCATTGCCCTGGATCAGGGCAAGAGGGTTATTTTCTGTTGCAGTTAGAGGATAGGACTGAGTCTGAAATGCTCTAGAGAAATGACATCTCCTGGTGGAAGAGTTYTCTTCAGCAGGAAGGCAAATCTGATTTCTAGAAATAATTGTTTCCTGGGGATATGGGTAGGTGCAAGATGAACCCAGTTTTCTTAGCAACTCTTTCTCAAAGATCTAGGAACTATCCTATGAGTGGGTCCTAGGAAATAGACTTGATAACTGAGTGTGCAATTTTGTTTGATAGTATCCAGAAAGTTTCTTCAAGGTCAGATGTGTATCTATAGGAAACCTTTTGTTCCCAGTTGTATTTTGCATCTCACACAAGAACATAGAGAAGCAGGCTGACTCCACTATGCCTGATACTATAAAAAAAAAAAAGAGTTTTTTTTTCCCCCAAAGAGATATGACTAATGTATCAAGAGTGCATGGGAGCAGAAGAAACCCTCAGACAACCTGCAACAAAGCAAGTTTGAACAAAACTGTGTGGCAATCTCCAGTTACCCCATGGCTGTATCTGGCTCCTGGCTGGCTGATGTCCACTGTCTTCTCCTTCCTAAAGGCTGCTTGCTTAGATAAAGCATCAGTGAAAGAGCCCTATTACCTCTATGGGAATGTTTCTTCATGGTYCTGTGCTGGTAGTGGTGGAGGTAATGACTTTGGGAAGGAGAACATGGAGCTAGCGTTGCAGGGAACCCATCTGCCTGGGGTTGTCTGTTTGTCCCAGCATCTGCGYCATTCCACCATCATAGGTTCAGATAGGACTTTGGATAAGAAGTAGTGCTTGGCTGAGATTAAGCCCATGWCACACCTGGATGTCAAATCTTCTCCAGAGTTGCTCCCCATCTTGCAGCTGGAGAAACACAGAAAGGATATGACTTTTCCAGGCTATAGAGGACAGTAGGAAAGAGGACCCACACTGCCTGAATCCAGGGCATGCTCCATCTATGAAGCCACAAATAGTTTCTGTGAGCTCTACACTAGTGCAAGCCAGCCCCAAGGAATGACCCTTCCATTGAGTAATTTAGAGATGGCAGACTAACTGACATCTCTGCTTATAGGAGACACTTGTGTTTCCATCTATTGGGACAGCACAGGGAATGGACAAACAGCTCAGGACTGGTGACAACCAAGGATATTTAAAGCAGCGCTATTTAAAGGGACTGAGCTACAGAATTGCCCCAGGTTTGGGAAGATCAGGAGCCGAAGAAAAGCATGTTCAAGTTTGCAGAACCTGATCTGCAGAGATAGCAAACAGCAAACACGTTCCTTGAACATAGCCTCTTACTCTTCATATGAATTGCTTGTGAACACATTTGCCTTTCTATGAATTATTCATTCTCTTAAATGATTGGGCAGATGATTTATGTGAATGCTTCTTGGCCTATTGGGAGATCTTTGCTTGTACAAACAGCCATGCTGGAAGTGTCCAATTGGTGCACATACAGGCTTACATGAGCATTTGTGACACATTTGCTTCCTTCAAGCTTTTAAGTAAACAAAGTGTGCTCATATGAAAGTCTAACTGGTGTCAGTGTGAATCTGTGCATGTATGAAAAATGAATACTTCTATTTAGTCCATGCAAAACATTCTTTTGATGTTGAACCTCACTGGTGAGCATTTTCTTCACATGCAATCTTCTTTCTTCTTGAAATAGACTTTTAGACAGAATATGATTTTTGGTTATTTTACTCTGAAGGTTTATTTCTAATCATCTCTCTCTGGAAAAAAGAAAAAAGGAAGGAATTAAATATTACTTGCATACAAGAGAGCGAAGTGTAGGAGAGCTGAGTACTCCTCCAGCATCTCAAAGAGAAATGAACACTTTGCAACTCGGTAGCTAGCAGGACTGGCAGTAGTACCTCCTGCCTGACCTCCAGAGACRGGGCAAGCAAAGATGGCCTCTCATGTGCATTGTCTCACTGCTTTACAGCATATACTTTTATTTGTTCATCTGAGTTTTTGTCTATAGACCAAGCTCTTGTAGCACATTTTTATTTACATAGTTCTCTTGTCCTTATGAATGATATTTCTTTTTTTTTCACTCCTAGCCATGTATATGGGGGTGGCAGGGAAGATTTCCTTTGTTGAACTCCTCAGCTGTGTTCTCCTGCATTGTATTAGGGTTGAACTTGAAGTAATTTGCTAAGGTWTTTGTGTCAGGGCTAGACTGGCTACTACTCTGCGTTAGCCGAGGAATACAGAAGAATATCTGGGCAGTCTCAGAGCTTATAGGCCCTTCATTTTAGGGGCAATGACCAGTGAGTACGTTCTTTGATGGGTTAACCTTAGACACTCATTAAAGGGTCCTGGGTTCATTATAATCAGAACAGTGAAACCACCATAGAGAGGCAAAATAAGCATCAGTATAACTTGGGGTCCTGCCTGAAACTATGTCCAGCAGCACGCACTTCAGCAATGCATATGAAAACTGGTCTGCAATCAAGYGCTTCTTGCATGAAGGTAAGAGCCTCACACCCAGCAGCTTATAGAGTATTGTGAGCTGTTGGTCACAACCAGACCAGTGTATCAAGTGCCACTGACAGACCTGTTGTCTGTGAATGTATCACATTTCTTTTAACATGCATATAGTTTTGGTCTCTGTGAATCCCACAGCATTTAAACATGTGCTGTGCAGAAGAAAGTACTTCCTACCCATCATTTTAAAACTCCATCCACCTTCTTCCTACTGTGATGCTTGAAAAAGGGAATCACCACCTCCAATTTCCTTTCTCCTTCTTTTTCYTTTCTTGGTCTATTCAGTCTCTCAGTATTGGGAACATGCCTCGTTCGGTCTTTTCACTTTTTTTTCTTGGTTTCTATAGTCTTACTGTGTCCTTTCCAAGATGCAGGATCAGAACTGTGCACAGTATGCAAAATACAGACAGACCGTGGGTTTCTGTGGTGATTATGATGACGGTTCCTGCACTGTGATCTCCTTTGCKAGTGATGCCTGTTTGACCAGGCGGAGTGCTGAGCACGCTTTATCTGTGTGCCTTCCACAGTGCTCTATGAATTCGTTAAGGACTGGTAGTAGCTAATTCAGAGCTTATCATTGTCTGTATAAATTGGGTTGCTGCTATGGATTTTTTCACCTTTGCTGACATTGCCTTACATTTATTTACATTGAATTTCACTTTCCGTTTTATTGTCAGTAACTCAGTCTCAGAAGATCCTCCAGAGCTTTTCACTGTCAGTGTTAGATTTCATGATCCTGAATAATTCTGTAGCATAGGCAAACACTGTCACTTCATTATTCACTGCTTTTCCAGATCAGTGATGAATATGTTGCATAGCACAGATCCCAGGATARGCCTCTAAGGAACCCAGTGACTAGGCTTTGGTCAGCCTGAAAACTGATCAGTTATCCTTCCCTTGCTTACTATTTTTTAACCATTTCTTACTTTGTGGAGGAACTTTCCGTCTTATTCCACAACATCATGGTGCCTTTTGTGAGACACCTTGAAAGAAACTTGGAAAATGCAATTAAACTTTAATACCCAGCTAATCCTTGCTGTTACCTGTGTTGACACCTTCAAAGAAATCTAGTAGATTTATGAGATATGACTTCCCTCCAGAGAAGCCATGTTGACTCTTCCCCAATATWTCCAGATTTATCTGGACTCCTATTAATTCTATTGTATATCATAGTTTCTTCAAATTTGCCTGCCACAGAAAGCACACTTACTTGTCTCTAGTTCCTTATGCCCTTTGTAAAGAAAAATTACGTGATATTTTCTACCTCCCACACCATTTGGTGCTTTGTCTGAGGAGCGTGGAGGAAGGCTGGAATACAGYGTGGTATTTTATCCTGCAGCTTCATGAGAAATGAGAGCTACCTCAGGGTCCYCTCAATCAGATTATGCAGGTGAGTCAGTGTGATTTGCCAAAGMCCAAGTTAGCATCTGCATAGACACAGATTTACATCTTTACATTCATCTGAGTAGGTCAAGGCACAGCCTTGGGCAAGGGCAAGATTCTCTCTGATCAGCTTAAAGGGACCAGTTCATATCTGTGTTTGGGAATAATGGGGATGAGAGAGGTGCATTAGACATGAGCATCGGCCAAACCTGCCTCAAACCTGACCGTTTGTACTGATCAAGACAAGCCTGTGGTTCAGATGCCGGGTATATGGTCATGTGGATGGTTTCAGGTGTTATCAACTGGGTTTGTGGAAAGCAGTGCCCAAAAAGCTGCAGCTGCTGCTTAATGGTTTCTTAATGTTTTTTTACCCAGAACATGTCATTGTGTTTTTTATTTATTATTTAAACCACTATGTCTCCCTAGTTTCTCCACCAGCACAACATGAGAATGGTCATGGTGGTTCAGATCAGTTGTCACTGTAGCCTGTTTTCCTGTCTCTGCTAACTCCCTCAGGTCAACACAATATCTCCTCTCCCTCAACAGCTCTTGTTCAGTATCAGTGTGGAGATCTTAGATCTAAGACAGAGGGCCCTGGGCTTCTGGACTAGCCGATAGGACAGTTTCACTGGCACCCATTAGCCTTCAGGTTATTCTGCTTCAGCATGCTCTTCTGTGATTTGCCATGTGGGCTGCTYCAGTTGTTCTGTGTCCCCAGACATGTTGCAGAAGTTAGTTCCTCAAGCATATTGGACTCCAGGCTACACTGACTCCTAATACACTCTGGGCACAATTTGAAACTCCCATTTCACTTAGACGTTGAAGGTTTTGGTAGCAACTAATTGAGAGATTTGGCCTGCTCCTTCCATTCTGCCCCTCCATTTGTTCTGAGTTGTGATTCTGGAGTGGACATACCATGTACCAGAAGACATTAATGACCTTTCCTTTGAAGCGAGAGAACTGTGACCATCTGGCCTCAGAACCTGTTCTAATGCAGGTAGCTTTCATGCCATCCTGGCAGAAAGGAGCGCCTTCTAAAAGCTCCCTCCTCATAGATCCATGCCTACTAGATGATTTTGCCACATCTGCGTAAAATCTCAGCCACAGTGCTAGTTCCATGAATTCAGCCATAATGGCCTTTTCCATCAGCATTTATCCTCCATAAACCTATTTTCAGATCACCATCAGAAAATATTCTGTCTCCTTCACCCACTTCTGGTTGTATTGGTTGGTACACTCCTCACTTACTCCCTGTAAGAGAAACCAGTGCTCTCTCCTGAATGACTCACTTTCAGCTCAAGATTAATTACTTATGGTTTATTTTCCAAAGCCAGCAATCTCTAAATAATGTTGAGTTGAAGTATACATTGATAATGACCAATGGAACTTACTTTCAGCCTCAGCTCCTTGCTCTCAGTCCAAAGAATCTACTTTCCTTCTGCTGCCTGTTAGAAGCACCTACTCTTTTCCTTTTTCTCAAGCTCTGGAGGAATCCTTGCTTTCATTGTTTCACTCCTTCTGAGGCTTGGATACCTTCCTGTAATTATCTCCTCTTTACTGTGAGGGCCACAAGGCCCATCTGCAACTTCTTATGGGTCCCCATCTCCTATCCAGACAGTGGCTAGGTAACCAGGCAGTAAGGCACACCTGCTTAATGAGTGCTCTGTGCTAAAACAGCCTCCTGGTCCAGAAGGAGATTCCTGAAACCAGACAGAGGAGAAACTCTCCCAGTGACTGCTTACTCAGATTGCCATGGCCCAACCATTAGGAAATACCAGGAGAAAAAGCAGCAATTATTTTAATGTCCTAGCCCAGCTTGCTCTTTCCTAAACCACAATGCTAGTGCTTTAAGTACTATATTTTTAGCACCACTTTATTTTATTATATCTGGATTGATATTTCTGTCCAACTGCAGTCCCCATGCAGAGCACCTCATATACAAGAGTAAAGATCTGCCAGCAGCATGTTCTTCCTGTGATAAACTGCAGTGTACTTAGCCACAAGGATGAGAGGTTGTTGTGAGTTTGCTAGTGACTGTCATTGCTCGTTTTGTAATCCTGGGTCATTGTAAGTGCTTTCTAAATTGATTTGTCCCTGTACAAGCATCACTGCCCAATTCAGAAAGGCCTGGTTCTCCGCTGCACTTCTTATGCAAGTGTGTCTCTCTGCAACATAAAAGTCAAATTGCATCATCTTTGCCAAGCTTCTTTCTCCTTAGGATCACACAGTCTGGGATCTGTTTTGAGAAGCTGATGTTGCTTATACGTGAATGGCAAATGTTTCCTGTCTTTATCATACCCTATCTTGGGTATAGCTGACTTATTTGGATGGCCACTGGTGCTGGTTTGGTTTTAACTGCTACTTTAATAAAACAACAACAACAGTCCTGTTGTGGAGATATGCTGTTCACAACAAATATGTGCCCAGAGACACTGACTTTTGCACCTAAACATTCAGCTGTCCCTAGAGGCCACTGGATGCCAGTTTCCTTTTTCTCACCTGGTGCCAAAGACATTCTGGTAGGATAGACCAAAAATCCAGCTTTACTACTGGGTGGCTTGAGCATATATTGCTTCAAGTTATTATAACTCCTGAAGTAGATGTTGAATGTAAAATAGGTGCCACAGCTCCTTCTTGGAATAAAATAGATAAAAAATCAATGCATTTGAAACAGAAATAAAAAATAATGTCTGCTAGCACTAATATTCCTCCATGYGAGACTGCAAGTGCTGAGTCTCTTGTGGCAACCTTGATTAAGAAAAACATCTTACTTTAGAGGGAAATTGAAGATCTAGAAAATATATCTAAACAAGTGACCTCTGGGTGATAAGTGTAATTACTGATACTCACATGGAGTTTTATGTGTGTGACTTAAAACAGGAAAGTAAGGACCTGGCATTGGAACATAAACTCAAATCTAGTCTGAGTAGTAGCAAAGCTTCTTGGATACAGGCAAAAGGTGTGAATCTGTGTTAGTACAGCTGTGACAATGACAGCACTCCTCTGCTGAAAGACCTACTCAGTAGGTTTTTTCATTGATTTTAGTGGAAATAAGATCAATTGTTTCTTTGGTTTCCTGTGTGGAAATAAGATTATGTTGAATATTAATTTGTCCTGCAATGGGTCCTAACTGTAATTTTCTAACAGCAAAGGAGAATTCATGTATTTCCATAAATTCAGATACTTCCAGCTATTCACTCCACATATTCATAGACATTATCTCAATTCCCAGCTCTAGTTCAAACAAAAGTTAGTTCCTTTTACAAATAAATTATTTTTCACTGTTGCTGATATTTCTAATTTTTGTAGGCAAAATTATACATTTGAACAAAGGAGACAAAAAGTATCTTTGATGTAACACAGTCTTTCTGAGAGTCATACATAAAATAAAAGAGAAAAGATAGTCTGGAAAATTTAAGGAACGAATGGGAATGACTCCAAGTTACCTTGTACTTTATTGAAGTCCTCAGAAATGTTCTTTTCTTGTTTTCTGTATTGGAGCTACTCCTTGAAGTACATATGAATGCCTCTTCAAACTAGTATTTAATCTTTGACTATATGTATTTTTTTTGCTTGTAGAAAGGGAAGGGGTCTTTATAGAATCTTTTATTCTTTATCGTCTCTTCACCTTGGTCCCTGATTTTTGGTGAATGTTGCTGGGAGATATGGTAGTACCATATACATTGTTCAGAATAGGAATTTCCCCACTTTCTGCTGATCTCCCATGTGCTATAGTGATTTCTTTTACRGGGTGAAATCCTCAGCTGGTACAAGTCTGCCTAGCTTCGCTGCTGTCAGGTTATCCCATGTGAGGATTTCTATAGACATCTTTACTTAGACAGAAATGTTGTCTAGTGAAAAAGAATTTTAGCTACTTCTCCTCGATTTCTACATATAACATCAAAATATACGCCCATTGAGTTGATGCTTTTCAGCCCCTCAACACATGGCAAACTCCAGCATGCTCTGGCATGGTGCATGGAGGTGGCATGGGGCATGCACACACGCTTTACCCACAGCTTCTTGCCTAGATCCCCATGGGTGAGTGTAGAGATGGGTTTTGCCTTCTGTTTTGCAGAAATTACAGACTGAAAAGCTGGGGGATCATGAATGCTTTAAYGTGCCTAGGCTCCACCCAGAGCAGCAGCTTTCTTTCGATGGGGCTAGTACATGTCCGGTGTGGCACCCAGACATAGGAGGTGGCCTGGCAATGTATCATGAAGATTTCCATTCTTGAAAAACCTTTTGGTGACCTCTCCTCTCTCAGCTAAGTTAGGAAAAGTAGTCAGGAGGTTGTGTGCAGTGTRCATGACCAAAGCTCCCAACGCGTTGGCCTCTTTCACTGGTAAGTGTTGCTTCAAAGTGCTTGTGCCAACCTGCTCCCAGGGGAAGGGAAAAGTGCTGGCCTTATTCAACATGGGGAAAGTCACACTAATTTAACCATACTGCTTGAAACATCTATTAAAATCAGAGCAAATCCCTAGTGCAGGTGTTCTCAGCCCTCCCCGGTGTTGCCTGCGTGTGTTGCCTCTGCTGCTGAGCACCCAGCTGGAGCGTCCTCCTGTGGCAGCCCAGGGCTCCTCATTTCCCTCCTGGATCCATTCCTCTCCAGCAGTATCCAAGTCTGCAGGAGGCTGCTTCTAAAGGTGCTGCAATTTGTTAATGGTGAACATCCTCGCTGTTCCAGTGTGCATGCATAGCATCTCTGTCCTCAATAATTGCCTGTGTTTGATGTCTTAGATCAAGCTGCTTGAATCAGGGATATGCCTGACCTGTGTGGAGTCACTCATTCTACATGTAGTATAATAACCGTAGTAGTAGCAGCAATAATACTAATGGTAGTGTTGTCATGGGTGGGATATTAGAATACACTAGTGCCACAGCTCCTAGAGGAATCTTAAAAGGCATGATAATTAAGTCACAACAGCCTACAGACCTGCTGAGAAAAAGAGATGCAAGAAAAAAAGACACAGACAGCATGACTGCAGTATGGGCACTCAGAGAGCCAAGGTTTATGAAACTTCTACTCAAAAAGGAATAGCAGGAGGCAACCTGGAATTTCTTAAATAATAGGCAAAGAAATTGTGTAAGCTAATAATAAAGTAAAGGGTACGCAGTGCAATAACAGGGCCTTCTGCAAATATGTCTCAGAGGAAAGGAAACCATTGTAATAAAGAGGGAGGAGTATGAAATCAATGTCGGCTCAAAGTCATTGGGATACTTCATTCTTGGGAAAAGCGAGGGAAAGGCAGGGAAAGAAAAGCGAGTGAAGAGAACGGAATGGAATGGAAGAGAAGGTAAGGCAAGGCAAGGCAAAGAATCTGTGGTAACTAGGGAATGTGGAACTGATAACTAGCATATAGATTAATGTGTGAGAAATTAAGTTTTTATAAAGAAGGGGTCTGAGTAGCAGGAATGAGAATTTGCAGTGATTTGTTGGCACACTGGCAATTCCCCAGGGAATTATATGTGTAATGGAGAAGAGTAAAACCCTGGAAAGAGTCAAATATTAGTATTAAAACATACATAGAGAAAAAAACCCATGATTTTGGTAACTTTCACAAGTTACTGTGACCTTAGCCACCRGTAAAATAACAGCACAAAGAGAAAAATACTGTATCTCCACACAGCCAAGAGATAATGGAGTAATAAGCAGCAAAAGTCTGCTTTGAAAAGAAAAATCACTACAGAGTGACTCTTTTAAAAATAGAAATTAAAATGGATGATTTGATCAAAATAGGGCTAATTCTTCTGCACAGGAATAATTTTGATTTGTAAGCAGGATAACTTTTCACAGCTGGAAAGTTACTTCCACCTATGAACGTTTGCAGGACTGGAGTACTTGTGGTAATGGGAATGCAGCTCTCGGGATGTAAAACGTGAGTTCGGAGCCCCAGCGCTGGTTTATAGAGCCATGTGGCCTACATTAGCAGGAGATGAGTTTCCATCTGTACTGACAGTGCACTGCACSAGAAAAAAACCCTCACTTTTTAAGACTGCCTAAGGGATGCTCAAAAGAGAAGGAAAAAAAAAAGATAACCACCTGTATGTATCTGAATGGTGTAAACAGGGAAAGGCAGGAATTATTTAGTATGGTATTAGGAGGCATAATTTGCACTACTGTGATGGGAAATTAAAAAAAAAATCGTATAGAAAGGAAAAGGTAAATTTGAAGGGGTATTAAAACCTTCCCAGAGCTTCTGAGATAAGCTATATAGGACCACACTGGCACTCCAGTCTGGAGACACTGAAAACTGAGTTAAAGAAATAATAAGAAAATACAGAATAGGTTATGGTCTTATTCTGGCAAAGAGAATGGCTRTGAGAACCTAATTAGTTATTTTAGTCAGGCTCCCCAGTGGCAGTCATGTCTGGATTTGCCTTTCCGATTCTGCAGCCGGTTTCTTCTCTGACTTCAGGTCAGTCACGTGAGTTTAGCGAGTGCCTAACGGGGAGCCCCATGGAGCTGTTACAGCACCCAACACACAGAAAGTGCAGGGGAGCACGTGAGGGCAGCAGTGTCACCCAAGACTTAACTAGAAAGAGTAATGAGTAAAAAGAAACAACTGGGGATGACAAAAGCAGTGTGAAAAAGAGGACAAGGGAGACTTTTTGAAGGAATAGTTGAGATGCAGCGACACGGAAGATGTCTTGGTGCAGCAGGGAAGCAATAGGAGATGGGGTTTGCGAGAAAGAAAGATGCAGGGYGCTTCTCGGCAGGGCTTGGGTCCTCAGGGGTGCAATGAGGACACRGGGCTTGGAGGTGGGCCGTGCTCCTTGGCCAGCGTGGTGCAGCCCATGGTAAAGTCTGGGCATCTGTCTGCTTCCCACCAGCTTGCTGTGGCTTTGGGGCAGAAATTCAGTTTTGTGATTAGGGTGGCAGCCCTGAATTTAGCATTCTTATGTTCAAACTACTGCTTCAGTGCTTGAAGGAGTCTTGGAGAAGTCACTTCACTTCCCTGTTTAACAATAAATTTAAAGAATGCTGAAGTTGTTCCCTGAAAAAAACTCCAAATTTGCCAGCCAGCTCACCTGGAAAATCCCATGCATCATATGCAGATGGGAGTGTGGATACGTAGGAGCTCCAGAGAGAGGTCCTGTTCTCATCTCATTTTCCAGACACTATAACTGTGCTTCTACATCAGTCAGATTTTTGTCTTGGTCAATCCTCATTTGCAGCTGTGCATATATATAAGCACTTGTACAAACACATGCAGAAGGGCGACAAGTGAAAATGAAGAAAGCATGGAGATGAGCTGACAAATCACAACCYGACTTTGCTCACTTATAGACTGAGCCAGCTGTCATGAATTACACAAGCCATTAAACTGCTTTAATTTATGTCAGGATGTCTGGCTTGCCTTTTAGAGGTTGCAACATTCAGAGATCAAATCAACTCAGAGGTCTTCCTCCCCACCCTCTGCAGGGAATGCATCCTGGGGCAGTGAGATCCTCAACCCACAAGGTGCTGAGCTGGAAGCTGCTGAACTCTCACCAGCTCTGATGATTTTGCATTTTATACTGGAACAATTGTGCATTTATGAGTCTTATTTCAGGWCTTATTTGCTTAGGACTTTTCTTCGTGCATTACAAAATGGACATGAAGATGTCCATTCTTCTGCACATGATGTGGAGCATGAGACACAGGTATGTTTTTATGTGAGGTTTATGCTGACTGTGGGAGAACAGGTGATATGTGATATGGCRTAAGGCCTGATGGTGCAAAGCTAGCAAAGCAGTGCTTTATAGCAGATATGAACCAGCAATTTGTGTTTGTACTGACATGATCATCCCATCACRTCAGTGTGACAATTTTGATTCTATACAAGGCCTCCTGATACCTGARTTTCTCTACCATTGAACTGTGGTTGTAAGGAACGAAAGACTGAAAAATGCTTGTTAGGATAGGATAACATTTCTAACATTTCTGCTAATGGTTTTACACCTCCATCTTCAGGCTAGGCAGCTCCCTGGCCAGGAGTTGACAGTGACTCTCTGAAAGTCAAGCCAGTTCTGATATACCTTAAAAAAATGCAGCAAAATCTTCTGGGACATCTTTATTCAGATGGTGAGGGCTTTCTTTCCCTCTGAGATAAATTGGCCAGAAGTGATTTTTAGCAGTGARTTAGGGTCCCATCTTCAGACTGGAGAGAGCATCCTGCCATGCAGGACACCATGCACCTGACTTGGCAACCATCACCATCTCAATTCAATTTGTGTCCCCATCCTAGCTGTGTCCTTAGACTCACAGGAGTATAGAGCCACGATTGGCTTTCCAGAGGGAAAAGCCAGACTCTAATAACAAGGCAGCCTGAGGGAAGTACTGGCTCACAGATCTAAAGTGATCCGGCTCTATTTTTATCTGTGGCCTTGCCCATTAACTGTACCTGCAACACTTGGTTATGTGAAATTTTGTTTGTACAGTCATCAACAGGGATGGTGAAAGAGAAGCAGAGGGACAAGACAGCCCAGGGAAATCTTACTGTATCTAGAGACACAGCTTTACATGCGCCTGAGGCAGGAGAGGTCTTATGCGCTCCATCTTTGCTGATAGAGAAGTAAGAATGCACCTGGCTGCCTTTGCTCAGGCCATTTGATTACTGTATTGGTTGGCTTTGCTGCGACATCTGTGACAGGAGAAAGGGAGAGCAGGAACAATTCATTAGTGTATATATAGCCAAAACAAAAATTTCAGGAGAAAAGCAGGAGAGATGGGAGAGTGAAAGCATCCGCACAGCAGACTGCCGAAGGAGAAGTCTGGGCATGCCTTGTTCATGGAGACCCAGCAAGTCGCTGGTTTTGCAGCACTCTCTCTCTKGCCTGTAAAGTTGTGTCTGTATCAGCATATCCTTTAAATTTCTTCCCGCAGCACTACATCACGAAACATCTCTGCTTGTAATACTGGGGATGGTATGATTCTGGGCAAGGCACAGGCAATTTTAAGCCTATGTTTGTTTAGAGCCCAATGAGTTTTTCTGCAATACCTGGGCTTTACTGAGCAGTGCCTAAGCCATGCATTTCTCCATGCATGCTGTTCGGGAGCCTGCAACCCTGTGTGGTTATGCCTCAGCAGCTTTGTGGCTCAAGGCACAGTGGCTTTGCAGTTCACAGCTGTGCTACAAGATGGTCCCAGATGTGGCTGACTCAGCAGCTGAGCTCTCCTTCCCCATCACCTCTCCTGCCTGCTCTCCTGCTCAGCTGCTCCTAGGAAAGTCTCTGTCTCCAGCTTTTCCAAAGGGGCTGCATGACCCAGGCATCCTTTTCCTAAAACAACATGCCATGATAACAGAAAACAAGGAAGTAAAACAAGTAGCATCTTTCACAACCACAATATAATTTTTTCAAGACTGTCAGGATTTTCYCTGGCTTTCTTCTCTGAGTAATGGAGCTGAGAACCATGGTAGGGAGCCCTAGCCACATATCCTTGTCATCACACCCCACATACGTATACAGGCAGGGGGGGACTGTGGGTGCCTAGTGAGAACTTCATGCTGTGTCTTGTTTTTCTGCACAGTCAGGATAGTTTCATGGAAGTGGGTATAAATGCTCCTTTTTACCTCCCTAGTGTGATCACACAGAGAAGCTACAGGCCACCAGGCCAAAGCTGACTGAAGTCCCAAGCAGTGGACAGCCACACAGAGGAGTGCTGGGGGCTGCAGCCACCCAGCATAGATAGGTTTCTTTCCTTAAATTATACTTTAATTTCCTCTCCTTCTGGTACCAATGCCTATGTTTTAATGAGCTCTCTTCCCGAGCATATCAAACAAATCTGATCCCTAGTGCTCCCTGTTTGCAATTCCCAGTGGCTTCTAACCAAGAATTGTGCTGTTTAATTTTGCTAGTCTTCCAGTTTACATTGAAGCATTAAAAAAAAAAATACATAGAAGAAAGGACCATATTTCTCCTAGCCTATTGATAGAGCGTGATAGGTATTAAATTCTATAATTCTTTCACTGGCCTTTAAGCAGCCTTGGTGTTAATATTTAATGATGAAAGATGCTGGTAATCAGCCCTGTATCCCAAGTGTCTGAATGCTTTATGTTCTTGCCTTTGGGAGCCTAATTGTGAACCCAGCCTGCCAGAGCTTCCTACCCCAACTTAATAAACTTTGCCATTCAGATGCTAGCTTCCTGCCCAGCATATCATCTGTCTGCAGACAGGATCCAGCACAGAGATGATAGGATAGCATGAAGAGGAAGGATGGAGAAGAGCATGATAATAAGAGCACAGAGGCAGCTAAGAGATGATTGTGAAGCAGGCAGTGTCCACTGCCATTACAGATAAAGCATAGTCCAACTAGAGAGACCAAGGACARCTCGATGGTATGGATTTGGCACTGCTTTATGGACAGCTTTAACTCTCAACCTTGACACAGATGTCTGTGGGTGACACTACAGCACAGCCTAGAAATAGCAAACTATAGTGTGTTGACCTCTTTGTCCCTAGAGTGGCAGAATAGCAAGGGCCGTGATCATGGGGGTCCATGTATGTCAGCCCGTTACTGGTCCCACATTTCCGAGACCAGCCACCCTACCCCAGTAGGTGACATCCTTCCATCATCCTGTCTGATGATGATGTCTCTCCCACATTCCAGTCAGCCCGGGCTCCTACACAGATATCTCTTGGTCCAGATAAAGTCAGACACTTTGTTCTGGGACTCACAGCTCCATCTCCAGGTCTTTCATCTGCTTTTCAGAGCACCGTAGCATGTGCTGGCTGATGTGGAGGTCTGCCACAGCGCAGGTAGCACTGCTGAGACTGATGCTTCACTGGGTTTGAATGGCCTCAGGCAAAGTCAGCAGAGCCCTGTTCCAAAGGAGAACGGCTGTTACTTGCTAATAGTACTTAGCGCTCACACGTTGCAAAGACATTCGTGTTCAAAGCCATGTACAAACATGATCTCATTAACTACTGGCATGGGAGCAAGTACTGTCATCCAAAGCCAACTGTTGGGAAACTGAGGCAGGCACATGAACGTGCAGCTGAGCTAAGGAAAATGCACATCACCCAGCTGCCATGATCACATCCCACTGTCACCATGCATCATACTGCCCCTGCTTCCCTAACYGCAGGGTTACAGCTGCCGGCTCTTTGGATGCCAGCACTCGGCTGGCTAGTCCTTGACCCTACTGGTGTCATTGAAGTGGGAGCCCTTCCCATAGAGCTGTGAGCCATGTTATACTAGTAGCAAATTATTTCACTTCTACACATTTTGTTCCAATTTAAGAGATGCAATAAGCTTTTGCCATAAGGCATAAATCTTGTTTTGCTTTATATTTGTCTGTCTAGCATTTATGCTTGTGTAATGAGATGAGTAGTAACCTTGCAAGCTGATTGTTTTATGTGGCCAGATATAACCATGGCAGAGGCCAGGACCAAGTCTGAATACAACCCTGTGGGAAGTCTGTCAGGAAGACCAAAGAGAGATGTGATCCTAGACTTAGGAAATATGAAACATTAGTGTGGAAGGCTCAAACACAATAGGTCAAGACACAGGCTGTTCAGCAGGAGGTTTTTAGGGGATAGGATGTGCCAATGGGATGGAAGGATGGACAGACAGATGTGAGTACCTCTATTTGGGCAGTTTCTCTAGGAAGATGCTTGGGAAACTCCCTCCAGCAGTTCCTTCCCTCTCCCAGTGCCCAGAGAGTACAGGCTTCAGGCCCAGCTATAGCTTGGCCCTGGTGTCCTCTCAAGTTGTTTGGCATGACCTGGCCTGCCCCAGCATCTCCCTCCTCCTGGGCACTTCTGCTTAGGTGGTCAGTTCATGGAGGTAGAGCCCTTCCCCTCTAGGTCACCCTGGTCACTCACCGTATTGCATTGCCTGTCCTTCAATGTTGCTTAATCTCACGTTCTTTCTGAGGTAAGTAAGTGCAGCAAAATCTCCACTCTGACARAGAAGTATTTTATCGCAGAAAGAAGAGATAAGAGCATCTTCTCTTGCTAGTGYCACAGACTTCAATAAACCCGCTTTTTACCCTGGTAGCAGGCCAGCACCTCCTGAACTGGTCCAGAAAGGCTCTTCATTATACAAGGAGTCACAGAAAAGGTAGAAGGACTTTATTACTGGAGCTGGGAGTACTGGGAGGCCCCAGCTAGGAGGAGAGCCCTGCAGACCGGCTGTAGGAGGAGAGCCCTGCAGACCGGCTGTGCAGCAACTGCAAACACCCATGCAAACTGCAGTTCTCAGGCAGCCCCAGCTGCCCCAAACCTGGGGTCAGGCCCACCAGAGCACAGGGATTTGTTTGATGATGATATCAGGCTTTTCACTGTCTAGTATGGAGAGGTACCAGAGCTTCTGGGAGAGAGAGGCAGAAAAGCCATCTTCRTGCTGATGGATTGGTCAGAGTCACTGCAATCACTCAGATTTCCTTCAACTTCTTGCTCCATTCCTGTCTCTAGTGAGAAGGGCTCAGTTTTCCAGGCTTGGCACCAGGGGTCTATCCCAAGGGACAGAGTATCTTTCATGCAGGTCATCTGGGCCACAGCCTAGCCAGAGCCCCTTCAAAGGTGGGCAACTGCCATTGGGTGGTGGTATTCACTGCGATATCCTCAGATCTGAGCTCCCGTTGGTTCTGAGGCACCACAGGGGCCGAAAGGACTGTTTCTGAGTGGTGGGAAACCATGAAGTGTCAGCCCAGGTATTGAGGCTTGAAAAAAACGTTGGGAGAAATGTTGTGTTACAGAGCCAGCTCCTGAGATAGTGTGTCACACTGTCACTGTGGCTGGAGGTGAGCTTCCTGTTTTCTGCTGTGGTTGTGACAGTTGGGATTAGCAGAGGCAGGCATCTCCAACCTCATGATTCAGTACAGAATAAGAAATGGAGGAAGGCAGTGATGTGCAGGGGAGGGCGCCAAGCTRGAGACTGACAGAGGCAGATAAGGCTTCCCCGTGGCATGCAGAAAGTGTTAATGAGCAGGCTGAGCTCCCTCTGTACCTCAGATGTATCACTGCTGGTGTCAAGCACACAAAGCTGGGACAGTGGGCACAGCCTGCTTTCACTCCCCCTGCCACCTCCAGGACAGCAGTCTTTCTTCAGTAGAGACAAAACTCCCTTTCCCACCTTTTCTCAGTCCTGGGGCTTCTCAGCTGTGGACATCTGAAGCCTCACTCATGGGTCATTGAATCCTCTCAGTTGGGTGCACTCTCCGGGAAGCTCCTATACAGATGCTTCTCAGGCACCACCTCCTCCAGGCAGTTAACACTCACCTTGGCTCTTGGCATCTCAGTACGGCCATCAGTCAGCCGGAATGTGTCCTCCTCTTCCTCTTTCCATCCGTGTTTCTCACTAAGCCTCCCACTCTGCCATTGTTGTCTTCAGCATCCTGTCATTCAGCACTAGCCTTCATGCACACCTTTCTCCAAAATGAGGAGTTACTCCAGCGCAGGAGTCATACCTTGACGTGACAAAAAAACATGGACCGGATCAAATGTTGCCAGGAATCTTTGATTTTTCTCTGCTCTTTCTGATTCTAAATATCAAAGGCAAAATAAGATTCTATTTGTACCAGAAAATGGTGCAGGAAGGCACACTGTAAACAAACTAATGAGTTTAGTGCCAGTGAGAATAGCCCATGCTATTACATCTCTCTTCACAAAATGAGAGAATCCTTCTGATACAATTTACTGACATCATTAGCAGGACTTCCTGCACTGCTGMAGCATCTTTCCCCAACACTGCTTCAGAATTTAAGCTTTCAGGCTTAAAATGCWATTGTTTTGAACTTTACATAGGAARAACACTTTAGAATTGGAACTATGTTTGTCTAAGGGGTTGCCTGGAACTGCTCATATTCATCTAAACTGATGTAGACTTTGACATGTAACAATGACAGATTAACTTTCACCACTAGCAGCCATTCCAGGAAAAACCTCGGCTTCTGTTTTTATTATTCTCCTGTTGCAAACTGCTTCCTCTACTTCCTCAGGGGAGCAGAGCTGCTCCAGCTATTTTGGACAATGCTGTACTGATCCAACAATATCTAGCRAAGAGTTTTGAAGTGGCAACAAGATTGATTTAATATCAAAAGAGTTTCTGCGTCAAATTCATTTGATGCTTTTATTTTTTAATGCAACTAAACTCTTCATTGTGCAAGCTGACTGCGCTGTAGAATTTCTGATTTGAAGGAAGAGCTGCAGGACTGGAGAATCAAGTGRTGTCGGGATGCTTTGGAGTCAAACATTAAGTCTGTTTTCTGCTGAGGCACAGAATCTTAATTATTCCTAAGAAATACCATGAGCAATCCAGTCTGCACTTCAATACACTGTTGGCCTTTATCGTATCACTGTTATAAAGACTTCTGGGAAAATGTTTCTGAAACTGTTACAGAATCACAAAATTATTTAGTTTAGAAGAGACCTCAAGAAGTCTCCAGTCCAACCTTCTGCTCAAAGTGGGGCCAGCTTCAAAAACAGGTCAGATTGCTCATGGCCTTGCTCTGTCGAGTTTTGAAAATCTGCAAGGATGGAGATCCCTCCACTTCTCTGGGCCCTTGGTCTAGTGCTTGACCTGCATTACAGTGAAGAACTTTTTCTTCGTGTTCAGCTGAGATTTCCTTTACAGTGTGTGCCTATTGCCTGTTGTCATTTGGCTGTGCACCTCCAAGAATGGTCTGGCTCCATCTTTTCTATCATCCCCTAATAGGTTTCACTGATGCTGTAGGACTGCATCTTGCTTCTGCTATTGCTTCTTAAGTTGCAGCAAGCTCTGCTGGGTTGCTACTTTAGCTGTGGAATAACAGAAGTAATTTAAGAGGAACTTTCCAGATAAATCTTCTTTCATATTCCTTTATTCAACTGGAGGAATATAACATTTGATGAAGATTGCCCCATCCAGAAACCACCTAGATTTTCAAGCTTCCTCTCCAGTTAATTGAGAGAGATTGACTATATGGGGTTAATTCTCCACTGTTCAGATTTCCCACCACAGCTCCACCTCTGAATCAGCCTCTGGGGGAACCTGCCTCTGCTGGCTGCAGATGGAGCCTTTGGAGAAGTGCCAGCCATGAAAGATGCTTAAACCTGTGTGAGGCTGGCAGTCCTTACGGTCCCCTTCCTCTCATCGCTACAACACGTACATGCACTTCACACTCAGCCACCTTCCTCAGTTTTGCATTTATATTTAACTTAAGAACAGCTAACTCAGATTGAGCTGTTTCTTTTCCAGACAAACTTGTCAGAGCTCCTTATTTGTATGCTTCCTTCATCTCTCTTTAGAGCCTCTACCTTTTGCTTTCCTGAATTGTAATTAAAAGCCTACATCTGTCCTACAGACCCTGGAAACAACTCCCAGGTCCATGGCATACCACAGCCACATTTCATTTTTCTGCTGGGGCAATAATTTTGCACCTATATCTGTCCCCTTCTGTTCCTTCACTGGTTTCCAGTCGATCTACCAACCCAGTCCTTTGTCCCCTAAAGGAACTGTGTCACACTCTGGTAGTACTAGTATTAATGAGGGGTGGACCATAAGTCCGAATGTGCAGTCCAAATAATACAGAATCTACCATCATAAGGGAACCATGGAGACAACCCTCAATGGATTTCAGGGCAAATCATCAGAACAGTGATAGGTCTTCTTGAAGGGAGCTGACAGCCCAATATTTATCAAYGCCCTGGAAGAGAATGTACAATCTTCAGTGATAACAATTAAAGAGGATCTAAAACCCAGCAGGATGATAAATGTCACCAAGGCAATATGAATCACTTGGAAGGCTGAAGTCATTCCAACAGTCTGAATTTTGGTACAATGAAAAGTAGATCCATGCATCTACGAACAAAGACATACGTATAGATTGGGACTCTACAGAGAATGGATTAAAAAAGCATAGCGGGATCAGATGGAAGGTATCTGAACTTGAACTTCCCACAGATGAGAATGACAAAGAGCAAAGCACACGGTCTTCACATTCATATAGGACTGTGTATTACTACTACACATGGCTTTAGTAAGACAACTAGTGTGCTCAATGTCCAGTTCCAGGGTCACACATCAAAAACGCTACTGAAAATGTGGAGAGGTTTCAAGAAAGAGGTATCAAAGTTAGTTAAACTCTGAAAAAAAAAACATGTTTCATAATGAGAGGTTTAATGAAAAGGACTTTAAATAGTGACTTGATGTAAGGCTAGAAGTACCAGCAAAAGAGAAGATATTTGAGACCAGAGAGCACTTTAATCTGGCAATCAAAGRTGTAACAAGGTCTAATGGCTGGAAGCTGAAATCAGACAAATTCAGCCTGAAAAGAAGACACGTTCAAACAGGGAAGGGAATTAGCCATTAAACAATCTATGGAGGAAATGGTTGATTCTTCCTCACTTGGAGTTTTTACTTGAAATTGGATGTCTTTCTAAAAGATCTGCACTGGCTTATCCTGAAATTATAGACTTGACACAGAAATCACTTGGTAAAACTATCTGGCCTTGGTGATGAAGGAGGACAGAGTAGCTTTTCTGGCCTTAGCATCAATAATCCACGACATCCTGTCATGGAGACATTTGCTCATCTTGATCTACATGACTTTAAAAGCCACACGAACAAGTCTATTTGCACTTGTGTTACTTTGAGTTATTTACAGATTACTCCACTGCATGCAATAGCTCTGCATCAAATTCTTCTTGAGCTCTATACATGTCTATATGATCCAGACAGATCTCCTACTTCTCACTGTTCATTTTCTCACTAGGATTTTCACCTTCCTGCTTGCCTCCCAGGTACCTTTGACATAAAATAACTCATCTCAAAGCAGATTTAATCTGATTCCTGGGCAGATACCCCTTTTTCAGGGAGACTTAGCATAGTGAGTGGCAGCTATCCTAATTCATGACTATATTAAGCACAATTAAATTTATTGCATACTCCCAGAATGGCCATTGAGCAACATCAGATCTCTGGAAAACARCCCTTTGAGAAGAGTAGGCCAGAGGTGAGTGTGCTGGCCCTGCAACAGGATGCTCTGGGCAGGAGACTGTCAGTCCTGCCCTGCGCTGATCTTGGTACAGTGCTGCCAAGCTGGTAGGAGGCTGGATCAGTCCGAGAACAGGAGTGGGACAACTCCACGCCAGCATCAGACAGCAGCCATGCAGAGGTGACACAGTCTCTGAGATAATGGGAGTCAAAACCCTTGTCCTTGGCATAGTCCAAAACAGTGGGCGCAGGCTTTGCTTACTTTTCATATTTAGTTTTGGTTGTATTTAGATTTACATAATCCAGAAGAATAAACAACACAGTGAAATGGGACTAAATAAGGGGTAAAAAGAGGAAAACACAAACATATTTACCTAGTCTAATGAGCTGCACTCCAATCAAACATGAGCTGCTGCCTGGACTCCTGAAGGGCATAGCCTGGCACTTGCTATGAAACCTGGGAGATGAAAGTGGGAGAAGAGAATCAGCGTGATTTGGAAAAAAAGCAAGATCAGTTTCTCAGGTATGAGGGATGCCACATCTGCCCAGTTACTTCCACCTGACAGTCATCTAGTAATGCCTCCTGGGGTGTGCACACAGCCAGTCACCACAGGGTGAGGCATCTCCAACTGCTGTGCTCTTGCCAGGAGCTGCAGTAGGGGTGCTTCACTGCTCCTTGACACTGCCTGGTGGCATTCACTTCTCTGGAGGAAGCTGAGGATGAGCTGAGGATCGATGGCATGAGCTGCAGGGAGGGTGTGCGGGTTAGAAGGTGTAGGTGGTTAGAGGCTTGCACCAGAAAAGCCATCTGGTCAGGCACTTCACCAGCACTGCCACATCCCTTCTCTCTTTCCTCATTTTCCTGGCTTGAGAAGGTACCACAAGCACGTCCAGGTAAAATGTTGGGAACAAAGTTTACTCTCTGAGAAAAGAGCTGAAACTAATACTGAAACAATGCATGCTTTTATCCCGTGCTTGGTAAGCAGTCTTGATCAAAAGAAGAACAGATCAGAAAGTCAGTGTGCATTGTTACTCCACTGTTGAAATGCTAGGTTACATTTTTTTAACGAGATTCTGAGAATAAATGTATTCTAATTAAATAGCTTAAAACATAACAAAATGCAATGTTTCATTCTGGATTTAATGTAACATTTCATTTGACCTCACATCCATTTTTCAAGGCTTTGTGTCAGAAGAAAAGACCTGAAAAAAAGGCGGCTTTAGCCAATCGGGTGCATTTTATTTTGTCTTGGTTTACTAAGCGAGCTAAAAAAAAGAAACCACTATACAAAGACTACCCCACAACTGAAGCTCCAGACATGCACCAGGCAGGAGGCACAGACACAGCAACAGCCCCACACATTCAGTAGGGACTCAATTGCTTGTCCGTAGTCTTCRTACCTCCCTTGCACAGGTAATAAGAGCCTTGGCAGAAGGCAACCTGCTGCCCACTACTGAAGTGCATAATAAGGTGTATGTTTTATAAGGGAGATGGTTTTAATGGGGTTTAGTGGATCTAAGAGTCTCCACTGTGTCATAAATTCTGGAGACAAGCTTTTGGTGTCACACTGCTTCTTGTTATAATGAAGGGGATTTGAATAGGATGTAATGTAGTTGGGAGCTAAGATATGGCAGCCATTTATCACAAGAATCTGCTGCAGCACTCAGGAAAATGAAAGCTTTTTTAGATATAGATACAGATATATTGGAAACGGACTGAGTTCTCACACAGGAGGCTCTTTTATCACCAGTAATATCAGGACAAATACTGCTTTGCACTTGGCACCGCCTCTAATTGCATTAACATATCAGTTGTGAGTGGTAATGCTTCTAGCCAGAAACTCATCACCAGTAAAGCTTCTGGCATATGAAGAAGGGCTCCAGCTGCTTGTAGGTGTGAATATTGTCATAAATGGGATTTCATAAGCACAAGTAAAAGATCCACTCGTATCTCCTTCCATAGTAAATGAAGCAGCTCCTTGCTTTGCAGCTCCTTGCTTCCCTTCTCTAGCTCTGTGTGTGTGTATGTGTGTGTGTGTGTGTGTGTGTGTCTGTGTACACTTGGTTGCAGGCAGAGGCAGTAAAGTAAAGTTTCAAGGCAATAATGGAAAGATTTACCCCTCAGGGACAAGCTCTCCTATACGTTCTAAGAGAATAAACCTCTGGCTTTTGTATTGACTTCTATTACCCTGTAGTGGGACAAAATGTCCCACTACAATGATAAACTGTGTAGGGCACTGGGGATTAAGTCAGGGAAAGAACTCTAAAGAGAGCTTTAAAATAAGCTGTGGGGCAAAGTTTGGCACTCCTGCTCTATCAGCTGTGTTATCTTCCTTACCTGGGATGGTTGGAAGGGATCTGCATGAGGGGATACTTATGATGATTGTAGAAAGACCATCTAATGTCACTCTTCCCCCAGACAGCAGGTGCCTGGCTGTGCCTCCACTAGGTTTCCTGCAGGACATACTATGTGGACTGGCCTCATGCCAGAGGCAGCAGCACTGCCCATGCAGCAACATGCACCTGCAGCCACATTGGCTGTCATGTCCCGGGGCTGACTGTGTCATGATGCAGCAGAAGGATGGCACTGTGTGGGTTGGTGCTTGGTGGGGTGCACACCTCCRACCTGGCCAGGCACCCCTCTGATGGTCAGCACAGGGCCAGCATCTCCTTGAGGAGTCAGTGCTGGGAAGGGATGCATGGGTATGTGGTACTGGCTCTCTGAAGGCTGCGCTGCAGGAAGATCTATTCTTCCTTGCCTGGGGATACCCATGCTGTCCCCAGTGCTGCAAGAAGGCAATTTCCACAGCTGGGGTGGTCAGAGCATCAGGCCCTGAGGGCACTAATAGGTTATAACTCCCTKGACTGGCATCACCTGGAATCCTCCTCCCACGGGTCTAGCAGCTCCAYTGACGTTCAGATCTGGGCTCCTAATCCTGGTCTTGGCTATGTTGTAGGTGTTTCTGTTCCTAGTCTTACTGCCCTGGGAGGGGAGCTAGCATTTCTGGTTGGACCTGGATTGTCACCTCACCTTGTGCAGGACTGCTAAGGGACCCTGTCCTTACTATTAACCTGGCCAGCTCAGTTTTTGCAGGACTGTGCCAGTCCCGGGGTGCTACCCTGCCTCTGCTGCTCTGGCTTGTCCTTGCTTAGGAGTAGCCCTACTCTAGTTGTTTCTTGACATAAAAGCCACCTCCACAGCCAACCTCAAGGGTGTTCCTGCATCACATGGAGAACTTGAGCAGAGCGCTGGTGAGTGTATTCCAACTGGACAGGGATGAAGGGAAGGTATATCCTAAAGGGATCATGGGCTGTGGCTGCATAGAGGAAGGTATGAGCAAGATGAGTCATACAWCTTGGACAGCCCTTCTCCCCAGTTTACTTGCAACTATCCCTGGTTTAGCTGTGCAGCATGGCAGCCCACAAAACATGTGCRTGGCAGACACCAGGGTGCCTCTGGGTGTGCTGGCTTTTCTACCTGCTGAGCCTCCGGTGGCAACACTGCTCTAACCATCAGTGGCTTCTCAGGACCACTTGATAAACTGCCTGGATTATTATATTTAGGATAACCTGGAAAAAAAGCCTGGATATCTGTGCCTCTGACCTCCATTTGCCTGGTGGTATTTTTTCCCTTTGAATGKAAGTCTGTAGCACGAGTGCTTGGGATATGGCACTTGCTGGGTGAGGGGAGCTTCTGGGCTTACTTTATCGCTTACTTTCAGGGCCCTCTGTGGCTTTCTGGCAGTATGTGCAGATATTGCTGAGGCTGTAAATAGGAGCTTAACATAACATCTCCTAATGCTAGGAAAGATCTCCTTGACGTATAGAAACGGAAGTCTGTAAATGAGAGCTTAGAGCTCAGACCGGCCCATGTCCTAAAGGATAASACTGTCCTTTCTTTGAGGCAAGGAAAGTAACCTCAGGTTGTGTGCACCTGAGAGACTGAACCATGGAAGTRTGTCACAGGAGTGTGGTCCTGCGGGGTGCTGGAGTGTGTCTGACCAAGGTTTGGGCACCCTGGGTCATGCCTGTGCTGATTATGGGCCCTGCACTGCAGACATGGGATGAGCTGGGCTTTCKCTAAGACTTTCCTGTGGAGGGCAAACGGTCCTGGTGAAAATTTTTAGTGTTATTTATTTTTAGTGTTACATAAACTAGAAACTATTTCTTCAGCTCCGACTTGAGGTTAGATATGATTGACCTCCTCCTGTTTTTAGAGGTGTAAGACAGTTACTCTTAGTACCTGGGCTGCCCTGTGGGTGGGAGGGGGAAGGATCTGGATCTGTTCTGTAGCTGCTTGTGGGGTTTCTTCAGTGTCAGCCACTCAAGGATATAAGTGCTGCATACATCAGGTTATTCAGCATTTATCTCATCCTCTTTTGATCTCATTTGTGTCTTTTCAAGGCTCTGCATTTGTTTATGCACTCCCCCTCCCCCATTTCTTTCTTCCTTTCCCCTTATAACGATAATCATTCTTTTTAGCTTCTAAAGATAGGACAATGTTGTGATAAGGAAAATAATTTTGCAGCTTGACCTAAAAATGGGCATGTTTGGATTCAGTCAGTTCTTGGAATGCAGTTTCAGAATTGGGCACAACTTCTAAAATTCCAAATCTGGACTTTTCCCGTACTGTGCAGCTGGCTAGGTAACCCTTGAGTCAGTAGGTTCTTGTCCCTCCTCTGCTGTGAACACTTGGCACTGGTATTTTCTCTGGAATCTAGGAGCAAATAGGAAGGGTGGGGTGCAGGTTTGATATGCTTACATGGGCTTTTAGATTGCTTTAAGGAGTGTCATGGCAACAGCATTTGCTGGATGATTAATATTGCACACAGGATTATAGAAGGCAGGCGTAGAAGATAGTGCTTTAAATATATAAAAAGCCCCTCTTTGTGAGCCTGCTTTCCCAGCTGGGTGGGTACTGCTGTATTTCAGGATCAGCAGAGCCATGGGAAAGGCCAGAGGACCTATATCCAGCTCTCTAGCTGACCCTTTTTCTAGTATCAGGCTAGTGAACAGCCCTCAGCCTGTCTGAAAGGAGCAGGGCCCTGCTGTGTGGTGGTTCCCAAGCTCCCAGCAAGCAGGGAATAGCAGAGAGTCAAAGTCAACAAGCTCTCTGGGGTGATGTGTTCCTTGAAGCAGGAGCCACAGATGTGGAGAGAAGGAAGGATGGCACCATCTGTGCCTCACTCACAGGCCATGGGTTGACCTACAGGAGTAGGGAGATATGCTGGCAGTCAGTGGGATGGGAAGAGCCTCTCTGGCATTCAGTCATCTCCCAACACATTCACRAAGGAGTCTTGTTCTTCTCTTACAGACCAAATCCCTGGGTAGGGGGAAGGGACAGTTCATGCAACCTCTGTGCCTTACAGCTGTGTTTTGAAGTCCACAGCCTCAGGTCAGCTGGGACAGGCAGTGGAGAGGCATTGCAGGGAGAAGGAAGTCCTGCAGAGCTAGGGACTAGCACTCCACTCACTTCTGCTCTGGAACCACCTTCCCAAGCCGGCCATAGTGAGAGAGAAGCCAGCTAAAAACAGGYGTGCAGGTATCTACCCTGGGTCAGCACCCTGCCTATCTGCTCTGCTCTTCAGGAGCAGAGGGTRCTCCAGGCGAGTAGGTTGCAGGCCCACTGTACTTGGGGGTGCCAAGACACCTGGCACTCAAAGCAGGCCTGTTGGCCTCTGGTCCTAGGGAAAGCTCCTGGAGCAGGTCGTCTGTTCAGAAGGTGCRCTTTTGCAGTCTGTTTTCTTCTGAGTTAACACTAAAAAGGGTGCTCATACTCTTTCCCCTGCCTTTGATTGCATGTTTCTGCCAGGGCTCCTGCATTAGATTTAGTATTTGGGCAGCCATGAACTCAGTGAAACTAATCCTATAGAAGTAAAAAGGCATCTGCAGTAAGACCTGAGAGCTGATCTGCCTTAGCCATATGATGCTAGATTGGAATAAGTGCACAACTGGATTGTAGCTACTAGTACATCAACACTGTGTATTGTAGGTCCTATAGGGCKTCTGGGACCTCTCCTGATTTGCTAGTTCTAGGGAAAACACAAAAAGCATTCACTTTGAAGCACAGCAAAGGATTCCAGCCAGCTAGAAACTCTGGCAGGRACTTATTCTTTCTTCAGTAGGGATATGCCACAGGACAGCAGAAGTTCAGCAAGACTCTAAACTCCTCCCCTGGAATAAGGCAATTCTTGCTTCCCCCCACCCACCCCCACCACACTCTTCCTTACTGGAAATGGGCTGTGTGGAAGACCCCAAAACAAATCARCTCTAGGCCATGGTGCTTTCTTGGGGTAAACATCTCCTCCAGTCTTTTCCAGCCTAGCAGCTTTCAGCGGCTTCCTGGGTTGAAAACACTGCTCACAGTCCCTCTGGGTTTCTGCAGATGCCTATTCCCTGAGCCACCTCTCAGGCCTGGCAGTGGTTCTACATCCGTGTGGGCAGCTTCTGCTGCCCTGGCAGCCTCCTGTTTCAGGGTYCCTGCTGCTTGTGTCTTATTCCTGCCCAGCCCATCCTGTTCTCCAGATGCTTCCTCCAGGTGAAGGTGCACCATTGCTCTGGAGACAGGAGAAATTTCTCTTCCCTCCAGAGCCTCCAAAATAACCAAAGAGCAGTAGCTGCAAGGGTGGGAGGAAGAGTTGGATTTCCTTGCTGGGGGCCCAGCTGGAGCCTTTAAMAGAAGAGATAATGCAGTACTGTAGTGAAGTGTGAACAAACAAAATGAGCAGTTCTGCTGTTCATTAACACACTCTAGGTGTTGGCTTATATAGGAAAGACAACCTACTATTGCTGTAGGGAGCTGTTAACTTGAAYGGCAGTGGCCTGTTATAAGTGAAGTGGTACTATGCAGACCTGAAAGTAGAAATRTTAGCTATTGTAATTGCAACTACAGTAATGAGGAGCTTGGGAATGGGGCTGATAAGCAGCTAGATAATAGACTAATGAGCAGGATGACTATAGTCTGTCAAATGACTAGCTAAGGCATATGCAGGACCCCAATGGTATTGTATGAGAAGGAAGTGCAGACCAGGAAACAACCAAATATAGCATTTAAAAGATGTATAGGGTGAACTGAATGCTTAATGCTGATAATAATTGGAGCTTGAAGGTGTGCTTAGTGTATGAATAAAGTAATTAACCAATTAAAAATGCACAGGAGACACATGATAGAAAATGATAACCAACAGGAAAATGATTGATGCCCTGTACAGGGAGCTGGAACATTCAATGTACATTATTAAGAGAGCTACCTTCATTCTTCAGATACAGGCACATGCGGACCCACTGAGTGCTCTTTGATCACGGGTATCCAGCACTGTACTTGCCACCTGCTGTGCGGCCTGTGTGATAAATTGCCTGGAATTCATTCAAAGCCCCTGTTTGTGAAAGGTAGGCTCTGAAAATGTTGGTATCCACATTGGCCGGGTTTGAAATGACCAAGCATGTGGAAGGCTCTATGAAGCAACAACCTTCCAGTGAGCAATGCAGTGCCTGAAAAGAAAGCAGCCAGCACCATGTGGTACATCAAGAAGTTCACAGATGAGTCAAGTGGGGATTGATATGGTGACACACAGCTGAATTCTCCTTTATTAGTTTATTTCTTAAGAGCTTAGAAAATRACAATATTAGACATGAAGGTTGGAAAATAAGGTCTTGAAAACTAGAGGACCCAACAGGGAAGGTTGTCTGCATTGCTTTAACTGATGTGCTCTGTGAATGAGCATCACGATGAAGTCTTTCCTGTGGGGTCATAATCTTCGTTTCTCACTATATCCAGGAAATTCAGAATGTAGCTGCTGTGGTGTGGAATTAAGTCAGGGTTTATCCTGTGGGCTGTAGGAACCTTCATTTGTCACAAAACTGGGAAGGTGTTAGGAAGGAAGGCAGGTCGTTGTGGAAAGGGAAAGATTTAAGTAATCAAATGCTACCCTGGAGAACCACATGTTATTCTTGCCTCTGCTATAGTGTTCCCATTAGATAGCGAGCAAGTCATGTATGCCAGATAGTTCACTGGTGATTTCTAATGTGTTCTTCATTTCCTGGCATCTGGCTAGAGACCCTACTGCTCAAATTGCTTAAGGCTGAGCAGTCACACTGCAACTTAAGCCAGTGGGAACCTTACTCTGAACACACAAACCATCCCTGTAATAAGCTTGCAGGAAAAAAAAATCAGGGACTGTTTGTCTCAAATTGGGCATCTAAAACTAATGGTTCTATTTAATCTTAATAAACTCCTTCACATTACAGAATCTTGTGCAAATGAATTTGTGAAYGTCTGAAGCACTTGGATACCAGAATGATAAGTATCACAGGAAATCTTAGGAGCACATTAATATTTTTTGCAGAACTAGGACAGTGGGCATTAAAAAATGTAGTGATCCACACTGAAAAATGAGAAAACAGAATATGTGGCAGGTGCTCAGCAAACACTATCTGTAATTCATGCACAAGCAGACTCTTTTTGTTGTTGTCTCTGAACTGTTTGGTAACCTCACTGCTGTTTCTGTGTGGATTTTGCTTCATATTAAGGCTGTTTACTGCCTCAGTGTCCTGCAGCCAAATCCCTGTCAGTGCTGTACTGCATCACTGCCACAAAGCTTATAGGTTAAGAGGCCTCTCTCTGGACTGATGAAGCACTGGTGGGAGCTGAGGCTGTGATCGTGGAGTTAGGGCAACCAAAGACCTGCTTGGCTGATCAGGAGCCATCATAACCTGCCTTGGTGCTCTCAGACTGCAGTTTGCTTTATGGCAATGGCGAGTTTTAATGCACCTMGACGGAGGATTGCACACTGTCAGTAACTCGCCTGGTCCACTGCAATCCAAAACTGCACAAACAATTCTGCTTCCTAAACAAGAGGCACTGCAGGTGCCAGGTCTCCTCTGTTCTGAGAAGCTTAAACTCCTGACATGAAGACTGACAGATGAGTTTGCCRTGTCATTTCTGTCAGTGGAAATGTCTGAGATATCAAGCCCACTTCACATAAATGCTATCTCCAGGGGCATACAATCAAAGTATTTGGGCTGCACAGCTTCAGTAAATTTCAGAAGTTCAGCCATAAAATCTGAATTCTGCTTTTTCTCATATCACATAGCCTATTTTAGATGTATTAATATATGGAACATACTTACTGTATTTATTCTTTGAGGTTAATAYATAGAAGTTCCCTTTCTGCCAGGTCCTTCACAGCCCTAATCAGTGGCAAGGTCCAATACCTGTTTATCCTTGAGCATGACCCTCAGTTTTGAACTGTTGCTGCTGAGCACCAGCCCTCAAGTCCCAAGAGGACAGCAGTTAGCATGGGAACAGAACAAGCCTTTGCATGAAGCAGCACCTGCTGCCTAGAAAGCAAGGAGCAACACAGGCCATCCAAGCTGTAATTCCCTCCATGTTTGCATCCACGGGGGAGTGCAAGGGAGTCAAACTCTCCCMTTTTCCCTTTTTTTCTTTTTTTTATTGCCCCCTTTTTTCTTCACCTTGCTATTTTGCTAYRCCCATCTTTTTACTACACCGCCTGTCATCTTTTCTTTCTTCTCTTTTCCTTCTCTCTCACCAYTGAGATGGTCAAGTTACTGGACCTCAAAGCTGTTTATTTGAATATTTCAGCCATTTGCGTTTTCTCACAATATGACTTGAAGGGTTGAACCACTTTTATTAGTTTATTATTTCTAAGGGCTTATTAGGCAGCTTCCCTCCACACAGTGAAGCCTGCAGAATGACGTCAGACTRTGTGGAGTAGCATAGGACTGGTTAAGTTAAAGGACACTACTTTGATATGTGACATACCAGCTAATAAATGGGATTCTTCTCGCCTGCATGATTAAATGTTTATAAATAAGTCTGCCGCTACTGAAAACAAACTTCCTTATTTTGTCACCAAATGAGTTTGGTCCCGTTAATAAATGAACCTAAGCTCTGGACTTGAAATCCACAGCTTATGAACACAGTGCAGGTATTAGTCACATTGTTTAATGCAATACTGAAAGCTTTTGGATGCTACAGTGCAAGCACAGTGTGAGCGCTTGTACAAACTAGAATAAAAAAGCTCCTTCCTGCAAGCAGTCATGAGCAGGCTTAATGTAATTCGGTTTCTAACAGAGAGCAAGTCTACCCGACCCRCTCGTTTTCTCTCCCTCTCCATTGAATGAGTTTGATATCTATGTTATTGAAGAAAAGTCAAGTCAAAGATAAGCAGTTTATATTTATGTCCTGATTCAGAAAAGTGCTTGAGAGTACTTAACTTTAAGGCTATCATTAGACTTAAGTGTTTGCACAAGTGCTTTGTTTTATAAGGATGAATGCCCAGATTCAAAAAACAGCTTAAGTACCTAAAGCAGCACTGGGCAAGAATGTCTACATGMAGTAGAAAACATGGGCTTCACTGAACTCCTCTTCCGGTTACCTCAGCCAGGGAGGTATCTCTTCCCCACTCCCTGTTTGACACTAGAATTTCTCTTTACACCCTATCAAACCCCAGAAGCTCCTTAGTCCTGACAGAGCTGAACATCTCCATACCATCCCAGGGCAGCACTGCAGAAGACCTAGAAAGCAGGTTTTCCTTTAGGCCCCTCTCAGAGCATGCCCAGGTGTTTGGGTGCACCACAAAATTCCTCCGCTCGGTTGCAGAGGACACGAATAGGTGCCTTGGCAATAATAGGGTTTGCCGAAAGGGAAGCGTGGGATCCTGGTGAGTGCAGGGCAAGGACAGATGGACAGGCTCTGGGGCTTCCACTGCTGTTATAGGTTATAGCTTATGTCATATGATTTCATGAGATAATAATAAAATTGTGCTGTTAATAATGCCAAGAATAACCACAAATGTTCTTGTAAAGGATAATGAAGTCCAAAAGACTGTGATGAAGCAGTTTGTGGGCACCCCAGGGCAGAGTACTCTGCTGACCGTACTGTCTCACTGCATATGTTTCTCCCCTCCCCCTGCCGTCTTGAGGTCAGCTGTAATGTGGTGAGACACGCACATGAACTATATCCTTGTGGTCGCAGATCACTGAACGGCTGAAGCTGAGCCTGTCCATTTAAGCTCACCCATGTCCACAATCCTTCCTCATCATCCATTCCCTTGTCCTTCCTTGTGACATTCAACTGGTTCTGCCAAARATGGGACAAAGAAGGGACCCTTGCCTGGGTGCATTTTGTCATGCGTCGAGACATCTTCCTGCCTGGTAYTCCTGTGGAGCCTCTGGGCATCCTGTTCTTGCTTATCCGCCACCTTTCCTGTGGCTCTCCCAAGCCCCAAACACTCCCCTGCACAGTACATCTCCTGCTGCGGTTGTATCCTGCACACGCGTTGGGATAGTGTCCAGCCAGTTCCCATGGAGGCCTGCCAGCAGGTTTTGCAAGGAAGACTGTATTAAAAAAAAATCTTTATTGTGAAAAATGTCAATATTTACATTCTCTAAGTTAAGTTGTTCTTTTTATGACTTTCTCCCATAAGTGCCTGTTATACTGTTTTGAAAAGACATGGACCTAAGAGCAACACAACCAGGAACTGACAGAATTAATAAAAGAGAGACTGGGACTTATGAAAATAAGATGATATTAACAAGATAATTATCTCTCATCAAATTAGTCCAGAGGGAGCCAAGCCAAGCTCCACTCAGTAGCCTGGAAGGAAAGGAACTGGCAGGGGAAGCTATTTGTGTAACAACAATAGAAATACTCTGCCCTTCTCTAGGAAAGGGCTTGGAGCAGTGAGACACTACTGTGATAAGCACTTTATAAATGCAGATGGGGGAAGCTTTTGTCTGAGGAACTTGGAGCACTTTCCACTAAAGAATTACGTCTCCTCAGCCTGCTGTGGGAGCTGAGACTGGTGGAAGGACCACGAGTCCCTGAAGGCTGTTGAGGGAGCCTGCAGCAAAGCGGCGCAGAGGATTCAGACCTGCCTATGCCATGCATCACTGCTTCTATTGGCAGTGCTGCCTGCTCATCCTCGCCCAATTTTCCGTAGCTTTTGTCTCTCTCTCTCTCCTTCTTCCTTTTATATTTTTTTTCTGTTCTTCTGAGGCATGCAGAATTTGTTTCTATCCATATGCATCTCCTATGCCTATCTGGATTTAACCTGGATTTAGTCTCATTGGAGAACTTGCATTGCTTTAATCTCTTTTTTTCTCTTCCTCTTTTAACAAAACAAAACAAAAAGACTCAGTATAAAAACCTGTGTTAACACACCTTGTCTGATTACTGAGGATCTGAGCGCACAGCGGGCAGGAGATCCTGGGGAAAGTTCTTCATGTAAATACACCAGTGAGACTGAGTACTGCTGCATTTACTTTCTGTGCGCCTCTGTGCTCTAGCCYGCTGCTGGAGCAGTGTGGCCGGGCTCTGCTTCCTCAGCAGCTGCCTGGTGCAGGAAGCACAGCTTTAGCACTAGGCAGAGCTCCTTTTTAAGCCCAAAGGGAATGGAGAGATCTCAGCAGCCTGCAGCAAGATACAGTTCAGAAGGTTTGGTATTCCTACATCGAAATATTTCCTAATGCAAGGGTCCTAAATCCAGTCCTCTCCTGAAGCAAAATCCTGCTTGGGCTGCATGGACATCCTCTTTTCTATACCGAACAAACTCTGCAAGGCTTGAGAAAGCCTGTGCTTCCCTGTGCTTTCTCTGACTTCTAAAACAAATATTTGTTATGTTTATAATTATTCTGCTGTGTTGTATTTCAGGCACTTTAAGTAACTTAATCTCCATTATTTGTAACAGTTTATGTGGTAGCCATTTCCCTTTAAACAACCAGTGTAAAGCACCTCAAGGCTTCCAGTGTATTTTGTTTCATAACCCATCTCAAAGCAACTGACTTYTTCTGCTCCCCTAGATGGCAACTTAAGACAAGTATTTATCCATCTGAGAGCAGCATGTCTGAGGGAATACTAGCTGGGCAGAAAGGTGTGGGAGTTAGAGCAGCTGATGGACTGAATTTTGATTAACACGATATGATTCTCTTGCAAACTAGAAAATGCCAAGTTGGGCCACATTCTGGGTGCAACTTCTGCAAGGACTGCAAAGATTTCAAGTCATTTTCCTCTCAAATGGGAAGGTTGTCCCTGCCCATTTTGCTGCACCAGAAATGTCATGGAGCCACAAACCTCATTAGTCTTTGCTGTGTTTAAACAGGGAACTGGGAAGTACTTTTGAGCTGCAAGTCCTCCTATGCTCAGCTGTGCTCCTGCTCCACGCCGTGGTGAGGTGCACCAGCATCTTCAGGCCATTGCTCCTGCAGGCCATGGAGAGGTSTATGGACCTAAGGGGTTGTGACGGGTCCTGCATCGTAGCAAGCAGAAAAGAGGGATGCAGGGCATGCTCCATCAGGCAGTCTAGCTGCAGCTCTGTTGGCAAAATATCCCCTTATTCTGCCAATGGTACCATGATCTCCTGCTCATCCTCGTTCTTCTGCTGTCACTTGCATTTCCCCAAGCTAGTGAGCATTGCAGCAGCCAGGCAGGAAACTGCGAGCCAGCGTGAGTGCACAGATGAGTCACGGGACTCCACTTTGCGATGTGAGACACCAAAAAGCCTCTGAGAACTGGGTGCAGCCAGTTTTTCCAGGTAGATCCTGAACCTCACAAAGAGCAATAATCATGCAGCAGTGAGATCTGGATAAATGTGTAAAACAGTGAGGTCTGAGAAGGTTTTTACAGGTAACCCATAGGCCAGAGGAATCTAGATACTGCTGAGCAGCAGGACCAGGATGACAGACACATCTGACAGTCACCCTGTGGGGACTCATGAATCTTGTGGTTAGGGCAGTGCTGGGGCTTGTAGCCATGCAGCAAGATGCTATTCTGCCAGAGACTGCACRGACAGGCAGCCCCAGCTCCAAAGACCTCACCCTGCAGGCACCCAGGGCTTGCCATGCTGGATCAAAGAGGCCATCTATGCACAGGGGATTCAGCGACTATGCAGTGGGTGTGTGCTATGGTGTTGTGACCACAACTGCTGGTGCCGGATGGCTGCTTCTACTTGGCTTTCCCTCACTGAGCACATGTCATAGAGTACTTTGCTCTGGAGTCCCAGCTCCAGTAAATAAATAAATGTATGTTGTGGAATGAATGAATGAACGACTGAGTGAATGAAGACTTTTGGCTTCTTCTGGCTGTGGAGAAAGCCGCACTCTCCCCATGCGCCAGGCTGCTAAGGTCTGCCAAGTGCAAAGCCATCTGAAAAAAAGGCCAAAACGATTCAGTGAGCTAGAAAATGCCTGGACTGTTGTGTGAAATTCCTCTGCACCAGCCCTGTCACTCCTTTTCAGCCTTGCACCCAGCTCTGCCTTTGATGGGCATCACTCATATTAATTAAAGGTGACAGAGTGCTGGGAAAACAATAGGGTGGGTCTCCTGGAGTTGCACCCCAGCCACCTCTCCAGTCTCAACTGTCCCTTTGCTCCTTTTCCTGGTGAGCTGCCAGATACTTGCCACCAAGATCACAGAAGGGGCAAGAGGCAAAATGTTTGGTGCCACTTTCAATTAGTAAATTATTTTATCTTCTGGTTCCTAGCTCTAAATCTATTATGGCGGCTGTAAAATGCCTCCCTTGGTTGACTAGATGGATGCACAGGACATTTTTTTAATTTGAAGGAGGAAAAAACATCCTGTTTCTACCCCAAAGTGTCCTGAAATCTGTTCTCTGTGTGATCTCTAGCCTCCAGCGCTGCTGGAGTGCAGATTCATGCGTGCAACAGAGAGCAGCGCAGTCGCTGGGAAACCTGCCTGCCGAGGCACTGTTACTGTGTTAGTGTTACAGTGCGGGTAATGATCCCGCACGATAATAACTGCCTGCTGGCTCCCCATGGAGAAATCAGAGCTGACACAGGGAGCCTGCCTCCTGCGCCGGAGGAGCTCCCCCAGCAACCCTGGCTGTGGGAGAGGCAGCCCAGCTCTCTCCTTGGCGGAACGGCAGCCTGTCATGGTGCAAGGGCTGTGCGTGTCCTGATGGGACGGGGGGCCTGGCCCCACGGCACTATCTGCCTGTACCTTCCCTTTGTGCCCCCTGGCAGGACCAATCCCACATCCGCAGAAGAAGAGAGCAGGAGCAGACAAATTGTGAGTGTTAAAGAGATTGTTTGCAACCAGAGGCTTCAATGCACATGAATGTGGACTGAGCCAGGAGATAGATGCTGTGCAATTGGGTGGGGAGTTAAGCCGGGCCCAGACTGGAGATTTCTGGCTCCAGCCAGCATGATCGGCTGCAGCTGGGTTTGACTCCATCCTTCCCCGTGGCCAGCCCTCAAGCACTGGGCCAGCAGAATTRCCACCTACCTGCCATCATGCACTCCCTGAGATGCACCAAACCAAATTTCTGTCTYCTGCTATTAAAAGCACTTCTCTGGCAACATGGCTCTCATGTAGTTGCAGATGCTTTGATCTGAGCCCCACACCTAAACAAAATACTCCTTTCACTGCCACTGGGACCACCACCTGCTGCTGAGAGGGGCTGCTGTGYTTGGAGGCCCATTCAAGAGGCTGTCCTAAGTACCTGCATCAGTGCAAATCTTAGCTTGCCAGAGCCCTGAAATAGCTGAGGAAGAAACCCAGAGGGAAAGATGGAGAATATCCCCATTTTATGAAGAAAATAAGTTGCTGAAGTGCTCARAGCAGGATGCATCTCTGTAACATGGCATGCCAGTGACATTGCACTTTAAAGAGAGGCTGCTGAGAGTCTGGCACAGGCATAGAGACAAGATTTCTTAGGGTTCTCTTGAGTAGAGACAGTGCTCTACACAAAGCCTCAAATACATTTAAATGAGTGACAAAGATAAAAGCAATGCAGATAAGAGATAAGAACTCGTATGACAGCAGTACAATCTTCGTAACTACAGTAGATGAGCAGGAAAAATATCCATGTTCAAACACTTGAAATATTATCCTGAAAAACAAAAAGTAATTAGCCCATCAGGAAAYACATCATACTTTTCTTACCTTGGTTAAGTCACTGGGTTGCAGGGTCACCCGCAAATGGGAATCTTTGCACCAAAACRGAGTTGGTATATTAGGAATGCCACTGTGCTGTTGGGACCTTCTTCTTTTTTATTACTGATGTAAAATTGCCTTACTCTGTATAAGGCAAGGCAGTGTTATCAGTATAAATGATCTTACACCAGAGAAGGCAAACATATACATCTATTGATAATTTACAATCAAGCTGGCTTCTTTTCCTTTGCCTAATTTTGCATTACTAGGTCTTCTCATTGCATTTTCTGATTATCTCATTTCCCATTAACAGGAATAACATCAAGAAGAGCCTATATTCACTCTTAATTTTATTTGAACTTTTCCGAGCTTCTAGCTGAGGTTGATCTAAGATATTTCTAGTATTATTTTCTGTTATCTAATGTACCACACCCTAAATGTGTTACGGTTAGAGAAAGGCCTGCACTATTCTAGCTACAGCTATGTCTCTCATTAGGAAGGACACTCGTGGGAATATGAGAATACCTATATTACATATGCACAAGAGTGCATCTTGTGTCTTGGCTTTGACACAGGCTGGTCCTGGAAAGTCCTGAGGAAAAGAATATATGAACAGTGTAAGCAAACAGTTACGGCTTCCCTGATTATACCCTCCAGTAGCTACAAGTAATCTTCTGTTGAAAGTCTTCCCAAGCCAGAGATTGTATCTGTATCTTTGTTTTCAATTCCTTGATGGTTCTTTGTGCTATTAATTTATGTAACACTTTCTGGGCTCACCTATACAGGACCAGAAGGTCCTGTACTCCTCAATTCCACACTTCAGTGATATTCTGGGKGCTGTTAAAAAAAAATGCTTCCTTTTGCTTTTGTTAATCCTGCTGCTCCATAATTTCATTTGATGCACCTCAATGTTTAACAGAGAAAAAGCATTCCCAAGTTATCTTCCCCTTGATTTTTCAGATAGCTCTTATTATTCAGTTTGTTCCCTGCAAAGGCTATTTCACGTCCCTGATCATTGCCATCTTTCTCCCCTGCACCTCTTCTACTTCTGACACGTGTTTTGGAAATCAGTGAGCCAGGACTGCAAGGACTGTTTGCGATGTGAGTGCAGTGTGGATTTATAATATGGCAAAGGAATGCTTTTTTAATCGCTTAGATCCAAGAATACAACCTTGGTTCGACCTGTATTGCTGTTAAACCTGCTGAAGAAGTTTGCTACATTGTTCTTTTGAGCTCAAATAGTAAAGAGCATAACAACGTGCTGTTAGTAATTTTTTTCTTCCAGATTCRACAGTGGACGCCCAGAGAGTGGTTTGGAAGGTCCTGTTCTCAACCCTGTGGCCCATCCCAATGGGAATAACACGCAATAGTGAAATGAAAAACATCACAATATGTRAGGAGGCAAAGTACAATCCTGCCAGAGTATGCAGGCTTTGTATTGCACAGTCTCCCAATGCTTGACTTTGAAATGCTAATACTCTTTTAAAGTAGGTAATTTTCATGTAATGTCTATCTAAGGGATTCAGAGAAGGTGTTTATTAAGATCTTGCCTGTCCTAGGGCATAGGTAATAAATTACAGAGCCTTTCTCTGACCAAAATCCAGCCTGACTCCTCAGCATTAAAGCTGTTCCCAGTCTTAATGGGAACCAGGCTGGCTGAGACTGGTGTGGCTGATSGGGGAGGTGTCAGGCACAGCTCCCACATCAGCACTTCTGACTGGGACATTGCACAGCACCATGAGTCCCAGAGCTGCCTGCATCCCACAGCGTGGCCTGCTCCAGAGCAGGGAAGGAGATTTGCTCTCTCCTGAGCAAGCTGAGGCACCTTGTGAAGTGGCAGAAACTGTGTTGTCTGACACTTTCTCGTCAACATGAGGTCTGCCCTTCTTTTCAAACAGCTATGACAGGTAGGCTTTTTGTAGAAACCAGTCTGCATCCCCAACATCTGTGCACATCTGTACTGCTGAGTAGTGAYAGAAGAAAGGAAACTGTCATGCCCCAGGACCTGTACCAATCCCAGGGCGAGGAAAGAGCCCTCCAAGAGCTGTTGAGATCCACAGCATGGAGCTTTTGCATGAGCTTTTGCTGGAGGAGAGGGGAGGYATTTTTGGCAAAGACCTTGGTTTAGCTGGAGATGAAATTAGTGAAACCATTTGCTGAGAAAACCAAGCGATGGCAGCTGAGCGCCTACCTGACCATCCAGCACACCCTCTCTACCACGTCCCATACATCTTTGCTTTATCCATCCAGGCTTCCTATCACTCTTCAACAATCTTCATCCCTCRCTATGTGCACCTCAAGAGAACTAGGTTATTCTAAAGCTACTGCTCTTTACTCTCTGCCTTTCCAGGCTCCTGTCTGGTGCTTGTGAGGGAGCCAGAGTGGCTCACTGCTACCAGCAGCCCCATGGGTACTGCCACGGCAGCCTTCACCCCTTCTCACCTTCACCCTTCGGGCCTTGCATCTTGCTGCTCTGTAGGGAGAGCAAACAAGCAGCACACAGCCGAGTGCTGCCCTGACTTGTCAGGGTGCCAGCGAGGGGGATGGGAAAGGAGGAGGAGAACTGGCTCTTAGACAGACTTTAAGGAGACATGGGAGCCCACCCTACCCTGCAGTCAGAAAGGTTTTCTTGACTGTGTTTCCTGTGAGGCAGTTGTTAAGATTATAAGCTCAGAAAGCTGTGGAGCCACAGCTGCTTCTCCTCTGGAGTTTCATAGTGTACAGCTTGTGATGCCTGGTGGAGAGGCATCGGGGACTGCTATATGGTCCTGCTCTCCGGCTGAGGCTGCTTGGCTCCCATATAACAGTGACTACTGTCGCATGGAAGTGCTGAATGCTCTGCCGTGCCCTGAGCACAAAAGCAGCCCCGTCCACATACTCAGCAAGCAACAGAGACCAGAGCATCCCCAGAACCCAGAGATGCTTGCACTGCCCAGGCAGTATTTTTAACTGGTATTTTAAAAGCAAACTCTCCCTGAGCCTGTGAGTGGCACACACTAGACTCATCTGAATATTATTTTTCTTGGGGGGTTGGTTGTGCCATGTGTCAGAGCCAGGCTTCTGAGCACGCTTGGTAATGTTTGTCCATAAGCATCTGGAGTCAATCTGTCTAGTGACTGCTCAGCAGGGCACTCACTTAGTCACCCAGAGAGTGCCTGAAAAGGAGCTTTGGTAGTCAGGGCGGAGTGCAGCTCCACCAGGCTTGGCTGGCTGGGGAGGCATTAGAGAGACTTGAGACACATGAAGAACAAGCCTCAGGCTCTCCGGCAGCTTGGGCAATACTCAGATAGCCCATCCCACTACCAGTGKGATCAAAAACAAAGGGAAAATGAGAACTGTGAAGCTAGTGTCCTGTGAGCACTCTACTTTGAAGGGCCACTCCCAAACCTACCAGAGCTGTGAACTAAGATGTTCCTCATGGTAAAGCCCAGGCCCAGTGGCAGTCTCTGCAGAGGTCAAGAAAGTTTGGGGAAGGTAGACACTGAAGCGCTTTTAAAAAAAGCCAAAGTTTGTAGAAGCAGTCCAGCTGTTCTCTGAGAATCCGACAGCATTTCCCCCTCTCAACATCACGGTGCTTCCGCAGGCAGCTGGGGAGAGGGGGGAGATGAGGCTGAGAGCTCAAGGGCTTTAGGAGTGCAAGAGCTGGGCTTGGTCATAAGCTTGGTCCTCAGCTCTCTGCTGCCCTCCCCACCCCGGAGCAGAGCCAATTCCCTGCCCTGCGTCATTGGCAGCGCAAGGAGAGCTTTCTAGATGACTTGGCGTGCTGTCCCGTTAATAATAGAAAGCGAGGCTGCCTGGATTCTGTGTTCTGGTGTGAATTATGCGCACAAAATACAATTTGCTTTGCTAATGGTTTTTTTGCCGTTTTGGTGCTGGGGAACTTTTCAGAAATCATTACCATGCGCTCGGCTCTTTATATTTTTCTCTCTCTTCTCAGGCAATTTGTCAGAAGGGATTTTTTGACAATTTCACTGAACCATGTTTGAGAGCAGGTTAACCCCTCAAGAGCTTAGAGCATTTTCCTTTCCTTTTCATTGGCTTAGATTGGTCTGCTATTGCTGCCTTTATTAAGGGCAGTGATGGGTGGGCAGGTGGATGGAGAGATGGATGGATGGATGGTTATCTATTCRTAGGACTCTGAATTCAAAATCCTCTTTGACATCCCCTGCACACCCAAATTCTCARTCCTCCAAATAATGAGAAGCTCTCTATTCCTCAGGGACACCTAAACAACAACATAATTGCAGTGATACTGTTAGGGATGTCTCCACAAGCACTGAACCGTGGAGCATCCCCAAGCTAGGTATGCTCTGCCACCACTTCCCAGGCAGAAACTGTGCTCGTGTRCACAAGCTCCTTGGGGAAATTGGCTGTGGGCCAAGCAGAAGAGCAGAGCTCTGCAGTTGTCAGTCCTGGGAAACTTTTACAGAGCACATACATATCTTTTCCCAGGATAATTTTAGGGAATGTAGGAATGCTTGAATGGAAATGGATCTTCAGACAGTTGGAGCTGAAAAGCATTTGGGCTGTCCGGATCACTCTGCAATAGTGCCTTGGCTTCTGTATCTTTGTACAGCCCTCTAGATCTTTGTACCCTGCAGTTGCAGGATAACTCCCATTGCTGGGAAGTGGATTTGCAAACCTTGCTTAGCAAGTGCCCTAAAGCATCAGACATGTTCCGGGGCTTTGCTGCTCCAAGTTGGAACAGGCTGCTCCCCTTGGGAATTCTCAGGACGCTCCATGATGCTGAAAGGTCCAAGAGGGATGGAACTGGCCAGGGAGGGAAAGGAATGTTGCTAATGCTCTTCAGAGAGGCCAGGGCAGAACAGCTGGGAATGCTGGCACTCTGCARGCAGCAGGTGATCCTGCTGTCTTAGAGGGAAGAGAGGATCTCACCTGTATTTATTTGCCTGATAATTAAACTGTGTTTCTTCTACAGCTCATTGGGGGCAAGAAATCATCTTTCTGACTATCTGGACAAGGGGGCACTCATCTATAAACAGCCTCTGGGTAATAGAGGCAAACCTTTGGTCAGATTTAGCTACGTTTTGGATTTCTGGAGCTTTTTGCATGTGGATAGACCCTCATCACCTCACTGTCAGTCCCCCAGTAGCTCTGCCTGTCTTAGCAAACTCTTCTGCCACCCATTGCATGCTGCTGAGGATGCCCTTCCAGAGCTGCAGCCAGCACTGGGGCTTTGGCTCAGCTTGTGCAGCCATGCTCCTATCGTTTAAGAACAGCTTGATCTCTCTGTTACCACTTCCTCTAGTTTTCTGTGAGAATGTTGCAGGGAAGTATATTGAAAATCTTCCTAAGGCCTTGTCCTACATCTGAGGGAACCGTGTTCAAACAYGAATTTTGTTTGAGCTCCACAGACACAAAAGCCCACATATCATGCTAACTCTGTTTGCCTCTGTACTACCATTRTCAAATCTTGCAAACTAAGCAGCAGGACTAGAACAGGTTTTGAACGACAAGAGGCCGTCCCCAGGAGAATGTGGATCTTGAAGCAGGTGGTGGTCTTTAGTGGGGAAATATCTRGTCTCCATACCGCTGCATCTTTGACTGTGCTATTTGTAGATAAGGGTATGTCTTACCTGAGCAGGGCTCTCAGCCACTGCGATGTAGCCAGAGGTCAGSGTGGCTGATTCCCTCCTGCTGCCTGAAATTCCCCTGTAGTACTAGCTGGCTATAATATCCCCCTTGCTGCCTAAGGCYGTTTTACAGCCTTCTGCAGATACAATTGCCATGTTTTGTCCCACTGCTCCTACGTCAGTCTATGAAGGGTTCCTCCAGGATGAAAGCAGTCTTCTTGTTATTAGTCATTATTATGATTATTTCTGTCACCTAGTAAGCTTATTTTCAAATAAGAAGTGAATGTGGTTAGTTCGGATATTGATTGCTGAAGTTTTCCTGTTGAGTGATGTTTATCATCTCCAGTGGGTGCTGCCAGGCACAAGGTCTATTAATTATTTCAGTGATTTCTAAGACGTTGGGAGCTGGACTGAGACATGCTTGTGTGTATGTTAAACATAGCACTGGGTCTCTGCTGCAAGGTGAAGTACTACATTTGCCCTTTCCAGTCCTTGAGGCCCATGCGTCCTGCACAGCTCCTAACATGTAATTGCTAACGCCTCCACCTCAGCAACCTCAGCTCCATGGTGAATTACCTCGATTTCTGCTGACCTGAATATGTGCCACCACTTTCCTAAAGATCTTCACTGTGTCTATTCCTATGAGTTTTTTTTGCAATATCCTTTCCCTATCACCTGTTATTGTATCAGATATCCTTCTTCTCATTCATATACACTGTAATCTCAATATTGTTATAGATTTTTTCCTTTAAGACCCCTCTGAAATCTCAGAAGTTGTAAAAAGCCAGACGTGTAAGGAAGGGCATGTTGGACTGCAGTGTAACATGAAGGTATCCAAAATAAATTTAGATAAGACTCTCGTCAGTAGTCACAGCATTTATAGCTTCCTCAACTGTCTCTATACTGCACTATCTCACCAGTTTTCCATTACAAATTAATCAATTGACCTCTCAGTGGTCACAGCTACATTTATGAAAACAGCCCACAACACACAAATTTCAATTTGTAATCCTATCAGAGTGGTTTCTTGATGCTGCTAAGGACATGAAGCTAGGCGGTTAAATGAGCGGGGAAGCCTATCACTTTGTGAAAGCATCTAAATATCCGTAATGTCACTTTGCAAAAGCATCACTTTCTCAAGTGATCTAAATCTCTGCGATGTCAGCTCTTGGAGGACAAATCTAGCATTTTTTCTTCTTCTTCTGTGAACTCGCTTTTTAGAGATGGATGAAGCTTGTTTTCTATCACTTGCTACAGCCCTTTGAACCTACCACCCTTGTGTATGATTCTTCTGGGAGAATGTCACCAGCCTTGTTCAGTTCAGGATCTCCTACAGCCTGAACTATCCCAGCTGGCCTTAGGGAGGTCAGTGAATTGCCTTCTTCAACCAACACTTAGCACCCCTGGCAAGGTGAGCATCAATTAGGGCATCCAGCTGGTTGAAAGATTTACCCAAATCTATCAATCAGTTCAAAGGTTTCAAACACGCAATTAAAGGCCAAGTGTTTCTTCAACTTCTCAGTGAAGTAAATGGGATTAAATCATTGGCAAAATCATCTAGGCTAAAGGAATTTATGAAGCTGTTTGATGCAAGATTTCCTGTGCAGGTCATAAAGCTAAAAATACTGAAAAAATATTTTTTTTTTTACTTGGAAAGATAAAATATTTTAAAATATGCTAAACCTTTAAATTAAATGGAAGATGATCAAAAATACACCTTTGGGGTTCTGTAGCTGCAGCATTAAAATAGTCTGTGGCCCATAACTAAACCCTCAGAAAAGAAGCAAGGGAGCAGCTGTCAAAACCACTAGTAAGTACTACAGGTATCCCTTTGTCACTTCTGCCTTCCAGGAGACAAAGCACCACAGCATGTTACAGGCTGGCTTCAAGCAGAAAGCCACTTTCTGATCCCTCTTTACAGCCTTTTGAGTCAGTCTGTCTCTGGATTATGCTGACCCAACGCAATTGTCATGGGTGTGAGAAGGACACAAAAAAGATTCTAGTTTATTTCCTGCAAAACGCATTTTGCCTTTTTGTTGCACCGCTTGGACATGCTTCCTGTTCCATTCTCACAGTCTGCAGAAGAGTTTCCACAGCTTTCTGTGAAGTCCAGATGTCCTGGAAAGTAGACTGGATATATTCCTTGGCATGTATAGTTCAGACACAGAGCTAAGAGACCCCCTGGCTGCAGCTCTCACGTTACCCGCTCCTCAGCTTGCTGAGCCAGTTGATATTAGCAGTGGCACTCCTGCCTATACTTGCTCCTGCTTCCTTGGATATCTCCTCATTCTTCGCTGTCTGTTTTGTCAGCCTTTCTGCTTTTAAATACGTGGTCTTCTCCTGTGTCATTTAACTTTGACCATCAAGCCTGTGTGGCTGAACACCTGTTACTGCTCCTTTAAATCTGCTGTTCCTTGTTACCTGGCTGTCTAGTCTGCTCAAGCCTCTTCACCCCAGGTCTTTCTCAATTTGCGAGTCACCAGAGCAAACATCTGGAAGAGGAGCACTTTCCATTCACCCGTCCTTATCCCTCTCGGCTGCTTTCACCTGCTGGAAGTTCCTCCTGCCCCAGCTCCCCCAGATATGTGTGAGTGTCAGCTCCCTACCCTGTGCCAAGCAGCTGCTTTCACGCGTGCTGACCCTCTGCACACAGGCTGCTGAGTTGCACAGTCAGGCATTTGTCACTTAACATCTTGATTACTGTCACTTCTTCTGTGATCTTGAGAGTTGCTTGTAGCCATGTCCCACTCTGTTTAGTTTCTGTTGCATGCTTCCTGACCTGTGCATGCAGAGATCATCACATCAGAGAACACAGGAATGGCCCTGTGGACTTGAGCAAAGATTTCTCCAGCTAGACAGCACCCAGTAGTGGGAGCTTAGGAAAGAATGTAAGAAATCAGGCGTGTTAGAGCGATATCTCTTCTGTCCATTGCAGCATAGCTGTCCTGGCCTTCATGAACTGAAGATTATCCCTAAGAATCACGCTAAATTGCTCCTGACAGAGCCATCCTCGGTGGGGTTACCTAATCCCTTTTTGAACCCATCCTATGACAGAGTTCCACAATGTAATAATGCAATGTAATAATGCAAGGTTCTTTCTTTTGTTTGTTTAAAACAAGTTGCGAGATAATTTCATTTTGTTCTTATATAATCAGAAATCATGAATAATCACTCGCTAATCACTTTCTCTGTGCTATTCATGACTTTACAAAACTCTAATTATATACCCCTTTAGTCATCTCTGTTTGAAGCCAAAGAGCTCTTGTCTATTTAGTCTCCTTATAAAAAAAAACAACCTATTTCTCTGGTCAGTGACGATGTTCTCCTTGTCCCCTCACTCCCTGACGCTCCTGTAAGCATTGCTCCCTGGGCTCTCTAGGTGCCCCCACTGCTTGTGCTGGATTTCTCCCCTTTCACATCAGAGCCTGGCTCCGTCTGCTGCATCAGACACATCCTAGCATATATCTGGGCTCTATTCTTGAGTCAAGCATTCAATTCCTGTGTTGGGAAAAGTCAGGAACAGAGCTCAGGATGTTCACATCCTAGTGGCATCCAGTTCCCGTGACAGGCCTGAGCTACACCAGCTTCCCTTCCCACTGCTGGTCCTGCACTCTCACCAAGAAGCTGCTGCACAACATCTCCCACAAGCGATGATCCAGGGGTGCTCGCTGTCCCTTCCAGGCTAGGCATACTTCCCAGCAGGCAGGGTGCCGTCTCTTGGGACAACGGCTGCTCACGAGGGATTCTGGCTTGGGTTTATCCAGACAGAATTGCAAAGTTAAGTCCTGGGGAGCCCAGTCTTGGGTGGAGCATGAGAGCAGTGCAGGACATAGTTTGTCCCCAAACACCATCAGAAACTACAGGCCCACCACTCCTGCCTTCACAGCCACTTCTGATGGGGAGAATTTGACCCCCTCTGCACCCTGACACCACCCACTTTGATGGCCAGATGAGGAGGAGCTGGAGGCCATTTCTCTAGTCCTCTATGAGTCTAAACGTGGCAAAGGGAGGACAATTACTGAGCCAGCTTCACAAGGAGATTTCCAGAGCAGGTATCAGGGAAGAGAGGAGGACTCCCAGCTCCTGCTGTGGCCTCCAGGCTTGGTCTGCACACATAAGCAGAGAGAAAATCTAGAGGCAACTGCCTCCTGCTCCTGTCAGCAGAGGGGCAAGCTGCATGCCCTGTGGCCATGATCAGCAATTTCAGGCCAGGCAAAACAATGGTTGGAAATGTGCCTTAAGTGGTTAATGAAAAAGCTCAAATGAAATGGAGACTGCTCCTGGGCCCTGTGGGGATTTTCTTTCCCTCTCCTGTGGTGCAGATGCTTGCTCTGCTGGCAGTCTCCTCTGGAGGGATGGCACAGGAGGGACGGCACAGCAGTCCAACTGATGTAGCCTGCAGACTTCAGCCTGTGTGAGGGAACCAGTCTGTGTGTGGAGAGCACCACAGGAATTTCGACTTTGGTAACAAGTAAAGTTTTCTGGGAGGATAATAGTGCTTTCCATTGCATCGCTTTAGCCATGGGCTTTGCAAAGCAACCTCATGGACATGGGGGGGGGGGAGCAGGACTCAGGTGGATGCTGAAGGAAAGGTAATACTGTGTGTGCATGGGAGAGAGAGGTGCTTGTGTGGGAACAAGGTGTTTCTTCAGTGTGGAGGGAGATCTGTGCGGGTATGAGAGGAAGTGCTTATGTTACCTGTGTGGGAGGAGGAATAGCTCAAGTCCCCTGTTCATGTGCAGCAGAGGTTTTGCCGAAGGGAAGCAGGGTTGTGTATGGGGAGCACTGGTTTTAGCCATGTGGACTCAGGAGTCATGCCTGTGTGTCTCTACTGCAATTTGTGGCTGCCTCAGTAGCAGTGGCACCAGCTTGAGGAAAGGCCTAATGACCCCACATCATGAAGGAAGCTTGCAGAGACTGCGTTGTGCCAGGCAGGCCCTAGGATGCTGGCAACACTGAGGTGCTAGTGCCCCGCCGTCTCAGGCAATTGGTAGGTGCTGGGTGGGTGGGAATCTCAGGGGCACTGACACTGGAGCRGGAAGGGTTGCAATGTTGAGGGGAGAAGGTACATTTGGGAATGAAGTGATGTGTGAGGCCATGTAAGGCATGGGCAAAGGTTAAGCCCAGAAGTGGGGCTGTTGAGGGTGAAATCAAACCATCAGGTCAGTCCSTGAGTGGGACCACGCAGCATCCATGCGAGCACCCAAGCTTTCRTGCGAGAAAGAGGGAACAGCAGGAAGCCACCCTCAAAGCTCAGCCAAAAGAGGAGCAGCTCATTGTTAAGGGTTTGGGAATTGACAACATTTAAGTCTGGAATTAAAAGGGACCATCAGGACTAGGGGCTAGGAGGAAAGGGGCCTGCCAGCACTGATGCCTGTGGCTGAAGGGTAGGATGGTGTGATAGCCCCTGTGCTACCACAGTCCATAGCCAGAAGAGTGCCCTAGCAGAAGAGCTCAGGGCTGGGRCTGGGTTTTTTTGGCAATGGTTAGAGTCCCCTGCTTACAGTTTTGAGGAGCCTGGAATATCCAGGAAGAAAGACTGAAATGGGTCTATTTATCTGTCTGCCCATCACAGCAGTGTCTGGAGGCTATCAATATAGCATCAATAGTGTGTTGCAAAGCCACAAATAGACTTTAGGGAGTTTCTGGAACTTCTCTTTATGTGGGATAAAAACTCTGTCAAGGACTGGTTTTCAGCTTTGATTTTTTTGTTTTTTAATTTCATTGATTTCCTTTGTTTGCTTGGCCAATAGCTGTTTATGGGATGATCAGTTTGGGGCTCTGTTGGGTAAAGAAAGGTAAATGATAGGGCTTGTTGTTAGAACACTGTGTTCTCAGCTTGTCCTCATGGCGGGAAGGAAAAATGTGAGCAAGACAACCTTTGGATGCATCTGTCTTGCAGGGAGCCGCTTCCTACTGCCAGGCAGGCTCGTACCAGCCCTTCCAGGCTTTGTCATCTGCACTCTCCCAAAATTGCCACTGTCCCCACAGTTCATAGGCTGAAAATTTGCCCTCAGTGGAGCTGGGATTGGTTCCTTCACTTCTCTAGACATTAATTCAGAGTAAGAAATGGCTGGAGTCAGTGCAGGAGTTTGAAGACAGGACTAATGTGCCTGTGGCAGCTTAACACTGCTGTAGCTCGTACTGCAGGAGACTGGATGCCACCTCACCAGCCCGGCACCGGGATCAGAGACACCCCAGCCTGGCAGGTGCAGAGGTCCTGGGAAGAAGATGACTGCAGGAAAGGCATTTTCATCCTTTGGCAGCATTTCCAGCARGCAGCACTGCAAGCAATTGTACCATACAAGGCAGGAACAACGTGGGGAGGGGCACGGGGGTGAGGAAGGAGGGGTTTCTTGGCCATGTCAGGGACCATTTATTCTGGCCTCTTCAGAGAAACAGCCTTATGTGCTTTAATCCTTGTGTCTTTTGGGATTGTGCCAAAGATGTTTCCGCTCTCAACCCTGCCTCTGCACAGCCCTCTGCATGCCCTGGATCAGTGCACAAGGAGCAGGCGGGTGCCAGCTCTGGCAGGGCGAGAAGCAGGGGTGTCCAAGGGGCTGCCAGGGACGAGGGCTGTGAGAGCGGGGAACTGGGATGCTCTCCAGTCTGAATTGCTTGTAGGTAGACAGATTGCTCCTTGCAATGTTAAAGGCCATTCACATCAGGTTAAGTAATAGGTGTAGACACACCCCACTTCCCTGCTCTCCCAGCCCAGGGCAGTATTTTAACCCATTCTGTCCTTTGCAAGTGCGTGGAGGAGGGAACGGGCAGGGAGCTGTGCAATGTGAACACAAACCTCTTATCAAATATCCCTGCATTCTCCCCTTGCTGAAAGTCTAAAGTGCACTGTCAGTCAACAAATGACTGAAATTTAGTTTTCATCAACCGACAGGCCAGCACGGACTGAGACCTCAAATGTTAGTCCAAAGCAAACACTAAAGGGCAAAGTCAGAGCTGGGTGGATTTGTTTGCAGAGCCCAGTGACTAAAGTCTCCTCAGTAGGTTTTGGACATGGGAGCGTGTCAGCAGGTGATGTACTGCCTGGCAGAGGCAATGGCACCMGGTCAGGAAGGGCGCGGGTGCCGTGGGAAGGCTCGCCCTGGGTCCCACGAGATGCTGGCTGTGACAGCTGGCATCTAAGATGCTGCCCCTTTAAAAAGTGTGATGAAAGACGCAAATRAGGAGTGGACCGAAAATTAGTAGAGCAGAAAACTCCAAATGATGCAGAGCTAATTCCTTAAGTGTAAGACTGGCTGCCAGCCCCCTCTGCTTCGCAGTCCCCTGGCCACTGCAGCACCCCGGGGCGAGCGCGAGGAGCCCCCGCGGCTGCTCGCCGCCCTCCGTCCCCCGCTTCAAGCCAGCGCAGCCCCACAGGACCCATGCAGCCCCACGTGTTGGTCCGTGACACATGCGTGGGCATCCTTCCCCAGGGCCAGCCTCACGCGTGCCCCGCAGCAGCCCTGCAGCATCGCCCCCGCCCAGCTGAAAGGGCAGGGGAAATTTTTTAATATACTTTTATTGGTCTGTAAATTTCTTTTCTTTCCCCACTGGCTTGGATCGATGTTTGCAGTTTACTGAAGTCCCAGGCACACAGATTAAATCCTCTCCCTCTATTACACTAGATGGGTTTTTATTCTCCCTCTGATCACTCGGAAATAAACACAGTGCGAGTGAGCGGGAGAGGGGGGAGGCAGGAGGAAGGGTGGGGGCTAACCAATTTCAGACCTGTTTATTTCCTACCAGCCTCAGAGCTCACAGTCATTAAACAAGTCACTTAGTCCGCAAGCTGCTGTATCCCTTTTCCTTCTCCCCTGCTTTCCCCTCTCCTCTGCCCTCCCGCTCTGTGCTTCGCTCTTCCCTTCCTCTCTTCTCTTCTCCCTCCTCTCCCTCCCCCATTATTTTTAGAAGAACAATAATAATTAGGCAGAGCAGCCTCTAACACAATTGTTTCAGCCTGAACAGGCAATTAGGACAGGCAGAGTGAGGCTAATGAACGGTGCATTGGTTCCCCCCCCAGCCCTGCCGCCTGCCCCCTCCATCCGCCCGCCACGTCCCCGCGCCGGGCAGGGACGTGTGGCTCGGCTCATGAGCTGCCTTTTCTAACGCGGTTAGGAGCTGGCAGGCAGCGCAGCCCCTAAGGCCACGGGCAGCGGAGACGTGATTAGCTGGGGGGGGGGAGCTGTGCATTAAGCGGAGGGTGATGAATGGGAGTTGGGAGCTGCGCGYGGGAGGGGGGATGGGGCTGGAGATGGGCTGCAGCCGAGCTGCCAAGCTGCGACTTTGGCAGGGAAACTTGTCTACAGAATAAGAGTGACAGGCCGTGCGCGGCCCCGGGCCCCGTCATGTGCAGGGGAGCGAAGGCAGGAGCCAGGCGTCTCCCTGGGGSTCGGCATGGGGTGGGAGTGGGGGCTTTTAGGCCCCACTGCGCAGGATGCAATGCAGGCAGCCTCCCACGCTGGCAGGAGCAAGGCCAATGGGTGCTTTCCCATAGCAGTCAGGAATGGAATATGGGGCTGGGGAAGGAAAAGACTGGGTCCCGTGGCATTCAAGGCACAGTGCTATACACAGCATGGCCAGAGTTGTGACCATCCACCTCTCATCCAAGTCCACATTTGGTGTGCTGGTCACAGGACTGGCCCAACACAGCAAACCTGGACATGGATGCTCCTGCAGCAACTCTTCCCAACAAAACAGTGTGGTAGTCGGGGCCAAGCAGCTGCACTGAAATATTCATGCCAATCTCCCTTTGAAGACAGCATGATTTCTTGGAAACTTACTGCATGTCTTAAATGGAGCTGTCTGCTCTGCATGGCTGCCTATGCATGATGGGAGCATTTGGGGTTCTGCAAGACCGATGCTGGGAAGCAGCAGAAGCATCCGCCCCATGGTGCTCGGCCTCCTACCACAGCTTGCACRATGTGCCCAGCCCTCCCAGGTGCACCGACGCACTCTGGAAGGCCTTGAGGGGCAGCCATTGATCTGGAATGCTTTCTTTCTGCTCCCCAGGGTCCCTGGCAGGCATGTGACATTCACATTCTGGAGAAGGATGGGGAGCACAGCCCAAGTAGGGCAAAGGCAGGATGGGCCCCAACTAGCTTAGAAAGATGCAACGCTAGAGTAACAGTGCAYTGTGCTATTGGGGCAGGAGGGAACTGGATCTGAGCAGGGATGAGTGCAGGWTGAACTAAAACTGGGGGTCCAGCAGAAGTGCTGGAGTCCTAGAGTCAAAAGTCAGGTGGTGACACAGAGGTGCAAGGGACTGGGCCTTAGGGCAGCTATGCTGTCTCCTGGGAGAAGCCACAGGGACAGCATAGTGTCACAACCCAAATGCAGGCAATGCCCTGAGTGCAGTTGGCCCCAAGCTAAGATAAGGCCAGAGCTGATGAGAGAGCTCCAGGGAAAATGATGCTAGATATTGGTACTGTGATGACAGGGCAGCCAATACCAGGATTGTACATGCCATGGTGACAGGATGGGAGGTGATGGAGGAGGAGGTACCACTGTTACTGAGCGAGTCTTGTGAGAGTTAGTGACAGACTTACTTAGCAGGTGATGGTGGAGGTGTTGGTGCTGTGGCTACAGGGTGAGAGATGGTGGTRCTGATGGCAAGGTTTTACATGGCACTGTTACGTGTTATAGGAACTGCTCCGTGCTATACTCAGGAGACTGACACAGCCCAGCAGATGCCTCCTCCACAGTGGGCTTGTACTGCCTAATTCCTGCCTCTTCTAGGCATGCAGGTATGATGGAGCCAGTAACAAAAGTTTAGATAGGTTGAGCGAAAGACTCTGAAGGACTTGATCTTMGGTTGTGGGTTGACATTCACATAGATGGGAACAGAGCGGAGGAGATAGGGGCAGATTTACTCTATCTTAAACTGTGCTTTTTCACTGGTTTAAGCAGCCTTCAGCCCTTTCGATTCCATCCCATGCCATTGCAGAGTACCAGATACACTTTGGGGATGCAGGGGACAGAACTGTGTGTGCAGAGAAGGGGTCCTGTCCACATCCTCCAAAGGGACAGTGACTCGCTAGCTCTGACATTTTGCTGTCTCAGCATGGCATGCAGCAGGAGGGCAAGTGTAGCTCAGGGGCAACTTTGGCCCATAAAGCTTCCACATTGCACACACAGAAGTGCCGCCTGTTGCCTTAGAAAGTGGACGTGMCCCAAATGGCAGGTACCAGGTGCTGTGGGAGAGCTGATGCATTTGGCACTGGAGTTCCCCTAGCTCCAGCATCCTGTCCAAGTGTGGGGCTTTGAGAACAAGGATGTCGGGGGACCCTTTGAGTGCTCTTGCAGATCCCAGGTCCTGCTATAGCTCCAAATTGACGTGGGCTGCCTCAAACACAAACCTCCCCATATTTGCTTAAGTAATGAGATCTTTCACCCTTGTAGCAGCTCAGACTTTTAGCATGCATGGGTATCATAACCCATAATGACACCTCAAGGAGGAAAACAGAAAATCTACCTTTCTGCCTATTCAGATAAGCCTGAGAGCAGATTTTGTACAGCCTCTTGTCCTGAAGTCCACCATAACGTACTGCAAATCCCAATGTAATTTGCTGTCCCTTAGGCCCCTCACTATTACTGCTTTCCAAATGTCTCTTTCCCAGTCTCCATGGTGTTAAATTATATTTCCCCAGCTGGATTACTTTGCATTTGTTCAGAATGAATTTCATTTGGCTATTTCCTTCCTATGCCTGACCTCTCTTTCCCAGTGCATTATCTTTTAGCTCTTTGTCCTCACCAGGATTTGCAGCACCTTCCCATTTCATATCCTCTGCAAATTTAATTAACATGCTCTTTACCCTCCCTCTTTCAGATCAAATGAAGATGTTAAAGGAGAGCAGACCTGACACAGATCTAACCACTAACCACTAACAACAATACAAGTACCTTGCACTTAAATTATGCACTTTCCATCAGAAGATTTCAAGGGCCTTTACTGAACTGGGTAAGTATAATTATTAAAGCTGGAAACTCCATTACGCAGGGGAATTAAATACTTGAGTTCTGCCTGAGGGCATRTATCTGGTTGACTGTTCTGTAGTGTAGGCCTCGACAGTTGTGGGGTAGCTGGCCCTAGGGCGTTGTACCTGTCACGTTGGTCTGGACACATGGACACAGGCGTCCCTGGCTTGGGAGCTCTGAGCTGGAAAGCCTGGTTTCAGATAAAGCAAAATGATGACCTGGCAGCAGGCTAGAAGTGTCTTCTCTTTTGGATCCAGGAAATGAAAAAGTTACGTATTGAAATTTTGTGGAGTTAGGAAATATTTACTGGACGCTTCAGTTGTTATTCATAGTTATGCAATGGGGAAACAGAGGCATAGAGCTATTGGACACACAGGCTATGATTCATCTGCCTTTAGSTATCTAAAATAGAAACATCTAAGGTTCTTGTGAGATTCAGTGGAGTGAGAGCAGCCCATCTAACGGGTTTCTCCTCTGACCTTTCTTGGTTTGGGTTGGAATCTGGCTCAGACAGGGCTCCGTGACAAGACTAACTGGGCAATTGACTGAGACTTAGACGGCAGAAGTCCAGGTATCTCAGTTAGGATGCTGGAATCCTGTCCCASTTCCTCCTCACCACAGACTGGATACTTCCTTGCTGCCTTCTGCACCTGCATGAGGAAAAGACCCCAAAATTGTTCTCACAASAAATCTCAGAAGAGGTTTGCATGGCCTTTGCTTTGCTTGGCTGGCAGTTGTGTTTTCCTGGTAAAATCTGTAGTCTTGTAAGGCCTGTCACTACCAGAGGTTCCTGCCTTGCAGGAGGCATTTTGTTATTTACTGGATGTAGAKCTCCTGAGCCAGGCATTAGTTCTTCTGGTATTTTTCTTTTCTGATAAGTCTTCTCATATTCTTGATTTTCATAGCAATATTTCAAAGCAGCTAAGCAGGAGTTCAGCTGCTGTTTATAATATGGGGAAAATAAACCCCAGCACTATTTACGGAGAATACTGGTATGGCACCAAATGGAGATGAAGGGACCATGAAAATCAAGCTGGAAATTGGTAGCATCTTTCTCGCATTATAGCAGTGAGCTCCCTATCTGCTTCCTTCTAAGAGGGGTGGGATTAAGAAACTAAATTTCTCTTATGATGAATCATCATTCACCCATGAAAGAAATGAGCTGACATTGCCTGTTGTGAGCTGAATTTTTCAACCTTTATAGTCCTGTGGCCTAACTTTCTGGGATTAGGTCTGCTGCAAGTAACTTCCTGTGGTGGTGAGTTACATGGCATAACACTCAGTTATTCCCATTTACCAGACTTAAATGAGTTGCCTTGGTCTACCATAATGAGGAGTTGGGAGTAGGTTACCTTCTCTTAAGTCTTTTGTGATTTTCTCTGCTTCTGCTTAAGCCAAATTTTCAATTTGTGTTGGCAGTGGCACCCAGCTTCTCTCTCTGGAGTCATGGCAATGAATCACGAAATTTCTGATGAGAACAAGTCACCCCAGTTTTCCACCCAATTTTTTTCCACCTTGCACTTTTTTCCAGTGCAATCAATTTTCTCTGCTATTGCAATACCCTTCCTCATCTGTGCAGAGCAGGGAACAGGCTGGCAAGGGGACCGCTCTGGAATGCATGCTGTGATGGAGATGGAAGTTGTTGGAGTGTAAGTCTGCACATCAAAGTTAGTTTTTTTTCCTTCTCTTGCTATTCTTCACACAATTTATTATCAGAGAGCTGTGCCAATCTCCTGCATGTGGCCTGTGTTTGTATACATGCATTCACCCGCAGCTWCACACAGCCATACATACACACACTGTCAGAGAGCTGAGAAAGTAACTGCTGCTGGATTTGATTAATTCATCCAGGTAAGTCATCTTGGCTGTGAATTGTCCCCTTCCTAGTGCCCAGGCTGCTTGGTCAAGATATCAGACCTCTGAAGCACTAGTATTCGGCTTTTCCCAAGGTTGGACGCTGGGAAATACACACTTTTTGCCCAGCTTTAGGGGAGGGAGGGTCTGCCTCAGAATCGTGGGATGAGAGTAGAAATAAAAGGGCTTGAAGGGGTGAGGTAGGGAGCACAAATATGTTTGACAGCTGTATGATGTAAACAACCATCAATCAATTTTTCAGGCTAAAAGTGGGCAACCTCAGCTCTGTACAAATCTCTCAAATTCTCAATTCTTTGAATTTCATTTCGTACTGTTAAATTATTAATCTAGCAATAAAACTGCCCCTACTACCCCATGCCTCAAAGCCCTAGTTAGAGTCTCACATGGATTTTATCTCCCACTACATCACAAAGGAGCCTGAGTGGAGGCAGCAAACAGAGGTGGCAAGACGTTCCCAGGGATGAGAAAGGAAAGTTTAATTTACTGGTGTCCCTGAGCTGATGGTTTCTGGTGTCCAGATCCCAGGAAACCATGCAACAGCAGGGTGACAGCTCAGCCCTGGAAGAGCTTGGGTGCCCCAGCAGTGAGGATGCAATCATGTCTCTGTGCTGGAGGCTCCTATATGCTATGATACAGCATAGTCAGCACCATATGGCAGCCATGCTTTGGGTGCAGCTGGTACCTAGAAGGCATTGGAGGCTGTGGCTTCATGCTACAAAGTCCCTGACAGCTTAGGGAACCTCCTGGTGCTCATTTCTCTCATTTCYGTTCCTCCCCCCCGCCACGGGGCCATGGAACTTTGCTGACTTGAAGAAACAGCTACTTTTTTGGTCAATGTGCATTTTCAGCCAGTGTAGTTCCTTTATCTAGTTCACAGTGTGGCCCTCAGGCAGCTCTGTTGGTGAGGGCCTGTGCATTATAGTTTGAGTGGGAATGAGCAGAGGAGGGGAATGGAGTCGGGGAGAGACCACCAGCCAGCATGACCACCAAATTACATAGCAAGCCAATGACACCGCCCCAGGCAGAGGGCAGGGAGCTCTCATGCTTGCCTGAGTGGATGACAAAGCCATGGTAATTGAGCATTGGATGTTGTCTACCTTGACTTCAGTAAGGCTTTTGACACTGTCCCGCATAACATTCTCATAGGCAAGCCAAGAAAGTGTGGGCTAGGTAATTCTGCAGAGTAGGACTCTCAAGGCGAAGAGTGACTATGTGCATGTAGCTGTAGCTTGGGTGGAGAAACCATCTTTGTGATAAATGAAGCCGTGAATATATCTGGTTGTGTGTGGGGATGTATATGTGGGGAGACAAGAATATGGATTAAAGATTGAGCTGCCTTAAGGAAAGGACAGAAAACAGTGCAAAAAGCAAAGACCAGTGATAATATTGTTCTCATGCAGAATAGTCTAGGAATGCTAATGAGGGTCTGTGTAAAATCTCCTCTATAAGGTTATGTAGGCTATGAGGTTTTTTAGTTAAAGAAAACCACAACACAAAGTCTGGCTGTTTTTAAACCAATATGACAGATTTGTCTAAAAGACTGTGTAAGGAGAAACCACTGAAGCCAGGGTCAATAATCTAGTGCCCTCGGATGGGGCCAGCTGACAGAGACWGCTACAACCTTGCTAAACGGACACTTTTGTGGTAGTATTGTGGTGGGGCCTAGTGTAAGTAGTGACTGGGGAGAAGGACACTGAGCATGAGAGAGCTGCTGAACTGGCCTCCTTCGTTCCTCCTTTGCTGAGGCTGAAGCATAGGTGTGCTGAGTGGGATCTCAGCTTGCCATTTTAAATGTGATGATAAAGAGCTTTCTCTGACCTTCCTCCCCAAGGACAAGATTTTGGTACCCAGTTTGTTTTACACCTCGGCAGGAATCAGTGCTGGGTCTTGACAGGCATCTGCCAGAAAAGAAGCTCTGTATGTGCTGCATTTTCTTYTCCTGTTCTCCAGGTGGCTGGTTGTCCCACTGCCCAGCCTCTCCCTGCCCACTGGCATTTCAGTAATGTTGATTTTTACACCACCTTCCACTCACTTACCCCGACTCACCAACACGTCACTTACACCACCTTTCATGTCACCTCTGATTCTGGCCCATAATGTGCAGTGTGTCACCTCAGCAGAGGATTAACCACAGAATGCTTTAAAGCCAGCCAAGCAGAAAGCAAAGCATATGTCATCTCTCCTTATGTTTACAGGAGAGAACATCACCTGGCATCACCAGAGACAAGGGCACATGTTGAGTGATCTCCTCCCTGGGAAGAAGTGCCTGAGTATCCTGCAGCTCCAATGCATCCAAGGACACGGGCCCAGCAGCCTGCCTGCACTGGGGTCACTGCCTGGAGAGGCCAYGCACCAGCTATGTCTGCAGTTGGGAGTACGTTCATTTTCATTGACTTGTGACTCAGAAAGGAAAAAAGCATTTCTTTAGGTCATTGCTAGTATAACAACACGTGACAGCAGAGCCCAGCCTGATCTATTTGGTCCTRAGGAGATTTAATTGCAGAGTAGCTTGCTGCAAACTTTTCACAAAATACTCGTATCCTTTGCTGTGTCACCATGTGTTTGGCACCCCTTTTCATCACAATCTCGTTCTTTAATGTCTGTATCTTTTAGAACTCTTTTCCCTGTAGTGTTTTTGCTCTCATATTTCACACTTCTAGATGGCTCCAGTTGAGATACTTCAGCATTTCTCTTGTGTGAGCCCTGAGAAAGCTGTGGTCCCATTCRTTTGGCCCAGAAAGCTATTGTGGATGTGCAGGGAAACGCATTTATTCTCATGTTTTTTAAGATCTCTGAATTCCCGTTGCACATCATACCCTGACTAGCTTTTGTCTCAGTCACAAGAATACACAGCACCTGAGGGCTCATCTCTCTGCCCGGCTTTTAAAGCATTGTACTTGTCTCATCACTGGCTCATGTCTGCAGAAGCTAGTGCGTCAGCGTAATGCGTTACTACCTGCCACGATGCCTGTTAGTTATCTGCTCTCTTTTCAGTATCTGCTGTCTCCCCCACCCCAACCTCATGCAGTGACAGGTTTGGGGAAAAGGAATAGTGGAGGAACCTCCTSCTAGAGACCAGTTGCCTGAGGGCTGTTTTAATATCCCTGTGGAATGAGCTGTTCTGCTTTCATTTCTGTCATGGCAAGGGTAAGGCATCTTGCRGGGGACCGTCCTCAGCAGCTCAGTGACAGGTATTTACTTGCATCCCATGACAGATTCTGCACACGTTCACACTAATATTGTCTTTGCATTGATCTGGAGTGAGCAGGGTGGCYAGCCCCCAGGAGACAGCAGCACCAGCTCCTCTGAAGACAACACWGTGGCCCCTACCCATAGGCGCCCTTCCCAGAGTGCAGCAAGTCTGCAGCCCTCGCTGGTGACAGTTGCACATGGAGCTCGTGGTTCCACCCTGTCCTGCCACTCACAATGTCAATCATCACCCATGGCTGCCATGGAGAAGATAAATATGTCTATGTCCATTTGTTGGCCACTCCCAGGTGCTCACGTTGCTTGCATCTGCTTTTCCTGTTGCTCTGAGCCAAATCACAATATATCCAGTTGGACTACAGAGACAGGCCAAGTGATGCTGTACTACATTTGGATTTGAAGACTGATTATCTGCATGTTAGGTAAATTAAATCCAAATTTAAATGTATCTATCATATACAGGCATGTACCATCATCTTAAGGGTGAGGACTGGGCACAAAAGCAATGAGAGTTGCTTGATTCCCCAATTTAGACTAAGATGGTCCAAAGGCGTACATACACTGCAGAGTGTATCTGTGTGTACCTCTTATAAACCCATCTTGCACTCATCCTTAGGTTTCTGTGTACATGTGTCTGTCCACCTCAAGACTTTGGCACAGGTACGCATGCACATCCATTGGTGTGGCTACTAGGTGCACTCTCTATCTGAAGTGGTAGTATGAGGGTCTCTGGGCTTCTACGATGCGTGTCATGGCTGGGCAGCAGGTAGGAGAGGGTGAGCTCACGCATGAAGCCCTGTGCAAAGTGCCTGACACACCTATAATGAGGATGATTGAAGACTGAGTGCAGGATGATACAGAACAATATAAGTAAGTGGTTTTAGTGTCAGCAATCTTCAAACTTGCTGTCAAAGGGAACATTTAAACGATTTTCCTGCTACTCCAACGCATTCAGGTTATATTTATACCCAGAGAAAACTGGTGCTATAAATGTCAGGTTTGGAGAAGGGCTGGCTGCATCCATCAGAAGAGGAATTAGAAAGTAAGGAGGAATGATGTATCATTGTTAGTTGACAGACCTGTCTGGAAAGAAAATACCTACAGCCTAACCCATGTCACAGCATGCCCCAGGCTGGGGTATCCATCTCAGCACCCTGCATTTGCTTGTAATCAGTAGAGTGCTGTGCAGGGCCCCAGACTGGCCGGAGACATGAAAAGGGAACTGCCTGATGCTTTTTAAAGCCAGGCTTTAGCAGAACACAAACTAGCACAAGAAAACTTCTAAAATGGAATGAATTCTGTTTTGCTAGGATAAAAGAGAATAAAAATAAGAGAGATTTTTCAGGGGGGTTTCTTGCTTTCTTCTAGACTTGTTCTCAGTCTAGCATCTTTCAGTTATTTCCAGAAACCCTCCACAGTGCCTTCTGGGTCTCTTTCTCCCTGTCTTTGCTTCTGGCTGGGCATCTGCTCCCTGCTCTTCTCAGTAGTCAGGCTCTGCATTGGATTCCTCTTTTGCAGGCTCATCACTCTCAGCCTTGCACTGCCCTCTGCAATGCCCTGACAGCCATGCCTGCTGAGAGGGGCTCAGGGAAGAGGCTACCCCTAACTGCTCCAGGCCAAGGCAGAGGGGAGCTATTCTGCCTGTGACCCCATGTGTCCTCATAGCACTCACTTTAGCAGTGCAGTACAGATGTCAACTCTTTCAAGAGACTTCACAGCTTCCTCCTTGAGGCCACAGGGTGCTTGCTGACCTGGGTGCCCCTGCAAGGTACAGGACTGTAAGCTTGGAAACTCTGACCATCTTGCTGGTACCTCTGCAGCTGGAGGATGTGTTTGGTCCTTTTCTGACCAAAGGAGACTCTCTTTGGTTGAGTCTGTGTTAAAAGTGTTTGGCTGTGCTCCCATCCCCAGTGCTGTCCAGGATATCAAGTTCCCCAAAGTACCAGAGAGTTTGTAACGCCTCTCTCCCAGATCAGCCTCTCTCTGGTACTGCTTATGGAGGGATAAGGTTCCTCCCTTCTCTGGGGAGCTTCAGCCAGCCCTCTGCTCTCCAGCAGAGAGCCCTCACCCAGAAAGGAGTTTGTCTGTCTCCCATAGCTGGGAGGAGGTAGGAAACATACACTGGGGAGTCTAACAGAGAAGATAATACTAGAGGCTGAAGCAGTAAAAGGGCCCAGCTGTTGGGGACTCTGCTGTTTTTATTCCCTCAGGGATGGCTCAGTGCCTGTGTTCTGTGAGGATCATGCCAAAAAGGATGGCGCAATGCATGAAGGTGTGGAGGGAGGTGAGGTATGTGCAGGGAATTGAAAATCGTATCTAGTTCCTCAGACAACTGCAGAAAACCACAGCTTTCAAAGAGTTGTTTGGGATCTCACGGGTAATGAGGAATGATTCTTCAAGAAATGTTTGTTCTCCTGGAGTTCTGCTAATGCAAAGCCATTGGGAAGATGGTCACCCTGCTAGCAAATCAGAATTCAGAGTTCTGTCCAGTTGCTTGTCTGTAGGAAAGTGGGTTGGATCCCCTTCATCTTATGCCCTTTTCCGAGTTCTGACATTTGCTTGACAATTTTTTTCATGCTTAGACTCTATGAAAAGCCAGCAGCTTGCAAGTTCATTGGACTTGGTGCATAGACAACACCTCTTGCTGGCACATATGTTGCAGTGTAACAACATCTAGGAAGCTCTGCAGTTCAGATGTTGCTGTTGATGTGAGATGGCTTTGTTGAATGGCGTATTTGATGTCAGTGCCCAATAGTGGGCCAAAGAACACTGCTGCTTGCAGATCTCTAATCCAGTACAAAATCACTCAGATGGTTCAGCTGTTCAAAGCATTCAGTGGAATTTGCTTTTCCCCAGCAAACTTCCTGCCATATTCAGTATTTTCTGCCCTTTTACAGCCAGCCTGTAGCCAGGATGAAGTCAGAATAAATAGCATATGGTTTGCTGTTGCAAATTTGACAGGAATATGATCATATATTCAAACATAATTCAGGTCAAATTGGCACTGGCAGGTGAGCCTACAGTGCACAGCTCCAGMTGAATGGAAGAAATTCACTGAAATTCAGATAATTGCTGGGCAAAAAAATAAACAAGAGAAAAAACTGACGTTCCCAAGAACCTTTCATATATCAACAGGAAATCATTCCTAGATCAGTGAAAGGGTCATGTTGACAAGTTTAAGAGCAAGAAAAGGTCAGCACAGTAGGGTGTGTAGGAGAGCAGGAGGGGATTCCGATGGCAAATGTAATGGGAGTTCATCTCTGCCCCAAAACCTCCTCCAGCTTTGCCTCCTCCCAGTTATTCCTCCACTGAATATTTGCTGATACTTTTGCTTCCTACCTCATAGCCATCTGCCCTTACAAAATGCTCTGGGAACGGAGCCCACGAATACTCCCRGACAAGAGCTGAATATGCTCTTTGCAAAGGCAAAACGCAGGTGTAGGTCAAATAGGGCCATTGGGAGCCCCTTACCTTTGGTCTGCACCACTAGACTCATTCAGCCAGCCCTGCCATGAGGACACTCGTCAAGGAATCGCTTCTGCCAGCCCTGCACCCAGCCTGGGCACGTCAGCTGGGTGTGCTGCCTGTGTTCAGTCTGTGCACCGCTGCTGGCACTTGCTTCAGTGCCAGTGTTGAAATGGTCCTGCAAGGTAAAGCAGCCCCTTCGCTATCACAGCAGCAGTCCTGTCAAACTCCTCCAACTAATCCTTCCTCCATTCAGCACAGCTTCACCTGACAAAGTGAATGTAGCTGAAATGCATGCAGATGAATGCTGAATTTTAATGTCCAGCTTAAAAAAAAAAAAAAGGAAGGTGGTGCGGTGATTTGATCAGTCTGTAAGGGCCTACTGGGGGATAAAACTTTGATTATAGACTTTTTGGTCTAGGAACCAAAGTAGAAAGAGATCCAGAGCCAGAAGTAGTAATTCGTCAAATTCAAACTAGACATAGCAGTGAGGGCAATTAACTATTGGGGCATATGCCCTAGGGCTATGGTGGTTTCTGTTTGATGACTTTTTAACTTTTTTTTCCCCAGAAAAATGTGGTTCAGTTAAAATAAAAGTTATCTGAAAGAAGTCCAAACACCAGGATGTCCTATCAGCCCTTGAATACATGAAGACAGTATGGGCAGCAACACATGCCCTTGCACCATCTTCAGATACATTTCTCTGCATTGATAAAAAAAATCATTCAAACAATACAATCATTTTTAATGTGAGTGAGTTCCACCCGCAAAAGTGGGGAAACAAAGGGCAGGAAGTGGAGGACTAGTTAACCAGCTCACTGCTGAATAACTAGGCCTTGGTAGATGCTCATGTCCTGTAACTGCAGCGACTTCTGACTGTGCCCTTCCTGCTGGGGGCCAGCAGCCTCCAGAGCATGGTGCAGTGGTGAGAGGGTATCTCCTTGCTATCAGAGGGTTAACACTATCATCGTATATTTTACCCTTTGGCTTCCATATGCTTTCKACATTTAGAAGTTCTTGGCACCACTGGGCACCACTGGGCAATAGTAGTTTTCCGTAGACAGGGTTTGGGGGCAATTCATGTCCTCACACTTCATGTGCTTGTTTCCTCCTACACAAGATGGTTTGGGGATATTTCCTCCATGGTATTATTGACCAGGTCACAGGAACAAGTAGGCTGAGCGACAGCAAAGGGCTGCTTAGCACAGTAACTTTCCCTAACAGAGCCCAGAACAAATGCTGGGAAAGAGAATAAAGACAAGGTGAGCATATATAACGTTTCTCTATAATAATCACCCCCYCTCCCACAATTTGCAGTTCAGGGACTTCCTGAGCCAGACATAATTACTGTGTTTTTAGTAACCCTCTGTGGAATTCTCATCCATGAACTCGTCCAGTCTGCCCTTGAATCTGTGGAGACTTTTTATCTGTCCGTGTTCTGTACGCATCTTGCACTTCCCCTTCACAGGTCAAAATGAATGCACAGCAGGAAAGTCAGCCTCTTCTTTTCTGATGTACCATGGAAATCAGAGATAGGTTTGAGAAAGGCAAAGCATTTATGGAGTCTAGGAACATTTGCATGGCATCAGATAGCAGAGACTGCAAAGGGTGGAGAATGAGAGTGAAAGAAGACCCTAGAGCCTCTCTCCTAGGTTTAGTGTCTGGTAGGGTCAGATTTCTGCAGTGAGAAGCAGAGAAAATTACTGACATCCCTTCAGGACAAGCTCAGGAAGAACCTAGGCTCTTGTGGGGAGAGAAAAGAAGAGCCACACGCTTCAATGAGGCAATGTTCCAGGTTGCACTGGCCAGATCTCTAGCACAGGAACACGACTTGACATTCACAAGGCTACAGGGAGAGCAGGCTGCAGTCTGATTTGGGCAGTTCTGGTGCATAAGGAGGAACAACAGGTATTTGCAGAGAAAACTAGAYGTCCATTTTATCACTCAGATGTAGGCTGAACTCTCAGATTTGTGTCAACATGCATGCATCTGATATTTACCACAACTCGATGTGCCCACTGCCCGGTTCCCAAAGACTGTGTGGATTGATCAGGTACGCCCAGGCTCCTCTCCTTTCACTGCAGCAGCTCAGTCCCATACAGGGGGCTCTCACCTCCTTACCACTGCAGATGACCAAGGCACTTACAGAGGCCACTAGGCAGTCTAGATCTGCCAGACTTAAGCACTGGGATGTTGTAGAGATTAGTGCTTTATCCCTGACCTGAGAAGTTCACTGAGTCTTATTTTTGTTAGGGAGAAAATGGATTGGAAACTCRTATTTATTGGTAGTAATCCTATTTCAAAAAATACTCTGAATCCTCCAGCTTCTCTCCCAGCCAAAATGAGACCTCTGCCCTCCCACTCCCTTGTGTACTCATATGTACTTAAGCACCTGATAGCTTGGAAACACCCTCAATTTGCCCAGGGCTTACACTCAGGATAAGTCCTCCAGCACCATGGCTCAGCTCCACACTGCCTCCAGTTGTGGTGGGCCTGTTGTTTCAGTTCTCACCATAAAGTCCATAAAGGCATTTGGTTCTTACTCATATATAGCCTGAATAAAAGATGCTGGCCATGCCTCTGAGATCAGTGAGGTGTCTCCTGCCCTCTCTTCACCTTAACAAAGCCTTCTAGATTCACCTGCCTTCATGTCTCTTTCTTTTACTGGCAGCTGTGTGGCAGAGCACATCCTTTCACTGGCAGCAGCTGAGACATCAGAAGAACAAGAGCTGGGGCAGCCAGACCAGACAGCAGAGGAGAGCTCTGGTGAGAGCTTTGACTGCATTCACTGGTCACAGTGAGAGCACTCCTGAGACGCGTGGATATTCCCTCCCACATTTTGGTTGCCATCCCAACCCTCCAAATGCCTCTCTGATTCCCTTCCAGCCCTTCTCCTCACCCACTACTACCTTTCTCCAAGCATGTGTACTTGTAAACATACCCAATAAATGGATCAGTCTATGTCTTAACTAGTAAACTTACTTGTAGGATGGCTTGAATGTCCAGTCATTTGATCTATTCAATGTCCAGACATTTGCTCTATTCAATATTTGAATATATACTGGAGAGAGACCAGTGTAGGGCTACAAAGATGATCAGAGGACTGGAGCATTTGCCCTGTGAGGAACAACTTTTAGAGCTGGGCCTGTTTGGCCCCTTGACATGGGGTGAGATTCTTTCCAGTTGTCCCATGCAGAAGGACAAGAGGCAATGGGCAAAAACTGAACCACAGGAAGTTCCGCCTGAACGTGAGGGGGAATTTCTTCACTGTGAGAGTGACAGAGCACTAGAACAGGTTGCCCAGAGAGGCTGTGGAGTCTCCTTCTCTGGAGATATTCAAGGCCTGCCTGAGTGCAACCCTGTCTAACATGCTCTCGGTGACCCTGCTTGAGCAGGGGGGTTGGACTAGATGATCTCCAGAGGTCCCTTCCAACCTTACCTATTCTATGATTCTATAATTCTATGATCTGTCCAAAAGGGAGATGCCAGGCCAGAAAAATTAGGAATTAGACTATTTTCTAAGCTGCAGAGCAAACCACAGCTTTGTTGGAATTGCAGATCGTTAGATTGAATATGCCTGAAATGCCTTTTCTTAGGTAGCTACTAGGATCGTCCCACCACAACATCTTTTCTGTCCTGCCTGTGTTGTTGCTCCCATGTGCTTGGGACTTTAGGCTCAGACCCACAGTTTCAGGGAAGTTGTGGCCAATGTGACAAGCTTAGCTCAAAACACATCCAGGCAGTTCACCTTAGACTGTAGGTCCCTTGTTTTTTTGTTTTTGTTTTTTTTCCTCATTGGAGTTATTGTTAATCTGTAGGAAGGAGTGTTTTATTTTCCAGACATCTCCTCCTCTGTGCAGTTAATTCTGAAATGTATTGATGCTTATTTAGGGGATGACACTGCTGGAGGTTTCACTGCTGAGACAAACCAGAAAGATGAACTAACAGCTTCATACAGCAGCTCCCTGCCTCCTCAGTGCCAAAAGTCCTGGCAGTCCCCATCAGCTGCCAGAAAACCCTGGTTACGTGGCAGTTGCCAAAGTGAGATTGGGTACTGTGAAGAGAATCACTAAGGGCATATGGAGATTTAAGACTGGATGAAATAGATTCATCCACTCAGATTTTGTTCAAACTCTTATTGCAGAATGAAAATGCAACTCTTGGACACAACAGCACTGGCCTAGTTGCTGCAGAAGCCAGGGAACTTTTGTTCCAGCTCAGGCCTGAATGACTGCAAAGCACAGTGGACCTTCCCAGGTAGTCTGGAAAATCTCATTTTCCATCCAGCTGACAATATGGAGCATCACAGGGTAGGGAGGGGAAGGCAGAGTGTCTGTAAAGTGCAGTGATTTCATTTCTGCATTTCCTGATGTACTCCAAAGCAGGTGTGAAATACAGAATGCTCCTCATGTATCCCGGAGCTGGGCAGGATTTACTCAACATGATGCTCTGGATGCACATTCCTTACCTCATTGACAAGATTTATAAAGGCCTTGAGATTTATTCTGCCTGTAAAATTCTGTTAAATGTAGAGATCAGTTGCGCAATGACTATTGTTCAAAATGTATTGTGTCTGCTGGCAGAAAAATGATCACATCTCTACCAGACCTCATGCGACGACCAGGTGCATCGGGACAGCTGTGAAGATGCATATGGGTGGCTAGGAGCCAGATGCTGCTCTCAGGACTGATGACAAGACAGTTTGGCAGTAATTGGGGCCAGCAAGCCTTCAGCTCTGCTGTGTCCCACAGACCTGGCACAGGGGGCAGTGTATGGCATGGCAGCAGTGGTTCTCCCCTTCTCCAGCTGACACTCCCTGCTATCRCTATCATGGCACTGGGGGCTTCATTGTCCCAGTCCTGGTCCTGCCGAAGATGAACACGTGGGAAAGGTACCTGGATGAGTACCCAGAGGGACCTGGCACAAGTCATCTGCRGGGAGAGAGGCTGCTCAAACCATAGGCAGCCTTCAGGAGGGTAGAAGGATGCTCAGAAAATTGCTCATTGCCTGTGAAGGGCTAATGCAGGGTGCAGGCCAGTGACCTATGTGCATCACTATCCTCGTTCTGCAGCGTGGCACCTGCTTGAAGTGGATGGTGAGTAAATACACCCATTGCAGGATGAGGGCCAATTGCCTGTAGAAATGGTTTCTGGGAGCACAGACTGCTGGCACCCGACTCCCCAGACCGGGCTCATTAGCTGGCAGCCTCAGCTTTGGCTGGGGGAGGTGGCTCTGAGTCTCTTAGCAGAAAGGCTCTTTTGATGGAAACAAAAATTTTTGCTTTTGAAAAACCTGGAGTTGGGGAATGAGCCTTGGGGTTACCATGGAAACCCATCACAGAGACGCACCACAGCGGGAGACATAGCCACAGTGTCTCTGGGTCTGTCATAGTGAAGCCGATGTGACTGCGAGCTGTCCACAGCATGCCTCAGAAAAGCTCCGGGTGTCCGCAGCCRGGGCCTTTCCGAGGCATCCCTGCATGTGCCTTGGACTGTGCACATATGCAACCGCATGTCTCACCAGGACTTGAGAGGTGAGAAGAGTGATCAGCTGCCAGGATGGATTTGGTTTGCAATGATGGGAATGTGCTAACAGTCAGAACACGGCCCTACTTATCAGACCACAGGCCACCAGTCTAGTGTGTAAACAAATCACACTGAACAGCAACAGCAAGCTGCACACCGCAGCCTTGCTGCAGAATAGCTCTAAGTTATGTCTCGAGGAAGATCAATAGAACAAATTATACCAGCTAAACAATATGAGAGAGCCCTGAAAACCCTGATTACTGAAAACCTAATTAATATATTTTTAAACAAACGTTATGGCAATACTTCAAACAATATTAACATGGCCACAAAAAGTTTCACAAGGGGAGCAAAGCTATTTAGCCTGTGGCAATAGGGTGGGAAGGAACTCAAAATGAGAATGAAAATGGAAAACAATTGCTTTGATATAGGCACAGCTGGGGAAAAGCAAGTGTWCTTTCCAACATATAGCACAGGGACTCCCATATGCTACCCCCAACATCCTGCAGGGTTACAGATCAATAGTCCCATAGAAAAACAAAATCACAGAGAAAGAAATGAAAAAAACATAATGCACTAGCTCCCTGAGTTCTTCTAGGAAGAAYGTRACCAGACTRAGGGATGCAAAGCCCAACTATCCCKGCTTGAGGAACCTCAGTTGAAAGGAATCTGACCCGGAAACTTGACCCATGAACAAAACACCATCCTTGGAAAAACAATGACATTTAAATACGCTACTGATTGCTCCTGGGACCTCTGACACAATGCAGAAGCAAAAGGGAGGCGCTAACCTAGTCTGACACAGGAAATTGTGCACCCTAGCTCAAATGTAAATGAGATGCTGACATGCACTCCTGCACACCTCCAGGATGCCATTCTTGGCTGTTTAGACAGACACATACCTGGATGGTGGACAGGGGGCCACCCCTTTCACAGCAGCAAGGTGCTAGAGTGCAGGCAACTAGATAAGCACCTGTGTAGGTGGCAGTGGTAGTGAACTTGCCTACAGTAATATAATCCATTACAATCAATTTGGATCCCTCTCTGAGAACAAACCAACAACCACACCTATAGCCTACAGATAATCACTTACAGAGGGAAGTATTCGCCTGTTTCAGAGATTATCCCAAAAAAAAAAAAGAAAGAAAAAAAAAAAAGGGCTTTTGACTCATCCTGCTAGTAAGGACTAACCTTAAGTTGCTACATGAAGGAACTGGTAGAAAGTCATCTGAAAACAGTGAATCTGTGCACAGATCCATCCAGCACAGGATAAAAATAAACAGCATGCAAAGAGGCCCCAGGGCTGGCAAGAGGAGCTAGACTCCAGCCGTACCCTCCGCACACAGACACCAGTGATTACCCACCCTGCTGAAACAGCACAGGCCCTAGAGATGAAGAGCTGCCCTGTGCCAGCAAGACAACATGGTCTTAACATGAACGAGCACTGACCAGAAATTGAGAATGGCTCTAGGAAAGTTCTCAAGCTCCTGAGATTGCAGGCTATACCACATAGACAGGGTGCTTCTGACTGGCAGTACCACAACTACAAGGAAAGGTTTTTGGRGATCTATTTCAGAAAGAAGCTAGAGGTTCAGTGTGAGTCTCTCCAATAAACCYGCTACTGAAAGCATTCATCAGTGCAATTTGCTGCCCTATATTGTATGGCAGATAAGGGTGGAGAAAGGCATGTTAATACTTACCAACAGAAAACCCCTACTGCCATCCTGGCATGTGCAGTCCTGTAGCATATTCTTGCTTTGTGCAGGAACTGCCACTTAGTACTCAGGCACCAGAAAAAAAGCCCACGCAGGAGAGTTACATGAAGCTGGATACACAGACACATGCATTTGCATGCAGCTTTTTAGTGAAATTGTTTGGCATCAAAAAAAAATCCAGTTCACTGAAACTGAGTCCATAGCTGGCTACACACAGATCTCAGGAAGGTGTTGGTTAGCAAAGTTTCTTAGAATAACACAGGAGTGGTGACACTGGCTGAGACCAAAAGCCCACCTAACCTGAGTGCTTTGTGAAGAATAATAACAATAAGACAAATGCAAACTGACAGTTTCACACTTTTGGTCCCAAACGTTTGCAATGTAGAAAATTCCTATGATAGAAGTTGTATTTTGTGTTTAATGTGCCTTGGGGAACTTTTGTCCCATGAATTTTTGTAATTGTTTTTGGCACTGACATAAACTTCTCAGATTTAGGGTGGAATCTGCGGTCAGGGAAGGAGTATCCTAGAAGAGCATCATGTTGGTGGCCCAGGATGTTGGATGAAGTAAGAAMATGACAGTTCAGCTCCTGTGGGGAGTCAGTCTGTTCCCCTTTAACCCCAGAAGGGCTTAATTATGTATACAAAACAAAAGTACAGCAGTAGGAGGGTCTCSAAGGAAGCCTTTATTGCCCAGTGATTGGGGTACTGGGTTGGATAGGCCACAAGTTTACCTCTCCCACGGCCTGGAAGAATGATTTGACTTCTGGACTATTTGTTCTATCTCACATTTCTTTTGGAAGTGTTTTGAAAGGCTCCATTTTCATTCTGATGCAGACTGGYGACTGATCTTCTGAATGATGAATCTGTTCTTGTGCAATGCAATTGCTATTCCCAGATAACCTTGGCAGCCCAGGAGGGAACCTGGCTTTACCACGAGCCCACCAAGAAGCAATAGTTTTCTTTTAGCTTACCACAGGRGCTGGTTCTGGGCAGCTCTGGTGGGGATGATAACTGATCAACYCACAGGCACACCCCACCACCTCCACTGGGAGCTTTGAGACTGTTCTGGATTTGGAGGCCTTGCTTTCCTTGTTCTTTCACATGCTGGCATTGCTGCCTGGTGGTACTGCTGCCCAGTTGCCCTCCTTAGGGGCTGCAACTACTGAGCCCCAGAGAGTTGCATGGATCCCACTTGCTCCTCCTAAGCTCCCCTACACTCCTGCACCTCCTTTCTTCTGGCAGTGTATTCATTTGGAGGAAGACAATAGTATAGTTAGGGACTGTTTTAAATCAAACTAACAGTGTTCTGCTTTTTCCTGTGCTGGGCATTATTCTCCTTCCTCCGTGCATCGCTCACTGGATGTAGGCTCCTCTCAGATAGTGCCTCTCCCAGCCCCTGTGGGGTCCCTACCCCAGGCTTTGTGTGTAGAGATGGATGAGAAGGGAAATGGGAGGGATGCTTGGTTAGTTCCTGTCCCTAAGTCTATCTTTTCTGTCTCACTGTGATCTTCTYGGGTCACTATGCAACACTGCTGGTGTCCCAGGCAATTTTAGCTTTTAATTCTCCTTCTCTCTTGCCTGCACTGACCTGGTGCATGGACTAAGCTGGCGATCTCAGTGAGACCCAGAAAAATTCTTTTTTGGGTCTTTTCTCCTCTTACAAGTCCTGCATGGCAYCCTTTGGAGGAAGGAGTGCTGTTCCTACCACTGGGACATAGCAAGACCTGGGAGGGGASTGTTTGCCACAGTAGGAAACTGGGGCAAAACTCCCACCTTCAACCAGCTACCAGCCAGAAGAGAAGCAGTGGCACCAACTCTCGAGTCCCAGCACAGCTCCACCTTGCTCCTGAACCTGTCCATCCCTGCCAGTCCTGGGCTCTCCRTCCCAACTGCCTGCCTGCACTCAGACATCATAAACCACAGCAATGCAGACAGCTTTCAGGAGGTGTGCCCAGGAGCACACAGGGAGAGTGGATCACACACCTTGTATGTGAGAGACTCATGCATGTCCAATACAGAGGAGCCGTCAGGCGGTTAATTAGACTCAGCACTGTGCTCTCACAGAAGTCTATTAGCAGGGTTTTAGCTGACTGCTCCCTGTTTGGGATAACTGATGTAGGCAGGCTGGGAGAGAGGCAGCAGGAACCCCTAGAAACAAGGATTTGTGTTCTGGCTGGTGAGGGGGAGTGAAATCACACACTGTTCCTTGCTGGAGTTTCTCAGCAGCAGAGCATCTTATTCATCTCCTTCCATCCTGTACATGGAGCCACACACCAAGCAAAGCAGGAAGCAGCTGTGGCCTCSATTACCTGGTCTGATGCAGTGCCCTGATAAAGTCTAGCTCCCTTGCACCCCACAGGAAGGAAGACGGAAGCAGCACAATAGCCAAGGGCCAAAGAAAAATTCACACAGGAACACATCCCTCCCTCCTTCCTATTCCTTGTTTGGCGTCTTGGGAAGCTCTTTTAGCAGCTCTTTCCTTTGGATGCTGACTGTGTTGAAGGAAGGGATGTGTCTCAATATGGGACTGTAAACGACATTGTTATTCACTTCCCTGCATCCCAGAACACTGCAGGAATCAAGCCCTCAAAGAATAGGTGAGTAGTTCGCCTCAAGGTGCGCTTCATCACCCTAGATGAACTTTTAAGGCACTAAGTTCCTAAGTAGTTCCCAGTCAAGAACCAGAGAGCTGATAGTGCAGGAGGCACCTTTGCTGAGCGTAAGGAAGCTGTTGGCAGTCAGCAAAGGCTGCTGGTCCCCTGGATACACCTGTGTGTGGTGTGGCTGAGCAGGTRCCATCCTGTCTGTCCCACCCAGTCCCTAAAAGCTGACCAAGGAGGAAGCAGCAAGGCATTGTGAGGTGCTGCAGCACTGTGGGATGCTTGTCCCTTCTGCCAGCCAGTCTGTGATGCCCTGGGCTACTGGAAACCTGCATTCCAGCTGAGACCCTGACAGCAGCCTGGGGAATCTGCAATGAGATGCAAGCCATGCAAGACAGCAGGTCCCCAGGTTGCCTGTCCTGATTCCATCCCAACCAGCCTCTTTCACATATTCTTCTCCAACTCATCCTCTTTGTTTCTCCCACTCCTCCCTCTTACACTCTCATTCATGCAGATCTGCAAGGTTCCCTTGATGCTGCTAAGCAGCCTCCAAGGGCCTCTTCCTCTGCTTTGCCGAGGTTATTACTTTTTGAGTTTTCCCTTAAACAATGACAAACTTTTCTAAGTTGTCTAGTCTAAATGCAGTGCTTCATCTAGGGAATCCATTCACCTCCACAGAGGCTTCTCATACAGGCTCTACCCTGACTTTCTCTCTACCCGCTGGGTGCTGCAGAGATGGMAATTCAGACATTTTACTTGCCTGTATAGCTCCCAATAAAGTATATCACACAGGAATGAAAACAAAAGCTACCTAGGGAAAAATAAAAGCTCACAGCACATTTCTAAGAGGGCTGAAATGGAAAAACTGCTTGCCTGAATGTGACAAGGAAGGAACTGGGAAGCCAAAGGATTCACTTGCTCCACTTCTATACAAGAGCATGGCAAGAATCAGGAATTATTCTTTCACACACAAATGTGAGCAGGCCCCTGCCCTGGCCTGTCGCTGCCTCAGGACACAGATGCAGGCTGTGATAGAGCAGTGCTGCTGCCTGTGGGAATTTCCAATTGCTTCCTGAAGCATGCTCAGATAAATAGCGCTGTGGGAATTTACAACAGGAACCTGAGGACAAGCTCAGTCTGAGTTTCAAAGGCTTAGCTTTCCTGGGATCATTGCTGGATGACTCAGAGGACATGTCATTATCCACTATAGAAAGCTAGCAGATATTTGCTGGAATTTGTCCATACATTCAGCCCCATCAGATTCACTTTCCCCTGGGACAATTCTGGCATGACTGTTGCTTCCTGTTTGGAATCAGAGCAGAAAATAGGCGATAGGGTCATGCGCTGAGCAGTCTCTATCACCCAACCCTAGCTCCACACCAAAGCAGTGCCTGTGCATATATTTGCTGGGACACAGCAAAGGTACCAGCTGACCTTCCAGAACCATCATATCTTGCCTGGATTTATAATCCAGGATACTGAATGTTTACATCGAATTCTTCTTGCATTATGTTAAGAAAAGCACCCTAAACCAGAGCCTGTAGGATAGAGTCTTGCAATGAGCTGTCTTACAACTAACGCTGCTCCATCAACCATAGTCACACCACAGGATTAAGAGAGAACATCACAAGTCCCTCCTCTCCCAGAACATCCATCTCTAGTTTCCCCTGCAGTGTGATCTGTTGACTGTCTTCCAAATTCCTCTTCCTTCCTACCTCTTGCCCTACCCCCACCGACTATTTCTCCTCTCTTTGCTCCTGAGCTGACCAGCTGTTTCTCCTTCTCTGTCGCAAAACATCCCCCACAGCAATTGCTTATTCTGACATTCAGCAGTTATTTAATGTATGTTTTGCTTCTTGTAAATGCAATTTGGTGGCTGGAAATGAGGAGGAAGCCATGTGACAAGCATTCTCTCAGCGGACCTCTGGCAAGCGTTCAGCCCATTCCTTGGTGCTCAAGGGACCATGGCTTTGAGCTAGGCAGTCAACTGCTTGCAGCATTTCTGCCTTCCAAAAGTCAATGCCTAATGCAGAACTCCCTTTCCCCACTCTGATAGTGTTTCCTATTAGTCAGCCTGGCCCCTGCCTCAGCAGCATTGCTACAGAGTGGGTTCCCCTCTGGTTCCAGCCACCTCGTACCTGGCACCTTGTCTCCTCACTATCCCACAGCAGAAAAGATCTTTCTGAGCAGGGTAGGGAGACAGCGAGAACGAAGAGCATTGGTTTATCCAAATCAACAGCACTGAACTTACAGGCAGATTAATTTAGCATGAATGAGATGCTATTGCAACATAAATGCCCTGCAGCAATAGGGACCAAGCATTTCTCAAGCTCCTCATTTTTTTGCCAGTGAGAATGTTAGTTAAAGCAGAGCTGCCATGAACTTGAGGGATGCCACTGTGCCGAGGGGAAAAACAGAGCGCACAGGCCCAGCAGGATATCCTGGACTGCCTGGGCAATGCAGGGGCACATAGGAAGCAGAAAGCAGCAGAGGGTCACTCGGAGAGCCTGGGAGAGGGTCTGCAGCCAGTCTCTAGTGAGAGTAGCATGAGGAAATGAGAGGTGGACAGGCAAGCGATGCTGCCAATAGCTATTACTGCATCTTGCAGCTCTAACACAGGGCAGAAGAGAATGAAATTCCCAACCAATCTAACATGACCCAGTTTGAATGAGCAAAAGTGGAAGGGTGTAGCCACTACCCCAGAGCACATGCTACAGTTTCACTCTACCACTGGGCACACTCCAGCTCCAGGGAGCCGCTGGGTTGTTTCTGGGTGACTATATGAATAAGCATATTGAATTCACTATTCATATTGTTCTATAAAATAGTTATCTCATGTATACAATGCAATGCAGATAATGCACACAGTGCAGGCACAGGCTTTGATAGCCAAGTAAGTAGCACTACAGAACAACTGCATAAGGCTTCCAAAGCAGCATCCAATTGGGCTCACACCAGGGCTGAGCCATTTGGCATCTTCATCAGTGATCTGGAAATGGGAGTGTCTAAGAGTACAGAACCAAAGTTTGCTGAGATAAAGTGACTGAGTATAAGCAAACCAAAATTAACTATAAATATTTATATAGAAGACTAAGGTATGTGAGGAAGATCAGTCCTCAGGTGTATAGCCAGTGATGGACTCCAAACTATTTCTTGCTATGAGGAAAGAGACCTGTGAGTCAATGTGGACCATAATCTTAAAATGTCAACTCTGGAGAGGGCAAAACTATGACTCAGAAGTGAGGAATTACTAAGAAAATTGTCGAGAACATCATTGCCACTTCAGCAGTTCAGGAGAGGTAGGTGCTTTCATGCCCTCCTCCTCCACCCCACAGAGGTGGAAATGGAGAAGACCTGAGAAGGTTTTATCCTAGCCAAGGTGCTGAAGTGAGCATGGAGAGGSAGGACACTGGAGAGGAACAACATGAGAAAGGGATGAGGAACAGCTATTCAGATTTCTGGACCCAGCACATTGGACAGGCAGCAGCCTAAGCATACCAATTTATCCAGTACATAATTAAAACATGGAATCAGAGATCATAGAATCATAGAATCTGTAAGGTTGGAAGCGACCTCTGGAGACCATCTAGTCCAACCTCCCTGTTCAAGCAGGGTCACCTAGAGCATGTTAAACAGGGTTGCATCCATGTGGGCCTTGAAGATCTCCAGAGAAGGTGACTCCACAACCCCTCTGGGCAACCTATTCCAGTGCTCTGTCACTCTCACAGTGAAGAAATTATCCTTCACGTTCAGGCAGAACTTCCTGTGGTTCAATTTACTTGTTGTCCTGGAAGGTCRTGCAGGCCAAAAGCATAAACAGATTTGAAAAGAGGCTAGACAAAGCCACAGCATTGAACATGATGATCTGGATACAAATTCCAGCTCTGAAAGCTCCTAAAGCACGGCCTGTGGGATGCTGGAGGAGGACTGACAGGGCAAGGACCTCTCTAAGTATCTATTGTTTCTTATCATCTTTCCCTCTGCATCCACTAATATCCATCTAGATGCTAGCTACTGGGCTAAATGAACCTTTGACCTGATCCAGCATGGCCATGTTATGTTCTTGTGATCTTTATGCACTTTTCTGTTCTCATGACTGCTCTATGGGAGAGAAATCTTCTCATGGGAGCTTTCTTCTTCAGCCTGCCTGCACACACTGCCTTCTCAGTGTCTCTGCGCTGAGGGTTCAGAGGGTGGATTTCATCAGCCCCAGCTCAACAAACACCGCTAAGCATATCTACAGAAAATGGAGTAGAAAAGACAGTGCCACCAGGGCTGGGCTCTGCACAGCAGGCCAAGTCACTCCTAGGCATTTGGTCCCTCACACAGTTACAGCCATGGATGAGCTGCCATAAATTATCATCCCTCTTTCTTATTGGAAACAATTAAAATGCAGCTGAAATATGTTAGTGGTGGCAAACTGCAGGGATCTGCCAGCCCAGCTCTTGGGGAGGAGAGGGCTGCTTGCTGTGAGTACACTTAGATCCTCCCCAGTTGCCCAGGTGCAATTTTGGCATTCAATCTACAGGAAAGATACCTGCAAACCTTTCCAAAATTATCACTCCTGGAGATTCAGATAGATATTGTGCAGTGTATCAGGATTTGGCAGCCCTTCCAAGGTGATGGGAATAGTCTTTGCAAGGCTGACACTTGAGATTGCACTCTTCTGACTTAAATTAGAGGGCAAACCCCCAAAGTTGGGTGAGATTGTCCATCATGGAGGCAGCAACTGCTTTGTGGCATCCTGTCACAGTACAAGAGCATCACAGGTCCAAACTGAGCATGGAGATGGTGGCTCTCACAGATGCACCAGGTCCTGGGACTGTTCTGGTACTTATCATTTTAAATCTTCAYCACTCACCATTCATACTCTAGGATGCTAATTTCTGTAGTATATAAGCTATCTGCTCTCCAGTGCCCTTGCCCACTTGCCATCCCAGGGCAGTGAAGGAACAGGAGGAATAAACAGCTCTTGTTCTGGACTCCCAAAGCAAAACCAATCAGACTATCAGCTCAAGGATTTTTTTTCCCCCTATGCCAATGAATGTTTATGCCCCAGGCTGTGTGCTGTTTCACCACTGCCTCTCAGGAAAAATGAAAACCTCCTAAGGGCTTTCTCCACTTTAATCTGGCACTTGACAAAACCAATTCTCAAWTTCAGCTAGCACTCCAGCACTCCCTGCTACCATCCATCCAAAGACCACCTTGCCCTAGGGGTTTTTTCTTAGCCATGGTCCCCTTCTCCCTTTGTTCAAAGTATATTACTTGAGTCAGTATCTCTGGTAGCATGGGAGCCTAGCAAGTTCAGTCCACCATAGAAGGATATAACAATGGCTCTACTGTGCCAGACAAAACGGTTCATGTATTTCATCTCTGCTAGTGGCCAATAAAAATGACTAGAGATGGTTTAAAAAAAGGGGGGGGAAGTATATTGCAATACTACCCACAAATGCTCTCCTGGCCTCCAGTAAGCTCTAGCATATGGACATCTTGAGCCAGAGGTGGTATATTTGTGTTTACAGCCCTTAAGACGCATTTTTCTCCCATGAGTTGCATTCAAGCACAGCTTAAGCTCTGGATTTAGAGTATTCTGTGAAAGTGAGTTCTGTTTATTTCAAATCTATTTTGAAAATTCCATTTAATACTCCATAATTTTACTATTTCCAGAAATAGAGGATAGGCATTCCAACTCACCTTTCTCATGCCACGTGCGAATTCCCAGCCCCCTTCCCATCTAACCCCATTCAAAACTGGGTTCATTCTGGAAGTGGCAAATAGAATTGTGTGTTTCATTTTCTCTTTCTTTCTTAGCCAACCTTATCACTTCATTTTTTTCTACCATCACAAAGGCTCAAGATTGTCTTTTTGATGGAAGCAGYCAGTCTAACTCTGAGCTCCTTTGCCTGTACTTTATGTGTACAGGTAAGATGATAGTTTTTTACCCTCATGCGCATTACTTTTTACTGAAATTGAATCTCATCAAACCATTTTCTTGCCTGATCACTCAGTCCCATGAAAACTTTTGGCAGCTTTACACAATCAGTTTTTTTTTGTCTATCTAAATTAATTTTATGTCATCAGTGAATTCTGCATCTTGTTCACTTCCTTCCTGAGCATTTATAACCATGCTGAACAGCACAACCCAAGTACAGCTCCCTGTGTGACTTCACTGGCCAACTTCCTGCACTATGAAAATCACTCATTTTTCATACGCTTTCTGTCCTATTTTTTAACTATGAGAATTATTCATGAGAGGAACTTCCTTATTGGCCCACATCAGTTTAATTTCCCTATGAGCCTCTGATGAGGGACATATTGCCAAAAGTACTTTGAAAATCCTAACAGATTATGTTGACCAGATCACTTCAGTGCACATATTGATTCCTACAGTGAATGCTAATGGATTTATGATGCATGATTTCCTTCCATGGAAACTGCAGCAACTTTCTCCTATTATATCATGTTTATTCATTTGCCTTTACTAGCTCTATTCTTTATCACAATTTCCACCTATTTGCTTGACACAAAAGTCTGACCTACTGTTCTATAAGACTCTAGATTCCATTTAATACTTTTAAAAAGACCCTAAAACCATGGGTCAAATTCGATACCTTCTCTTACTTTGCTACAGAGAGCATGTTAAGCCATAGATTATGTACTACAGTTAATAGTTGAGAAACATCATCTTGTCCTCCTTTACAATTTTTGAGTGAATATCTCTGGTTCTGGTAATTAGTTCCTATTCATGTTGCCAATTTGTTATAAATTCTCTTTTCTAATGACACTTTCATTTGATTCAATTCCTTTGATTGTCTAGTATCAACCTGGAGAGTTACCTGAGGCCAAGCCAAACCTGACAAAATGCAGAGTCCTCTTTTCTCCCTCTTTCCTCTTTCTCTGTAATTTCTTTCATGATTCTCAAGCTGAGTTGTCCCTCAACTCTCTTTTTCTCTGGGACTGAATTTCTCACTTGCCAGCCTTGGTATCTTCTCTGGATTTGTAGCTTGACTGTGTTCTCAGTTAGCATGTTCCTTCTGGCTTTTATGGCTTCCAAGTCACAACATTTTCAAGACTGTGGCAATATATTACAGACTGTAGATGTAAAATAGGTATTAACTGCATCTATATCTTCCCAGACTCATAGTTTCGATCTTCTGTTGAGCTCTTCAAAGACTACACAAGACTTGGAGGCATATTTGACTATAGATAACTCTCTCTAAATTACATTCCCTGGTGCATGTTTGTAAGCATGAAAGTCCTTGTCATTCACTCTCTACTCCTTGTTCCTCTTGTGGAACTACTCCTGGTTAGAAATAAGTACACCTGCCTTTCCAACACCTTCCCTGCTCCTCCAACTACAAAAGAGCTCTGCCAGGTTGCAGAGTCTCAGTGAGTCCCAGAGGCCAGATCTGCACTTCAGGACAGCCCTGGTGGTTGCTCACTGCTCTCCCTCTGGGATAAAGCAGAGTGTGGTAGAGAGCCAAATGGTAAGCTTTTCAGATGTCTCTTTAAGAAGAGCAGGAGGGGGTAAGGAATTAGTTTGTGGCTAGACATAGACCAGCTGTCTGCAGTTGGAAATTTTGTCTTGGAGCAACGCGAGTGGCTCCACAATGTGCTCTCTTCAGACTTGATGTGTCGGTGTCCAGGAAATTCTTTCAAAATATCTCAGTGGGGTACTGACTGCTGACTCTTAATGTCTTCCGGTATGGTCCTCAGGGCTGGACATCATTGGAAGGCTGGGCACTGAGTGCCAGGGCTGTGTAGCCAGGCTGCGGAGCTGCCAGCCTAGTGCCCCTGCCCTGCCACTGGTTCTCCCTCTTGTCCCCATGCCAGTCTGTGCCTCAGATTTTACCTTTTACTGAGGCTGCTCTGAAGGCAAGAAAGGGCAGGGCTGAGGCTGTTCCTATCTGGGGGCACATTTCTAAGTGATAGGCACTCGGGAAATGTGACTTGGGCAGTTAGCTGCAGCAGCACCTACAAGGGAAGATGTTACTGAGCCTTTGACATCCTTGGCAATTCAGGGAGAGAGAAGAGAAAGGTTTAGCCTGGAAACAAAGGCCCTGCTGATCTGCTGGATCCACATCACAAGAAAGTTAAATGCCAAATAGCATCAGCAGACACAGAGCAGACACTTTCAATTTTACATTTAACGTGTTGGGGAGTCTCTTCTAAATTGCCTGTCTGCTAACGGCTGATACATGAATACAGCCTTTCTCCTGCTACATCTCCTTCTGTCTCATTGCTCAACATATTAGTTTATGAAATTAAGTTCAACATCCTTTTGGAAAAGACTCTAAACTGCTGCCTGACTCACTGACTTCCTCAGCTGTAACCTGCTGTCACATGACCCAGCAAACATATAGCTCCATGGACATTTGGAGACAAGAGAGAAGAATGTTTGGAAAAATATTACAGAGACGTTTGCAATGTTTAAGAGTTGCATGCTATACTGCATTCACACTATGTGAAAAGCCAATATGAGGCTGAAACTTCTCTGAGATGCCGTGTGTGACCTCAAACTTGCACTAGCTACAGGATTTAAAGACCTTGCTTTGCTGTCTGAGCAGAGATGCAATGCAACAGTAGCTACGAGAACACTCTGCAGTCCTCTCTTGATGGTGTAATCCACACGAGGACAGATGATTCAAGCAATTCAGTGACCAAGAAAAATGTATTCTTCCTAAAAGCTCAGCTTAAACCCAAACCTGACAAAATTCAAAAATCATGAACCATTGAAAAGACAATGCCACTTGCAAACCCAATTAATTCTGAGGTTGTAAATAAAAATAGAAGTGAATTCATCTATGTGATTCACAGAAAGCCTTAAGAGCAAACAGCAGGCAGTGTGGACATTACAGAAATGGCAGTTAAGCTCTCGGGAGGAATGGGAGCCTCAGAACTGGATACACAACGTACACTTTGGYAAGGTGGATGACAGAATCAGTAAGTTGAAGCTAGAAGCTTTTATTAATCCAGTTGGACATCAGGAATGTAAGTGAATGTCTTTTGGTGTTAGTTCTGCTCCCAAGGCATTTGAAAGAATAATAGCACAGATTTTGGAGGGATTTCTAGAAGCTGAAATTAGAATGAATGCTGGTTTTAAATTGTACTAACGAATCTAAAGAGCAAAATGAAAGACTGAGCAATTTTGCAGAGTCAAGACACTTAACACTAAGTTAAATAACATCAGAACCTGATCTTAGCGAGTATTTTCCRTCTTATATACAGAAAAAGCAAACACGACCTACTGCCTGATTCAGATTAAATGGTTAATTATTGCTGCTATTGTTGAACTCTGACAGTGCAGCAAATCGGTGATCTATGAGAGAGAAATAAAGCCAGTCTTGCTCGGAATGGCCTGCGATGCAAGAGAGAATACGGAAAGTACAAGATCCTCACAGCATTGCAAGCATATTTATTAGTGTCATCTCACTTCTGCTGAGATTGACAGAAGATGGGAATCTTTAGCATGGACTTAACTGGAAAGAGATGATAGCCTGGGGGACAAGCACCGGATAAGTGTTAATAAAAAAATACAAGAGATGCCCAGATTTGTTGGGATGGTCACCTGCTCAGCAAAACTCATTCCAAATCTGTCTGCAGTAGATAAACMCTGAGGGATTTGCCAGACGGTGACATTGTCTCATTCTGAGAAGTCACACTGATATTAAGTTAAAATTAAAATACATATTGCCTTGTTATCACTGCTGAAGTGCAATGATTTAAGTAAGGCAGGTGCTGTTCAATGGGTGTATCTTTTACAGTACTGGTTGCATGTTTTATGTAGACAAAGCAGGTGATTGCATCAGAAAATGTAAATGTAATAGATAGAAGCAGGACCACTAGTCCCACTCATGAACCGTAACTTGTATACAAGTGGAACAGGTATGCACAGAAGCCAGTAACAACAGCCTTCAAGATTTGTTTGGAGAGCATCTGGCCAATTTTTTTTAATGTGCAATTATAATTATAGTAAGGTCTCTGTAGCAAGTTGCAAAAAAAGCAAATAAATGTTCCCAGCTGAGGCAGAAAGGCTAATGAAGGAAAGCTGCTCATGTAAAAGCCCCTTTTCCAGCTCCCCATTTCTTGAGAGGTGTGTCTTTGCAGCTGTTGCTCAAGCTCCCTTCCACAACAACAACAACAAAAAAGAGATCTGTGAGGACCTGGCTACAGCGCTTCCCAGGACTGGGACCTTAGGTAGTTGAGCGGTAGATTCATCTTTCTTCACAGAACCGACTTTTAGTTTATACATATATGGTTGTACCTTGGCTGAACAGTTATCTGGTATCAGTAGGCAGTGAGGGTGGCAACAAGGTATGGTGACACACAGGCACAGTCCCTCTTGGGTAGTGAGAACATGCCTGCAGTGCTGTGTCCCTGAAGGGCACACATTAGCAAGAAGCTGCCAGCTTCATGAACYCAGTTTATAGGAGTATCTTACCCTCATCTGCAGGAGGCTCTTCCTCCTCTTTTCTTCCTGATAGCACACACATTACCATTTCTCTTGTTCTGAGGTGCTCACTCTTGGTTTTGTGACAGCTTTGCTCCCTCTCCATCTGTCGCATACACATGTAAATCACATATGAAAACCTTCCTCCATCCTGCATGCTCTCTCTGATGACAGTAAACTCCACTTACCTGATTTAACTGTAGAAGGGCCTCCTTTTGAGAATCATCACCTTGGATGATGGGGTCGTATTGTTCCATCTGATGCTATCCAGTGGGAAAGTTAACTGTTCTTTGCATGAAGCCTGAACTAAGGTTGGTAGGAATATCCAACAATTTTAACCACGGCTCCATGATGCATCTTACTACTTTCAGTGGAGGTTTCTAATTTAGTTTGTGGAAAAGAAAATGTTGTACCTGACTAATATGAACCTCAGATTTTCAATGGGAACGAACATGCTACAGGGTCTCCAGTTTGCCAGGACAGTGATACTAGTGTAAGATGTGCTCCTAGAGGTCAGCAGGAGCTCAGAGGACTCCCTCTTTGCGTCTTGAAGACAATGGTGGTGCATTCTCCTTGGAACATCATGTGTTAACCAGCCCATGCCTGGACAGCTTAGTGAGCACTGCCCAGACCAACAAGCAGTTTCACTGCGCTGCCCCCTCAGCCTTTGCCCGCCCTTCCTGAGAATGAACTTTCCGGGCTGTCTCTTGGTCCACTCGTTGCTCAAAATGACTTGCCATAAGGCACTAACTCTCAGTACATTTCTGCCTTAATCTCTGCACCCTGACACTGCAACCCTTGCATGCACTGCAACAGAGAGAAGCAGAGCTCCTGCCATGGAACAGAATTGTTCTGCCACTCCTGTGAAGGGACAGAGTCTCCTGTGGAAAAAGTAAGCATTTCCTTTCGGAGCACAAAGAGAGCTATATGCCAGAACCCAGTACTGCTTCCAGCTCTGTGCAGTAGCTCTTGTCTGGTACAGCATGTGGAGCAAGGGCTTTCGTTTCAGCCTGCTCCCACTCTTTTTTGTCCCTACACCTGGTCACTGTCTCTGCCTTGAGGAATCCCTCAGCTGGCCTATTTGGTCAGCTGAGAAGGAGACACATCCTGATTTCTCATGCTCTAACAAGGATTAAAGTATCCATTAAAATGGACTACTTTTCTCTAAATTATCCATCTGCATTCCTAGTAGAGCTTTCTCTCTTGTCCCTCCTTCCTTCTAGATCCCAGAAGCTCTACTCCCTTCTTCCAAAGACTTGCCTATAACCACAATATGTCTGAGGAGTGGAGGAAGGGATGTGCAAAGAGAGCTGCAGGGAGAAATCCACACTTCCTGCCTTTGGGGGAGACAGCAAAGATCAGGCTGCAATTGAGAGCAGGGGCCATACCTGGCTCACCACTGGTTGCAAGACATGTTGATGTAGAAGCCTTGCAGTTTGCTACGCTGTCCTCTGGCTTCTCTCTTCTCCCTAGCTTCCCAAGCCTTTCTCCAGCCAGGAGGAAGCACAATGAGCTGCGACCTCCCTCCAAATTGCCTACCATCAGGAGGGGACATCAAGGTAAGGATGGGAAGCAAGACCGGATCTGCTGGGCTCTCAGGGCCAGCAGGGTGGGGAGGCTTGAAACAATCCAATTTAGCAGGCGCTGCTCACAGGGACATGAATAATGGGAAGCTGATGCTAAACTGGAGCCATAATTTTCATACCAGTGCAAACAGATCCAAATTGTGATAAAAGGTTTTCATCTGCAGAGGCTTGGAGAGGCCCCTGCGCTCTGATTTACTGCGCCTCTTAATGTCGCATCTGACAGCACTTTGCAAACAAAATGTTCTGGCCATAAACTAGCAAGAGAGTGAGTTAGTGAGGCTGGGGGAGGGGAGGGGAGGGCTGAAATGAGGGGATGAAAGGAGAGTTTGGGAGAGGGGCGAAAGGGATGTCTTSCCTGCTATTATTTCATTGTTGCATGGGTATCGCTGCAATGTTCATTGATTTACCCATGAGGGCAGCAGCAGAGCCTGTCAGAGGAGACAAAGGAGGAGGCAAAAGGATGTGGCTGGAGGCCAAGAGACAAGGCCCACATTTGTGAAGCACGGTTGGAGGCACCCTATTCCTTCTGCCTAGCCAATCACTATGAGAGCTGCATGTCCAAACAGCCTTACAAAACTGGATGCTTCCTGCCCCTAAGGGCAGTCCAGTGGTATGAGTATTATTGACTCCTGCCTTCCCTGAACAACTGAAGCCCAGAAGCAGGGAACCTGACTGGTTCAGCTGCAAGGACTCACTTTGACAAGGCACACTTCAGTTACKGCTGCTTTACCTGCCATGTTCTGCCACCTCCTCCATGTCTACAGCTGTCTTCATCCTCTGTTGCTTCCACCTTCCCCCTCTTCTTCCCTGGAGCCTGACCCTAACCCAAGACCAGGAAATCCATGTATCTCTGAGGGGAAAGGCTTCCACATCAAGGRGGAGCAGGTGAAAGAGATCGCAGAGTCCAACAGGAGAGGTGGATGTGATGTCTCTTGCATGGGAAGGACTATCTTCTACCACGATCTCCCTTTCCACCCACAGATTCTTCCCCATATGTGGCCAGCTGAGAAGCCTGCTGCTGGGAGAAAGCTAGTTTCAGCTAATGTGAGACACTTTAGATCCCAGGCTGGATACTGGTCAGAGGTGCTATGTTAATTGAGGGATATGGGTAAAGAAGCAGGGGCTGCAGGCTGATGGATCACAGTCCCTACACATCTGAGCATTCAGGCTGCTRTATTTTGCACCAGTGAAAGCTTTCTCAGCCTCTTTGGCTCCATTCCCAGATATAATGAGCTGCAGTAATTGAGCCCGGAGGTCAAAAATGTGCAGCTCACTGTTGTCAGAGTGTATGGGGCACTGTCGTCTGCACAGGAAAAACTTGGAGAAGGTAACGTCTTGTCTCCATGGATATGTGGATGTTGAGCACCATGGATGGGGCTGAAAATGGCCAAGAAACCTCCAGGGAACTGTAGGCAGGCAGGTTAACTTACTAGATCCCAAGCCTGGAGTGGTGCTTGGGCCCAGCCAAGGTGCTGCCTGGGCAGGCACCCTCCAGAGCAGTGTCAGGAGGATGCTAGGGCCCAGCTTATGGCTCCTGAGGCAACAGGATGCTTGTGGTATACTGGTTCTGCTCAYGGTCACAAGGCGTCACAGCTGTCTCACTCCCAGCCAACACGGACAGCCCATCTGCAACTCAGCCACCACTCAGTGTCATTGCCTGCATGGTTGCAAGGTTTAAGGGCAGCTGCTTTACTGGTGGATGAGAGCATATAAATTACACTCCTTAACTCTTGCAGGTGGGAGGAACRTTCCCAGTAAGAAACCAGTGGTGGTGAGTCCACAGGGTGGGAAGTTTTCAGAGAAGGACGAGGTTAGCAGAATGGTCGGAGGACCCGTGGGCCTCAGGTTTACAACGTGCTACACACTATTCCCCTGCCAAATCCATGTTTGTTCCCTGCTGCCTTTCCAGAGCTGCCTCAGGCATCCTAAAGCAGCCACCAGTCTGAAAGGGCCACAACACCTGGGACACCTGGTTGGCAGGTAGCCTGGGATGACAGSGAGGGCAAACAGCTCACACATACAGTTTCCGTCCCTGTCAGCTCAAGGGGAAGGTAGGATCTTGTCCAGCTTTCATTGAGTATGATGCAAGTCTAGAGCTCTGCTAGTCATGCTCAGCTTCCTGAGTCAGTGGAGAGGAACAGGCAACAGTTTGTCTGACCTACTTGAGGGTAAGGCAAAYTACACATTCAGCAAGACAGAGTAGATCTCCATTGGAGCTGAGTCCTCACTGAAATTCAGTCAGATGACTCCCTTGACCTTGGCTTCTTTTCAGGGCTTCGGCAAATTTTTTCTCCCCAAACTCTACCTTGTGACCAAGTTCAGGATGATTTTTTTATCTCTGCCTTCATCTCTCCATCACTTTTTCTGCCTTCACAGAACCTACTGTCAGGTGTACACTGTCACTTTTTTAAAACATCCATACATAGTCAGTTCAAAGTTAGCCCAGATCTGAGATTTCTGAGGGATCCCATGGCCCAAACCTTAGAGGTACCAGAAAACCTGCAGCACTGTATTGCATGTTCACTTAGCAAGTAACTTATCCAGCAGTGCTCTAAGTGCTGTCACATTTGTAATCTGAGCTGCCTCTTRTCCCCTGGGAAAAGCAAATGACATTACTGTAACCCACTCAGTTAACATCAGGCTCTCCTGCCTCCTATCCCTTGCATGTGCAATGACTGCTTCAGTGCTGAAGGCAGATGAGCATGTTCTTAATGACATTCCCGGCAGTGCATCCTTGCTCCAGCGAGGACTAATCCCTGTTGCCATTCATAAYGTGCTGAAAGCAAGCAGGCTGGAATTTGCTTCCCCATCTTTACATGTCAGAGCCTGGTCATGCTGAAGATGTGTCAGATTCTACCGGGAAGGAAAACTGAATGAAAATACCCCAGGCAATCAGCTTGCCTTGGGCATGCCCCTCTCTCCCTTGTGGTACAGATTGAACTAATCAGCATCASCCAAATATTTCTCCATATCAGACCTGTCCCCACTGGTCTGTAGCATGGCCATGAAGCTATGTCCCTCCATGCCTGGGTCTGCCCTCTCGCTTTCAGTTTTGAGGCAGGATCTCCCTAGCACCTCTTGGGGATTTATCCACATCTCTGACAACAGACTGAGATCAGATACAATATTCGCAGACTCCTCAGTTATTCTTATCTGGAGCACTTGTGGCATCAGACCTGGATGGAGATCCTGTCTGGGACTAGAGTGTCCTTTATAAAATGAAAATTTCTATTCTGAGGATGGAGCTACTGTTGTTCTCACTGAGGTGGGCCAAGTCTTGAAATCTTTGTCCCAGCCAGCTGAATTGACATTCAAGATTTATCATTTGATGCACATGCACATCCAGTGCAGTATCCTATGGATGCGAGGTGATTGCTCTTGATGCTGTCCAATCAGATAATGACACCAGGAAACTGTCCCGCCTTCAGGACCCCCACCTCCGCACAGGGCCTTGCTGATACCTCCCTGTCCTCATGTTATCATGTCATGTGGGACATGGCTCTGCTTTCTTGTTATCKCATGTGCACAGCCATGGCCAGAGCACACTACCATCCTGCTCAGTATCTGCTCAATGTGAGGGCCACTTCTCTTCCCTGTGTTTGTCAGGAATGCACAACAGGCAGCAGAACAATTTTTCTTTCAGAAAAGACACCTGAGGACTCCTGTTGCYGTCATGCTCCGTTTTTCCCCTAGGAAAGTTTTTGCTCACAGGTTGTTGATGCTGCAGATCTTTATTCAGTCTCCACTTGCTCTTTGTCACCATGCATTGCCCTGGAGTGAGACAAGGGAATGTCCATGGTACTGGAAATGGCCCTGAAGAAAATCCAGAAGGTGAAGAAAAGCTGGTCCGTGTTTGGTATGAGAGAAAGACATCAAAGTCAGGATCATGAAGTAGATAGGCTCAGGCTCTGATTCAGTCTGCTACTTCTGGTGTTCCTGTGCACTCTGATATTTACAGGCCAACTCATCTGACAGTAGATCTCTAGAAAAATAAGGAAGCCATAAAGACAGGGCTCCAGCTTTCAAGAAGTTGGCGCACAATGAATGCTACTCAAATGCTGGTTCATAGTAAATGGGTTTGGAGACATTTTTCCCAAGCACGCAGGAGAACAAGGAGTTCAGTGTTCCGAAATGACCGTGGTTTTTCAGTGCCTGAGGTCTGGATTTTTGAAGGCTGCACAGCTACATCCAAGATCTAGGCACTGCCACACTTAAGGTACCTTGGAAACTGAACCCAGAGAGAAACACGTAGGCTTCCTCCTCAGTGACTGGAGACTAGTGGCACTACAAATGGGACTACAATGGGTACTGCACTAAGCATGTCCCAACTCTGGTCACACAGAAGAGATCACAGTGTCAGACTTCATCACCTAGTGGTTGTAATGCTTACCTGGCACTGTATATTCTGGTATGTTCTTTTGTTTGATACAGTGGTGAAGGAATTATGGACCCAGACATTGAGGTTTTTGGATGTTGCTTTTCGCCAACTTGTTTCTAGCTACCAAGGGGTCCTGGGTGCGAGACAGGAGTCCCTGGACAGAAAAGTCATTCCCATGTTTTGTTGGACCTCTGCACAGTACCTTCTGACTGACACTGTGTGGATAAGCTGACACCTTTGTCACCCTGGAAAGCAAAGGCTTTATTTCAGCAATTGGAGCTTTTTAAATACCCCTAAGATACAGTTTGTTCCAAAAGCCAATATCCCTGGGTCAGAATTTTTATCATCTCTGTTGGGGTAAAAAGGGGCACATCCTGCGCCCTCCATGCCAAGTCCATTAACGTAAGAGCTTGTGATACTAGAAGACACATTTACTCAGCTCACACTGAGCTCAAGTCTTGCTTATCTAGGGACTGTGTTGCTTCAACTGTTGTCAGAGCAACAGCAGATGCTCTGCGGTTTCTCCCAGCAATAAAGTTTTGTACTGAACCTAAACGACAGTTACAGGTACTCCCAGCCCAGATGCTCTCATGATATCTGCTTCTTGTGTTGCTCTACAAAAGGGCAGCACACAAGGTGGCATAAAGCATGCTTTAAAATGTCCCCAACATGAAACTTCATGATAGAGATCATTGGGGCAGTAAAAGAAACCCAGTCCACTACTGAATTCCCCCTATAAACCAAGCCACAACAGCACAGGGCAGATCATACTCTATCGCCAGCTGTTCTCCCCACCTGCACACTGTTTGAAGCTGTGGGAAGTCAGAGGCAATGGGATCATTCTCTTGGAGTTAGGTCTAAGTTTTTATCTTTATTTCTGTGCTGAGAATATGGCAAGTGCTTGGTGCAGGGATGTATTTGTATACCAGTTACTCCTGACAAACAAGGTTAGAAATCTTCATCACACTAGCAACTTACAGCATTCCTAGGCAACAGAGTTAAATATCCTGTCCTTTCACGACCACCTGCCAGGAGTTTTTGGTCCTTGAGCACAACCCTGTATGCCCAGGGCATACCTCAAGTCACAAGAGGAGGCCCCATGACACTAGTGCCAATGAGGAGATCTGCTCAAGCCCAAATAGCTTTTCCAAGTTACCTTGCATTATAACGTTTATAACACAAATATCCATGGACCTCTTGTAAACAAAATCTTGCAGCCCSAGGTGGGAATGACAATTAGTCCTGCAATGTCTTTGGGGTCCTGCTCACCAAACCCAAGCACGCATAACGGTGGTCCAGGGGCAATGGGCTCTCCATTTTCATCAGTCTGCTCTTTCTGTCCTCCAGAGATGGTGTACCTGGCAACTTGAACAGTGCTGAGAACTGTCAGCCCTTATGGCTAAAAGCTCTGCCTCTAGAAAAGGGGGATATGTCTGCAGGGAACAAAACAAGAACTAGCTTGATTTGAGGGTAAAGCACTGGTTCCTGCAAGTTAAACTAACAGTGATCTGTGGTCAGGGTCCTGCTTTGTTCTGCCTTGATGCCTCTGAAACACTCTCCAGCCTCCCTGCTCCTGGGCCATTGGTAGAAGTTCTGGATCACAAATCAAACCTATATTGGTAGGCAGCTTTATTAAAGATGGCAAAGATGCATCCCTTAATTCTGCCAACTAGAGTGCTCAATGCCTCCCAGTACAGTACCCTGAAGGACAAATCTCCCACGTGTGGTTGCTCTGTGTTCAAGGAAATTCCTAATCCACCTGCTCCTTGGAGCTGCTGGCCTGAGAGGGCTTARTGCTCCTAGCACAGCGAGCCCTGGAGCCCTGCCATCCTGCCTCCCATAGTTTGTTGCCATTGCAGCACACAGTCCTTCCTGAGTGGCACAATAGCTCTGCACAATAGCTCTTCCTCTGTCCCTCTGAGGACAGGGCTGTAATCTTTCTAATGAGTTTGTTCAAAATGAATTTTCCAGGTTTTACCACAATTTCTCCCCCCGCCCCCTCATTCCTTTTTTTCCAGCTGCCTGATTCCAGCACTCCCAAGCTCACCCAGAGCTGAGGCTGTTTCTCTCTTCAGTTGCAGTTTAATTATATAAACTGCTCCCCCCCCTCCCACCTTCAGTTACTTTTTGGTGTGTGAATTCAATGTTCATAATGTACCCTGGGAACCCTCACTGTGTGTGTGCTCCACTGGGTCCCAGCAAGGCTGATTAGAAAGAGATCCTTTATCCATTCTGGAGAGGCTGGTGTGTCAAAGCAGCCCAAACCTTGCCATTCACATCTCCCCCTTTCTGAAACGCCTGTGGGTCCCTGCCACACTTGGCATCTCTTTGAAAATCCCAGCAATTCTTATAGCCAGACTGGAAGCTTTCATTGCTGGGGTCACGGCTCCTACCAAGAGTTATTAGTGTGTCTTTCTTTATTCTTTAAAGCTCTTTCATAAAAGTTCTGTCTGTTTGTGTTTAGAAAGGATTTTATATAGATTTTCCACCTCTGTGGCTCTTTCTATGAGAAGATTTTTCTGGTCTGGGGCAGAAAATGTCCCTTGCATCTGGTCCTGGAGGGATCGCTCCTCACTGCAATCATTCTCTCCGAGGGGCTGCGGGACTGGGGTTCACTTTTCCCAGTGCTCCTCTGGTAACTGTGCTCCATGAGAGGGTTTGTAAGTGACACTGAATTTGCATGGACTCAGATGTCAACGAGGCTCTGTCAAGGCTAGCTCCTCTCAGTGATACCAGGCAAAATGGGCACTGATACCTACAGCTACAAGGCATGAGCTCTGCAGCCTGACTTCTATGCCGGAGGTGTTTCCAGTTATTTAAACTATTGGGGTTTACTGATCTTCAGTGTTTTTTAAGTACAGCTGGATTTTACTGCACCTACCCCAGCCTTTCCTGTCCAAAGCCAAATTCTCCAGTTTGCATCAGACTCTTCCCAAAAGAGCTGAGTTCCTCTGTACCAGTGTCCCACTGAAGGGCATTTCTCATCCTGCCTGTGTCCCCATCCTTCCAACAGCCATGTCCCACTGAGACATCAGATCCTGCTCTCTATTCCCTCCTCGTTTCTGGAGTGCAAAGTGAATTCCTGTCCTTCTCTGCCCAAGTCTCTCTGGTCTCAGCTGGTGACCATTTTTTACCCCAGACACAGGGAAGCTGGCAGCCCTTGGGGGCCTGCAGCAGAGACAGAACAGGTAGTGGATCTAAGGAAGCAGTGGTGAGGTTCTCTCTCCAGAAGGTCATTCCAACTTTACTACTCTTCTCTGTGACCCTCTCTTCCTATCGCAACCTTTTCATCTCTCCACTTGCAGACAAGAAATTTGTAAAGGTTACTCCTAATCTCCCTATGACTTTTTCTGGTCCTGAGTCCTTCTCTTTCTTGTACATTGGTAGCTCCTCTCTGTCCAAAGCATCCTAGGCTACCCTTGTTGAATGAGGAAAGAAAGATCCATAAGGCTTCCTATTTGCTACAGAAGCCTAGTTTCATACCAGAAGTGGGGAGGTAAGGTCTCTTCCTCTGCAGAGGTGGATAATGGGTTTGTCACAGAGACCCTGGAAAGCATGCAGGAATGCACTCAGGTGGCTCTTGTTTGCTAAAGCCCATGTAGCCTCCCTGCTGCAGCTACCTTTGCCAGGAGAGGGTCTGCTAGCACAGAGCCATCACCCACACTGGCCTAAGCACGGGCTCCAGGAGCGCTGATGTGACACAGTCCTGTTGCTAGTCCTGAGCAGAACTGAGTCAAAGCAAGACATTTCATAGAGACAAGCACCATCTTACCATGTTCATTTCCAGTGTGACTAGTGCACCCTCTCTTTAGCCAGCCRTTAGTGAAGGATTCAGGGGAAGGTGAGGTGGTCTCCATAAGAAACCACTGAAAACTTGTTTATAGAGAAAACATCCTCCCAGTCCGAGAATCCCTGTATCCCTACACAGGCCCATATCTATCACAGAATTATGATCACCTTTGAGGGCTTATCTTCAGTAGTTTAAAGATATTAAGGCTAGAAGTGATGATCTCCCTTCCTTAACAGTAACAAGGGCCTTCTCTTCCTGTCCAGAATTGCTGCTCTGTGAAGAGATGTCCAGGTTTGAGTGAAGCCTCCACTGCTGAAGGCTTCAGCACAGTTGGCCTAGCTACTTCAGTAGATAAGTAGATAATATCTGCACTGGCATCATTACAGCCGGCATCTCCTCTTCAGTCTGTTATCTGGCCTCATCTCTGGCCATCAGATAAAGTTTTACCGTATTTCCTGTACAAGGATCCCTTTCCTTGCAGAYGCCAGAAAGTGTGAGCAASTAGTTGATTTACGGCCCAAAGCAAYGAAGGCTTATCTCCTTGCTAAGCCAAATGTGTGATCCTGTCCAGAGTGGCCAGTAGGGACCTCATCTTACCTTTATACAGATCTAAGCCTCTTCWGTTGTCTGCTAAGTCCACATCCTTAGGCATTTCTTGTGGCTGTAAATTCCTGCAGCTAAGCTTTTGCTGTACATATGAAACTATTTCCTTTTATCAGTTTTAATTATGTTGCCGTCCGGTGTAATGGTCTGCCACTTTCTTTTCCACTCTGAAAAAGGGCAATAAGGGGGACAGTCTGTTTATTACACGGTACTCTGCACCATGTTCCCACTCATCATCTCTTCTTAGACAAAGTGATCCCAGGCCTTCCCAGTTCCCTGCACACCAGGTCCCTGAAGTGGAGCATTCTCCTCACACTGGCATTGGTTTTATCTGCTTTGAGCAGCCATATCTGTAGGTAAGCAGGGTCATCACAGTCTTGTACCAAATGGCTTGGTCAGCTGCTGGTTTTCAGAGCATCACAGGACTGCTCCTGTTAGACAAGGACCAGATGACTGTTTCCCTGGATGTAGCTGAAGCAAATGAGTAGCAGCTTCCCTGCCTGTAGCTTCCACATGTGCCCACCAGTCGCACCAGTGCCCATGGAGTGCTTTGGCTTCCTTCAGGAGATATGCTGGGACCACCTCCCTGCCCTCTCCATGGATTACCTTCCCTTGTAACAACCAAACTACTCATGGGCAACACTCAAAAGTACCCTGCCTGGTTTCACTTTGCTGAGTCTCTTTCACTTAGCACAACGTGCTTGTTTCCAGTTAACATCACAAAAGGGTTTGTTTAACTGTTGCTCACAGTCAGCCTGAAAGAAAGCACATTTGTGAGCTTTACTGAGGTTTGTGACCAGCTGTAGCTCAAACACCACAYGTGTTGCAGCTTTTGTCCAATCACCAACATGAAGATAGATCCACAGTGTCTACTGTCTAGTTTCTTCTGCATTCTAGCATGGTCAGASGGTTCCTGACCAAAGAGGATGTGAGTAGAGGATGCCTGTGCTGAACCACAACTGTGGCACAGTCATGCCTATCTTCTTTCCCAGATACATGTTCTTTTTTTTGTTGATGCTCATATTTACACTTYCAGCTCATTCTCCTGATGTTTTTACAGTCCCGACTTCCCTTAATTATTTGTGTCATATGCAAGGTCGCTGTTGCCCTTTTTTTACATGTTGTTAGCAAAGGTTTTGTGCCACAGCTGCTACATTGAGCTGTTAGCCATAGTCCTGCAGATCTTCCCTAGAAAATAAAAAACTGAGAAAATATTTAGTCTAGAGAAGGCAGGCAGTGCCTCTGGAGTAAGGGACACATGAGATGAGATTGGGTGAGATCAGGATATCAGGATATCTCTTATCTCTTCCCTTCTGCAGGTGCTGATGTTGTGTTACAGTTCTTCCACTTGCCTGGAGAAGTAGAGGGATGAGTGCAAGTGTATGGAAGCAGGAGTGTGCTCATACTCCTGGACAGAGCTCATCTCACCTGGCATTAGATGTTGGTAGTATAAAYCTGTCCAACTGAGCTACTCAATCTTGTTTCATTTGTACTCAGTGCTGTGAAAAATARCCTTTCAGGGCAAGATACATCCGACCTATTCTGGCACATGCCCCAGACCTGCTGTAAAGAAACCCAGGGTGATTAGCTCAGGTGAAAATGCCCACCTCTCATTATATTAGACTAACTCTGTGCCTAGTTTCATCTTTCAAGCAAGTGTTTCACAAGGAGGCACAGTGACAAAACAGAGTCTACACAAACACTGTCCAKTTCCAGAAGCTGGAACTGTTATTCCTAGATGGAGAGTAAGCAAACAGCTGAAGCATATGAAAAAGATCAAAGAGGACTGGAAGGAATTCAAGCTTTACCTGGAGGCTTTCTAGGAGACTCAGAGAGATACCCTAAAGCTACAAGGAGGTCAAAGCCAATTGCCTGGAAGTAGAAACTCTGATGAATGCTCAGGTGTTCAGGCAAGGTTTTAAGTGCAGCCATGAACTGCTCAATTTTGGCTGGCAAAGTTGTTTGAGGATCTGATCTGAAGCACATCTAGCTGGGGTTACAAAATCTTCATGAAAATAGAAAAGAGTCAGTTGTGTACTGGCCTTACTGGCACTTGCTAAGAGATGGGGGTCCTAGAGAACAGCCTTCTGCAAGAACATTTGAGGGTTTGCAAAGCACAGGCAGCTATCCAGCACTTATCCTTGCATGCTGTTTGGAACCAAAGGACAGTCTGCACTGGCCTGGACTCAACTGCAGACCAGCAGAAGAGGTTAAGTGGACCTCCACCTGTATTAACCAGGGAGCTGGGGAGCAAAGCAGTGTGACACTGACAGGTCCTAGTAAGAAGCCTAGGACAGCAYGCTGCAAACCACAGCAAGGATGCCAGCCAAAGTCAACCAGTAGGAGAGAGCACTCTGTGAAGCTGTAGGATATGCTGCAGAGCTCAAGTCCCTCCATGCAAAAGAAAGGCTGATTACGATGGGGCCTGCACACAAAAATATGTCTCACATACATCATGGAACAGAGGTTGCTCATTTGATTAATGGCCTTTTCGGACAGTTAGAGAACTTGTTAGACTCAGTTAGTGAAACAAAAGAGATCGGCAATCATGTGAAAAATAAGAGTTCAGTGAAATCCTGGCACTGTGAAATGAATGTTATTAACTCGAGGCAAGCCAGGGCAGACTGTCACAAATGTCAAGGCCAGGCCTTGCCCTGCTCAGGAAATGGGCAGACGCCAAGCAAAGAGAGCAAAGACCAGTAGTGTGGGCAGTGGCCCCACAATCTTTCTGTAGATCTGGGCAGCGGAACAACAGCAATGAAAGCTTGGCCACATAATGCATAATAGAGCCTGGGAAGTGCCTGGGAACTGTAGCCAGGGACTTGTGTGTAACAGTTATTAGACCAGACATGTGAGAAGTGCTAATGGCCGAGGATCCCGAGTGCAATGTTGTCTGGACAGAATGTCTGGGGAGCCTGCGCCACAGCAACAGGAGAGAGTATGCTGTAAAATAACTCCCTGAAAACTGAAGGGAGACAGGCAGGCAGGAAGATCCAAGATGGAGGAGAGCAAAGAACTGCCCCTAATTTCCAACCTGTGGACAATCGGAGCACACGATCAGCAGGCAGCTGTCCTTCCTGTGAGCAGGCTGTCCCACCTCCAGACACTCAAGTCCCAGCACCAGTGATGTGCTGTGGGGACATATGTGGACAACGGAGTCAGGCTCAGAGGCAGAAGCTGCAGCAGCAGTGTTAACTGCTGCTGTGTTTGTAGACTCAGAGCAGGTCCGGGTTTCTATCTCATAACAGAACGATTCTGTTTCACAAACAGGGGTTTTCCAAGAACAGCAGAACACCTGAAGGCATATTGAGGTGCCCTGCCCCTGACAGGGACAGGGGTCTTGGAGCGAGGGGCTGTGGGTGACAGTTCTGTTCGGTGATAGGATGCAATGTCTCATACAGAGGAGTCTCGTGGGGCAGCACATGGCCTGGGGTAACACAGGAAGCTTCTAGTCTGAGTGAGATGGTATGGTCCCTGCTGCTGCTTTTCACTGGGTAGCATCAGGACAGAAAGATTCCCAGGAGACTCCCCAAAATGCATCCTTGGATATTAAAATCCCTTGTAACATTTACTAGCAAAGCAATTTTCAACCCAGCTCATGAGGTTACCCAGACTCTTCTCAGTGAGGAGCCCACTGCAGAACCACTGAGAGGAAAGTCTGGGAAAACACAGAGACCTAAACTTCATCTAGGCCAGGATGATATATGTGTACAGCTGATTACAAGCCTAGAAAGCTGTTCAGGCCACTGGTTCCTGCTGCTGGCAGCTCCTCTGCAGAAACAATGACAGGATCATGAAGAATCAGATAAATCCAGGGCTTCACTGTGTTGTGTCTGCATTACACATGGGAATGGCTTCATCTCATAGCCAGATGAGGGCAAGGTCTTTGCTGTCTTGCCCAAGGGAGATGACTGGGCACGTTCCTGTGAGAGTGGTGGTTTCTCAGAGGGGAGAACATGGTCAACATGGAAGTCTGTGTAGACTGCCTGGGTGCAGGCCACATTCTATTTGCAACTTATGATAGAAAGTGGTATAGAGACTAGATTTTAAGAGATGGGAAAACACTGAGGCCTCCAAATTATAGGAGTATTAAGGCAGGAAAAGATCTAAATGAAAGTATCTTTTTGAATGTCTCTTGGACTTGAGAATGTTAGCTTCTGCAACAGGGCAAGTATATTGTTTGGCCTGGAGAACAAGTTTCTGGTGTCTGTGGAGACTCTGCAAAGGGAAGTGTGAATACGAGGTCAATTTGCCCAAGTGTTCAAACTTGAATTTAACACATCACAGCTCTGCACATATTTGACTGTCCTTCAACACTCATGGCCCAGAATGCTTGTTACCTGAATGGCTTGCTCCTGTCATCTCAGGGCTGGCTCTTCTGTGAGGGAGCTACAAAGTAAGAAGTTCCAGACGTTTGTGCTGTTTATGAAAACTGTGACTGTCCCAGCAAAACTGAGAAACATAGGCAGAGGTGTCTCCGAGATTAAAGTTCTGGGCAGTTAAGAAAGAGCAGAGAGAAGAAAGTCTGGAGCACCTTAATAGCTCAACTCTGAATCACAGGCAGTTCTACATACATAGGGGTCCTTCTTTGGCACCAGCTTAGGTGATCTGGAGGACTTCTTTTTCACAGTATGATAGATTAACATAAGAAGCCTTTATCTAAAATAGCTCATGGAAGTACATTTGTGATAATTACAATCACAAGACCTGAAGCTGGAATTTCAGGCACTCCCTTCTATACTTGCCAGTGACCACATTTCTCTTCAGGTTTTGGGATCTAAAATTACAATATCAAAACTCTGAAGATTACTCTTTTTGTGTCTCCTTTTATTTCTTTTTCTTTCTTTCTTTTTTTCTTTTTCTTTTTTTTTTTTTTTTTTTAGTGTGGGCAGTGGGTTTTAGCAGACTCTGCCAAAGGAGAATGGGTAAAATCCTGTGGATCTTGCAAGAGCATGCTGGTAGCCTCCTGGTGTGGAGGACTTGATAGTGGAACTGAGCCACTGGAGTCTTTTGCACTGTATCTCCTTGAGGCCATGAAGAAAACAGTCCCATAAGCTCATGTATCCTCTACAACTGTTTCATGGATGCAGAGCTATCTGTTGCAGCAGGAAACATTCACAAGGTCTTATTCCTGCCTCATGAGTGCTGGAAGCACATAGTGATGCACATAGAAGTGGTTCATATCTTGGGCTATCTAAATTTATGATCAAGGACCACCAAGAAGGGCCCAGACAGACCTTTCCCACCAGGTCCTCCAACCCAGGACAATTTCTAAGGTCTGGGACATCAAATGTAACATATTGCTGTAGTAGAAGTTATCTTCCTTTTGTGGCACCCTTGTCAGTGCTCATATCACTGCTTATTCCTTGGTATGGTTGTACCTAGAGTACGAGCAACCACTGTCTTTGCATGCCTCAGGGGCTCTGCTCCTGGCTGGCCCTCCTTACTTAGTTGTTACAGAAGGTGATAGCACGAGCTGCAAAAATCCCTGAGATAGGGCTTGCAGAGGCATGATTGGCTGGGGAAGACAAGTCCTACTGAGACTGGTTTCTAGCTCAGCAGCATAAAAGTGCAGGTTCTTATTCGGAGATGCTGATGGGGGGCCTGAAAGAGTCAGCAGGAGAAGGCTGGAGACTGTGAAGTTGAATGGCTAGTTTTTGAAAGTTGAGGAATGGGAAATGACAAAAGCCTGTCTCCTTTTGCCCAGGGAGGAGATATTCTTCGCACTAACAGTCCACTCAGCATTTTTCATGGCTGCAACTGGCTCCTGGAGGGCCAACCCTGGAGCTGATGCCACTGCAGCAGAATTAGAATCAGGGAAGCTTAGTCCTTTCTTCCTTCCAGTAGATTTATTTGTATAGCCAGTGAGATATAACACTTGTGTGGTAGCAGATCCAAGCATTGCTGACAGGGAAAGGCAAAACTATACTGATGACTATGACAGGTTAAATACATATCCAATGTACTATACAGACCATGGTGCAGAGTTTTTGTGTTAGCCCAAAGCAGTTGGACTCCAAACTCCAGAGACGACCCAGAGGCTATCAGGGATCTGGACACACAGACTGGCTTTTCTCCCCCTGTCCTGGCCCTCTCGTACCCATGCTGGTACATATTATGCTTCCATCTTCACATGTAAACCTACGCAGGGAGGGGGAAGGAGGAGAAATGGAAGAGGATCCAGTGTTGCATAGGGAGCAGGACCTCATTCCAGGGATTGAGATGTACTCCAGCTGTTCCTCTTGAGTAGCCTTTGATTTAGAGCTCACCGTGATCTTGTATTTCAGGGGCTGGGGTCAGCTGCCCTCCAGGTACAAAGTATTTTCAGGTTTTTATTAGGAAGGCTGATGTTAGAGATCTCTGGTGAATTCTTAGTGCCTGAGGAGCACATATAAGTAATATGTGTCCAAATTTCAGGCTCTGGGGAAGCTTCAGCTCCCTCGTTTAAAGATGCATAATATTTTCAGCACTTCAGGCTTCTTGGGAACTAGCCAAAAATCCCTAGGCTATACCTCATTTGTATATAATCTGCATGTGAGTTTTGCTATGAAATAAATGCAGACTGGCAAGAGGACACAATTGTTTATATACYGGTGCAAGTATGCACAGGGCTTTGCAAACACAGAAGGACTTTCTCTACAGGGTGAGGGGGCTGCCAGGGTGGAGATGCAACTTCCTGTACCTCTGAAAGCAAATATTTGCTCTCCAGTTTCCCCTTGGGTCTGTGCACTGTGGAAAGAGGGTCATGCAAGGGCTTCTCTTTTTTTTATCACATTTCCATAGGAAGCATCTGCTCCCAAATGTATGTTGCTAGGAAAAAACATAAATACAGACATGTTCTTTTAGCTTCTTTCTGATCACAGACACTTCTAGCAATTTGGGATTGGTTTCTCTGAAGCTTGGAGATGACCTGTCAGTTGTACCCAGCCTACCAACCTCACAAGTTTATTGCCTGCTAGGAATTGGGTGTAAGAGCTGGAGTACCTCTCCATGGATCAGATAAAAGGGAGGAGTAAACTCATACAAGGCCTTGCAGTACTTGCCTTTTCTCCCAGCTGTGCCATTCCTTGGAAAATGCAGCAAGAGAACACTGGGCAGAGGGTGTAGAAGTTAGAGGGATGGGGGCAGGCACCACGCAGGAATGGGGGAAGACAGGGTGCAGGATTAAAGTGCCTGGAGGGTCCCCAGGCTGGAGTCCAGCTTCTTGGGAAAGGATTTGTCGTGGCTGCTGCTGCCAACATTTGATGTCCTTGTTCAACATTGGGACCTACCGAGAAATGAGGATATCTCTTCCATGCAAAGCTATGACTGGGGAATGCAGAGACCTGGTCATGGTTTTGCACCACAGTATCTACAGCAGGGTTGCTCATCCTGCCAGGCTCAGGCCTGCCATCTCCCGCATGCCCTTGTCTGGGGACACTCAGCCTGGACACAGTGTTGGCATGAAAGTCACCTCCAGTCAAGCAGGGTTGTTCACAGTCAGGGTCATGTCACACTGGGGAAGGCACTCTCTGTTCTCTCCTCACCCACCACGCATCACCACAGTGACTTGTGCCAAGCCCAGGTAGCCTCAGGGGTGTGGCTCCTGCCTCCTCCTGGGTGACAGTGCTGTTGACTCCAGTCTCTGCTCCTCTCCCACAAAGTGACAACCACAACTGTCCCTCACTGACACACCCATTTACATTTCAGAGGAGCTTTTCCTAGCAAAGTTTAAGAAATGAAAAGTAATTTTGATTGTCCTGATCAAACAGAGGGCCCAGCTTAGAGAAGAGTAGTCTCTGTTTAATGCTAATATGAAATAAACTTTTTGCTTTTCTTAAGCAAAAAAACCCCGAGACCTTGTGAGATAAGGAAACCAAAATGTTCACACACTGGCAATTATAGGAATGCTGGTCACCTCAGATCTTTTCTTTTTTTTTGATGAGGAAAATTTTGAGCCCTGGAGTAATGTACAACACAGGTCTCTTGGGGACAACGGTGCAGTGATGGCATGAGAAACCCAGAGGGAATGAAAGGTTACAGGGCATGTTGTAGCTTCTCCTGTGCAGACTCTCCAGGGTGCAGGGAGCCCTGCTGCAGGTGCAGCCTCTCTCCTCTGAGCTCCTGGGATCCCTGGGTGACCTACACAGCACCAGACACATGGCACTGTTGGTATAGGGTAGGGACAGGGGGAGGCAACGGCTCTGCTTCTCTGGCAGCCCGTTTCATAAATARTGAAAAGGTTTTTAGCTCACCCCTCCCTGCTCCTCTTGGGAGGCTTTTCCAGAGCTGCCCCTAATCTTCTGATGGCTTCAGCATTTTTTCCAATTTCTACTCAAAAATATATTCATGAACAGTTTATCCCATCTGCTCTTGTGCCAACATTGGCCTACCGTTTAAATAACAAGCTACCTTGCTGTTGTTTATTCTTCCCTCCCTCTCTTTCTCCACAAAATATTTATAGAGTACTAGCACATGTCTTTAAGTCATCTTTTTTCTATATTAAACTTTATGKGGCAGACCTGTGCTTTATGTCTGAGCTGAGCCAGGAGAAGTTTACTGACAGGCCAGCTAAGAGCATACATTGAGCACAGTGAAGTGCACCAGAACAAAGGTATCTGATAACTGAAGTAGCTATACAGCATCCTAAAATCCCAGCACAAATCTGCAAAAAAGGATAAAACAGAAGTTTTTGCTTTTTATGATAAGAGCCACATTGGCACAATACATCACTGCACTAGTTTACAGGATATGGGAGGTCTGCAGGGTGACTCAGACCAGAAGTTGTGGCAGAAAATGATGATGATTTTGCAGTGTGCTATCTCATGTACTGCACAAGTCGCCCTCATTCCTCCTTGCTTGAGTTCCTTGTCTCAGTACATTGTGAACCCAGTCTCTTCTCTCCAAGTTCTGCTGGTCTCCTGGCTAGGTTAGACACACTGCTTCCTCAGTTGTGACTTACCTGCTCATGTCATGACAACTACCCACACTTTCTCTCTCCTGCCTGTCCATCCAACACTACGGTAGCTCATTATCCATTGCCGCAGAATCATTTTTTAAATTTCTTCACCTTGAATACTGAAACCCAATGTTTCCTTGTTTCCGTGTCAAGGGTGTTAGAAAACCTTCAGGAAGGTTCATTTTCTTGTTTTCAACAAGCATATTGTGGTTCCCCACATCAGTAGCTGGGCTCTGGGATTCAACAGTCTGTCTAYCCCTTCCCCTGTGATGGAGAGGCTTCCAACTGCCATTTCAGAGCCACATGTGAGGCTGGTAATGTAGGACACTGTGGCTCAAACTAGGTCATGCTCAAGACATCACCAAAGGTGGCTGTGGTTCAGAGCTGGCAGTCTTCTCCAAACTGGATGCACTTTGCCCAGACTTCTTTTCCAGTAACTCTTCTGGAAGAGTTATTCTCTCACACATCTGGAGAAAAAAAGACCTGAGAACTGACCTGAGCACTAGGCAGGGCTTTAGAATAGTTTTTAAAGCAAATTATAATTAAAATTATTGAAGTAAATAGAAAGTGGGATTAAATGCCACATTGGTTTACCAAAAGTGTACTGCGGCATGTTGGTTTGATAGCTTTCTTTAAGAAGGTAGCTGATTTCCCAGACAAAAGAACTGAAGTATATCTCATCTCCCTGAACCTCAGTCAAGCATTAGATGTAATGCACGTGAGAAATTATTAATTAAACTAGTGAAGATGAGGATTAATTGAGAAATGATAAGGAACAGGGTAAGATGGGAAATGGCTGGAGGGGAAGCAGCAACGGGTAGTGTTAGAAAAGCAAGCACTAAGCTTCAGGCACCTACTAATGGAGTTTCTCAGAGATCCATTTGGATCTGATTTTGCTTAATATTTCCACTAATGATCTTTGCAAAAAAAGGTAAGAGACTGCTAATAAAACCTGCTGATGATTCAAAGGAGGAAGCCAATGCATGGCAAGATTGGAATATCAAACAGAAGCAATTGAGTGACCTTAAAGACTGCAATAGGAGATCTGGAAGGAAATTCAATAGTATAAATGTGAGGTTGGGTACTTAGGTACTGATACAGGAACTTCAGTGTAGCTTTAAGTAAATGAAAAGCACAAGGAGCTTGTTGTGGGAGTTAGTCACAAAACAGCCATAAATTGCCRGTGTGGTTCAGCAGTGAAAAAGGCATGTGTGAGCCGAGCTGTATATTTCCTGGAGAGAGAAACCTATCACTGCTGCAGAAAACGCATTCGTGAGGCCTCACCAGGAGCATGTCTTACAGTCCTGTTCCCTCAGACACTCTCTCAGCATGGACCCCTTCCATCTTTGGAGAGAGAAGGGAAAGGTTTAGACCATCTGCCCACCAAGATGGCCCAGAGGCAGACTCCAGACCCCAGAAGGGGTCATGGAGGAAAATTCTTTGAGCTGATGGAGGGGATTGGCACAAAAAACCCCACGTCTGAACAAGCCGCAGGTCCTCTAGACCTGGAAATAAGAAGACTTCTGAAGCACAGCAGTTCTGAAATAATTTTCTGCTAGCAGGAGGGAGGATGGTAAGCAAAGTGTATTGAACAGTTTGTATAATGAGTTATACAACATGATGCAAAAGCTGGAAGAGGTCTGGGACCCTGCGGTCCTGCTAATCCCCAGGAGACCTCCAGCCGCATGATGATGCAGAGCTAGTACACACTTATGCTCCAGGTTTGCATATAAAAGTCAACTGGCATAATACTATTGTCCTTTTGTTTCCCTGCACTTTTTGCCACCTGCTATCTTGAGGTTTGGCACCAAACTGTGTGAAAAGATCATATTTCAAAATATGCTACCGGCTACACACTTAGCTTCTGTGGGTCTTTGCTAAATCTGGCAAGATGAGTGGGGCTGTGTGATCTGGTCTCAATCTCAGTGTTTGTGGAGGTCAAATCTCCGCTATAGCCACTAGTCTCAGCTTTTGCTGGTGGGTGCTAAAACACCAGCAGACCTAGGACTGGGCAAAGCCAGGCCATTGCCCAGTCCCACTTAAAATCCCACCTTTGGATAAAGAGCCACGGCTCTGCCTTCCTTCAAGATGTCATTTCTCTTCTTCAGGAGTTTCCAGAGCACACAGGGCTCTGAGGTTGGAGAGAGCTGCACATGTTAGTACTGATGCACTATGTTTCCCACATGTCATGACCTGACGTGGCTGACATGGCACTTCTCCATATGACTTGACAGCTCAGGAAATTCAGTCACACTGGCAGTACGCACAAGGCATTCACTGATCACAGCAGGGCCCAGCACTGGAGCCAGCTGTTTCTGCTTCCACTTCATCACTCCTCTTGGACAGGCTCTTCAGCACTGGCAGCAGCAGCAGTTCCTTGACTTGAGAGCTCACGGACGTCAGCTCTTGGAGAAAGCTTGTACATCTTTGTCAGACCAGTGGCGGAGATTGCCAGGAATCCTGCAGTGACATGGCACTTCTGGGATGCAGCAAACACGACTGCCTGTGCAGGATGTGAGTCCAGCTGTGGGGTACCTAGAGAGGAAACTCCACTAGGATAGGATTGCAGGTGCTGAAAGCTCTGAGGGGTCCCATTCCACCGAGCATCTGGTCTGTTAAGTCCAGCTTGGAGGGAATGAGGAATCCTGCCAAAGTCCTAGAAGACTGAATGCATTACATTCCTTGAGCAGAGGACAACTATTAATGCTGTTGTCTCCAGCTGAACTTCTAGAGGAGAGCCTCAATGCAACTTTCATTCACCTCCCCCCAGAAGGGTCTCTCATTCCTCCTCTGAAGCATAGTTACTCCATGTCTTAGGGGTGAAAATACAGCTCCATTCCTGCACTTGTGAGTAGCAGATAAACCCAAATTATGATCATTCTTGAGAAAAAGTAAGCACTTTGGGCTGCCTAGGCCCTGCTCACAGGAACAGCCTGAGCAGGTTTCCAGGAGAGAGAAGTATTTTCAAGAAGGTCTTGGGTCCACTTGAGAAGTGCAGCCTGTGCTACCACAGGATCCACACACACCTGAACCGCTTTAGCCTCTTCCGCCCGTTAGCATGCTGTGCAGTTCGTTGCGGCCGTCACCTCCGCTTCCCACACTGTTTACACTAGGGGTGGTTCAGGAWTGGGTATGGCAGGAGGAGTGTTTCTGGCTCACTGCTCCCTTCCACACCAGCTGCTGAGGGCATCTTTGTTCAGACCTGCAGCTCTTCTCCCGGCATCTGCTGGGGAGCAAATCACCCTGCATCCTCTGCAGAGTGACCCTGGCTGCTGCTGCAGGAGCTGTGCTCTCTCCTAACACATCACTGATTTCTCTGTATCATTGTTGTTACAGTAGTATCCAGATACCTAATTTGAGACTCCTCAGAGCCTGGCTGGGAAGTCAATCCCACACAATATCAGTTTCATTACTTGCTATATATTCCAAGCATATGAGAAGAAACAGGACAATCACTCAGCTGCTAAGCAATCCTTATCATTTCTCTGGTCATGCAAGCACTAGAGAAGCAGGTTTGACCCTAGGGCTAAAGGATATGTATTTCTTCTTTGCCCTGAGAGCGTTCAAGGACTGGAAGTGAACCCTTTAAAGACTAAAGCCTTTAGAGCCCATCCTGCAAAGATGAGTATGTTTTTCCAAAGTGTTAAATATTGATTTGTGCATTACAAGGCCCTGAAACAGTGTCTGACTGTCTGTGCCTGGGTAGAGGAAGGGCTGTTTCATGTGAGGCAAAGTTAGTGACTCAGGTACCTGCCAGCGCCCAGGTGGACTGATGTGACACCTGCTTGTCATTACTGTGTGTGTTCACTCTAGCAGACTGGGACATTTTTTCCTTGCAGTCAAGTGAACTGTGAGTCAGTTCAGAGCAGTATTTTCCTGTTTCTTTTGTCCTTCTACCACTCTATGTCTGCCAGTAGAAATACGTATCTTTACTTGGTTAAATGACTGCTTTTCGCTTCTCTATAATTAGATCTACTCATTGTCTGTTCAGTGTTTGTGTGACCATATCTGAGGCTGGCTTCTGCTGTCAGGCAACCACAGGGCATTCCAGTCCAAGTGCTGTTGATTTCTGCTTTTATCCATTTGAAAAAAAATGAATGAATACACTGACATGCTATTCCTGGCCTGGGTCCATGCTGCAGCCAGACGCCTGTCGCTCAGGAGGAGCGCTCGATGGGAAGGAAGCCAAGTTGCCCCCAAGCTGTCCAAGCCACCTCTGTTACTGGTTATGGAGATGCTGTGTGTTAACTGGAGCTGTGYGCAAGAGAGGGTCTTTGCCCTCGACCCCTCAGTGCCTGTGCTACACGCTTCTCTCCCTTTTCTTTTCCAAGGGATACTCTGGTGTCTCTTCAGCTTCATATGAGTAGCAGGAGATTTGCAAGCTTAGGGACCACTAATAATGAAATTAGAATATCTCATGTTCAAACTGGTCCCTGTGTGGCTTCTGATCAGGATCCTGGTTGCTGTGGGAGCGAAGCGGTATCCTCACTAGCATGGGRCAGGACCAATGCCCGAGGATGGGCATCTACTGTAGAGGCAATGCTAGGTGCTACCGCAAGTGGTAAGCAGAGAGGAAAGCACTGTCCTTCTGGCCTGCAGTTCATCAGGGTGACAGATGCGCAGTTTTGGCTCCCTTTTAGGTATGGTCTACACTTTGCAACTGCTAGCAATTTAGATGAAAAATCTCATCAGTGGAGTCAAACTCTGTTGGATTAATATCATGATACTTTGAGTAAAAAGCAAATCAAAGATATTTTAAATCATATTTTGGTCAACAGATAGAAAACCTGTGGATCCTGGAGAGTCACTGTAGGTGGAAACATTCAGATTTTACCTGCTAAGGAGCAAGAGGTACTTGTAAGGGTGGCTGAGCCCGGAGAGGATTAAAAGGAAGTGCTGGCAGGTGGCAAGATGGTTCAGACGCAGAGGATGGTCATGTTGAGGAAAGCAGGGACTAAGCATKAGTGATGCCAGGGGAATATGCCGTGCAAGTGCAAGGGGGGCTGCCACACACATCGAGCTGTGCAGCTATATCACAGGAAGAGACCTAGGCAGCTAACAGGGCAGAGGAGCCCCAGCTGTTGCAGACCAGACTCCATTTTGTCCATTTCTAGCAATCTGGAAAAACAAATAGTGCTTTGACAGTTCATGAWTTTTTTTTCCTGACTTGATTTTTCTCTAAAATGAACTGACAAAAAGGTTTATCAGTTCTACCAAACTGGAGTGCTCCCAGAGAGGTGGTACTGGGGCCAGACTCCAGATGCTTTCAGAGTTCCCTGCTTTGGGTGGGCTGCAGGTATGTGAAGGAATTTGGCTGCAATATTGCTGAAAAGCTGGCAGACGCAAGATGTTCTGAGAAAAAATTGTTTCTCACTCAACAAATTGGCATTTCCCGGGGATGCTTTTTTTTTTTTTTTTTTTTTTTTTGTTTTGTATTGGATTGTTCCAGAGCTGCTTTAGCAGTGTGCCCTGCAATGTCTGTGCTGTGAGACAGAGCAGCTGCACCTGCAGGGTGAGACTCTAGGTGCACCCAAGACACAGTGGGCAGATCTGGCATCTCCCAGCACAGCACCCTGCAACGATCCCCAACCAGTAACTATAGCGCGGCCCGGATTAGTGCAGAGCTGAGTCCAGGATAATAAACCCCTGTGAGAACCAGACAAGCCCCTGCTGTGCCAGAAATGAATGACTCCTAAGGACTGTATGTTGCCTGAGGATCTCTGGAGCATTGCTAAAAAGTCCCCTAGCCCTGTAGGAGATGGAATGGGGTGGCAAGGTCCTGTATCTGCTTCTGCCCTCCCRGACCCTGCAGCTGCTGCAGCCCCAAATAGCACACGGCGCAGGAAACCCACCTTGCCTGCAGAACTGCATGCTGAATGGCTCTGTCAAAAAGTTTGAGATTTCTCTTTTGTACTGGTTTTGACCAAATCAAAAATAAGATAAAATATGTCTTTTCCTATCTTCTTCTTCTTCTTTTTTTAATAGGATAAACTATTTTGGTGCTATCAAAATGTCTTTTCCAACGTCTCCAGGCTGAGGAATTTCTCTCTTTGTTCAAAATGACATTTGGGAACAAATTTAATTTAAACGCTCTTTCTACTTCTGTTTGACAAAGTCCAAATTGCAATGAAATATTTTGGTTTTATTGATGCTGAACATTTGGATTGATCCAAAAAAATGTTTTCAGAACTTCAYTTTCACCCAAAATTCTGACTTTGATGGGACTGTTTCATTTGCAAATGAAGAAAAAAGAAAGGTCACATCCTCAGCGTTTCCTGGAAGCAGAAATAGTCCTTTCCTTCCCACCTGTGGCCTCTGAGGCTATATGGTTACAGATGTGAGGTGCTATCTCCATGGAGYTGTTGTCTGCTTCCCAGCTGGGGGTGCATTTGCAGCTGGGAATGTTGTGGCAGAGTTTATCGGAGAAGTGGGAAGGGTTGAGGAGTAAAGCTGCGGGCAGAACCAAGGCAGAGCACTGATGTTGAGGTATTCCTGGCACTGGCATCGGCCATGAGGCTGGGTGCCTGAAGAGGGGACTCCCAGGCTGATCCACCTTACCATCTAGGGCCTTGTGCCATCGCTTTTGGGTCTCGTGGTGTGCCACATGCTGGAGGAGCAGCCCAGGACTGAGCCTGCCTCCTGCGTTGCGGGGCAATGGCAGGGCTGTGTATTCTGCACTAGGCAAAACACAGCAGCTCTGGTCCATGAGCATTCTGTTCCTGGAGGATGAATGTTGCTTGAAAGGAGAAAAGGGCATTAGGCACCTGCTTCCCAGGCATTACTACTCCAGGGCTGCCTTTCCAACAGAAGCCACCCCCCAGCAGATGCCCGCAGGACGCTCCTATCCAGCCTTCTCCCGGCTAGCTCTTCGGCGAGGCCAGGTTCCTAAAGGCTTGCTTGGCAGCAGATCTGTTATTATCAAGTTTCAAGCAATCGGGAGCTTCAGGGACCCTCTGCTAGCCCACTGCATCACTTCCCTCTGACAGCGCTTCAGAGGGATTTGCAGCATCTGTGATCTTGTGCCATACAGGGGAGTTACACTAGGGAGGGATTAGGCCTAATATATTTACTGTCACAAATCAGTCKCAGCACTTTTCTCCTGCTTTTAAAGCAGTGTTTACTTATCAGTTTACTCCATACATTATGGGGTAGCTGGTGTGTGTTAGTGACTCCAGGTCTTGTCGGCGGAGTGCAGCACATCAGATGTTTTTTATTTTTGCAAAGTCTGGAGCTGCCTTAGCAGCTCAGCGAGTGATCCACCTTTGGCAGGCTGTAATTAATAAATCAGCAGCAGAACCTCAAGCTACAGATCCTGCCGAATGTCCCCTGCTCCTCAGTCAGCTAGAGAGAGAAGGGAGGGGGGGGGAGAAGCGTGCTTTTTTTTTTTYTTTTTTTGGGGGGGGGGTTGAGCACTGAAATAGTCTGACATACTCCATCAACAAGGGGCAGCTTCCAGCAAAYCGTCTAACAAGAAACACACAAAGAGCAGACAGCAAAACTCCTCAGAGATCTGATGGGCTGGGACGTGACTGTCCTGGAGACAGAGAACAGAATAAGTCACTTAAACCTGCTACAGACAGGGAGGAAAGGCAGAATGAACTAACGCTGCCAAGAGGTTAAGGGGAATAAGATGGTTTTTACAAATATACCAGGGGAATCTCAAATACTAGGGAGAAAGTAGGGCCATTAATAAATTAGGAAGAAGATTAAATTAATGATGACTCTCAAATGGCTGAACTTCTGCACAGTGTTCTAAAATCTGCCTTTAACCAAAAAAGCTAAAGAGCATCTACAGACAAAAAGAAAACAGAGAAAACCTTGTAAAATAAAATTCTTAAGAAAAGGCAGTGTGAACCTGTACAGATCAGCAAAGCTGGGGGCACACATCAAGGAACAGGGTGGGACTGAGCTTATGAAATAAAGCAGGAACCGACAATAGAGTTGTTTGAGTTACAGAGAAGCAGGAAATTACCAGAGGATTTGGAAAAAGGAAATACACCAGCCTTCATGAAAAGACAGTGATCCCAGCCACGATAACTTTATGGCTCCATCTTCAACTCAACAATAGAGCCAATAGCCAGGGAGACTTCTGGAAAATAACAAAATTGCGACAGTGTTCAGCTGGACTTTGACGGCATAGCAGGGCCAGGCRTGCGACCCACAGCATCTGCAGTCTATACATCTATTTTGCCCTCATGACTTATCCCTGGTACTCCTGCCCTCTCCCCACACRGACTTTCATGCCAGCAATCAGAGAGCTTGTACAAACTGTATCACTGGTGATCTGGGAGATATGTTTTCTGCTGGGTCCCCTGCACTCAGTCTCCCTCCTTGCGGAGCCAGCAGCTCCAGGGATCTCCACAGCAGCTGTAGTCTTGCTGCTTTGGGCAGTGAACTGCCAGGTTCCCAGGTGTCCAGCAGTCTGACTGTCAATGTCCCACCCTGACCACTGTGCCTGCGCTGGTGATCTCTCACAGGCATCTACATACCRTCAATCTAATAGGCAGGATGTGCTGGAATAACTGCTTTTGGACCTGCTGGATTTGACAGAGCTGTCTCTTTGGATAGAGGTTACACAGCAGACCCAGCTCCAAAACAGCTACCTGTTGACCCAGAGAAGTGGAGAACTGYAGTTTCTCTTTCCACATCTCCCCCCCACCCCACCCCAGCTCTTCAGAGCTGATTTTCAGACAGAAGTGCTCATTTCCCACACACTGCTGCCATGCTGGCTTCTGGTGCTTGAACTGCATTGACTACTCTTGAGGGGATCTGAGCAGTTTAGAGGCAGCCAAGGGAAGGTYTTTATAAGTTAGAGAGATAAAAACTAAAACTGTAGGCACCAGGAATACCTTTGAATGATACTGGGACAAAAACATTGAATTCTAGGACATTTTGTCATCTGGACAAAATGTTATGTTTCATAGTTACAGGAGAAGAGTCCCTAAAGCCCTGACCCAGAGGAATAGGATAGGTTCCTTCTTTGTGACCTGCAGTCTTGGTCTTTCTGCAAAGTCAGGCAAGCTTTACCGTATCAGTCACACTTAGTCATATTTATAAGATTTTTCTCCACAAGTACAAGAAATATCTCTGGTTTTAGCCTGGAGCAGAGATTTTGGCTCAAATTCTGCATAGAGAACAAATTCACGGTGGTGAATCCTTGCGAGAGCAGAGCCCAGGGTGAAGCAGAACAAACTCTCCAGTGCTTGGGGCTCAACTGGGGAAGCAGTGGATGCCAAGCCATGCGAAGGGCTGCTATCAAGGAGGGATGCTGCTGAGTCTGGTGTGGCATGGCAGGCTAGGACATTTCAAACTATGCTGCAGAGCAGAACAGACTGCCACTGTGCCCTGTCCCTCCTCACCTTGCCCCTTGCACTGCCTGCTTTGGCAGCTCTTTTTTGGGAGGGCAGTCTGAGGTCTGAAGTTCATAGACAACATCTACCCTCCAAGTGGCACAGAGGGGACAGAGCAGCACCACAAATGTCACTTTGATTCAGGATCTAATCTTGGATGGGAGTAAGATGAGGACCCCAAGATGGCATCCAGGTCAGAAGGAATAAGGATGCTAGTCAAGGAGCAAGGGATAAGAGGGATCATGACTAGAGCACTGAGGACTGCCTATCACATTGGAGAGTCTTCAGCCTGGAGCAGTGTTTGCAGATGAAGCTCCTACGGGCAGAGAAAATAGCYAGAGGCGAATGGTGCCTGGCAAGCAAGGTGTCACAGCTTGGCCTTAGGGGTCCTGAGCTTCTGGGATGGCACTGGGCATATAACCCTGGGAGGCACAGTCCAAAGGAATGAGGTGCCCTGGTGCAATATTAGTGCCACATTTACTGGGACTGCCAAGCACCATGCTGGCKTTGGCAGTCCCTCTGTGCAGCACGTGTGCCTGCGCGCAGCTGGAGGCACTGCTGTCCCGAGGAGATACAGACACAATAGAGAGACACAATGAAAATGATGAAGGGGCTGAAGGATGGGATTTAGGAGGCAGATTAAATGAACTAAATCTGTCTAGCTTGGCCAATCAATCATGCAAGTAGGAGCCGGATAACTGTCTCTGAGTGCCTGAAGGGTGCAAACACTGAGGGAGAAGGAAATTACTTAGGGGCTCCAAGGTATCAGAGGGGGAAGAAGGATGGCATAGCTGCTGATTCAGCTCTTCCTGCTGTTTGTGGCAGGTCTTCAGGGACAGGTGTCAAGTCTGAGCTCCAAGGGACCCCAGGGTAACCGAGCTTTGTCTAGGTAGTAAGGGAAGCTCCCATCTTGTGAGACATAGAGCCTGGCAGATGCAGAAGGGTGGCAGGGCATGAGGGCAGCAGAAATTGTATGTGAGATGATCATAGCTTGGGAGGGCCTGGAAAACATGAGGGATAATGAGAGCATACAAGCACAGTGGGAGGGTCACCAAAGTGGGAAAGAGCTGATAAGCCACTGCAAAGACTGCATTTTCTATTGCTTCTGCATGGTAACAGACCTTGATTTCAGTCATATGCCTCCATGGGAAGCTGCCATTATGTCTGCGKGAAGCTTTTGTCTGAGACACTATTCTGTCCTGGAGATGTCAAGGCAGAAGCTGCCATGGGAGAGCCTAGCACAGGAGAAGCTGGTCTGTTTTGCAACAGCTGTTGGACTTATACAGCAATCTGCATGCGTGCACTCAGTTGTCTTCAAACTCCACAGGGATGGAGGTCACCCAACTCATCACTGTCATGGAGAGAGATCAACTCAATTTGTGTTGGGGAGGGATTTTTTTGGGTGCCCTCCCAATGGAGGAGAGTCATCTGTCCTCCCTGCTGACATCTGCATGGCACATCTCCCACCCCCATGGAGCAGCAATACCATCTTCCAAAGCCTCCTCCACCAGCCATCCAGCAAGCTAAACAGYGCTGGCTTGCAGGACAGATCATTTTAACTTAGCCACTCATGCTGGCCTCCCTTCCACAGCCCAGCCTACTGGTTTATTACGGCCTCTGGCAAAGTTCTGCCTAGTTCAGGCTCTTTATCTATTTCCATTTTCTATGCACACCTCTAGGGCACTGTACAGATATAAAATAATCAAAATGACAGTCCCCAGATAAAGGCCACTTTTGTTAGGAACACACCAAGATCTCGTGTAAAATCATACAAATGGCGTTTATTTTCTATCTCAGCACCTTTTGGGTCTTGCAAGCAGTGAATATCCTATGAGTCCAAAGAAAAATATCCTGGTCAGCTCTTTCACCCCCTTGTAACATGGTGCAGTGCATAAAGTTTAGAGCCAGGAGTGAATAACAGCGACTTTCATTAACTGTCAAGTGAAACCAGAGGCAGGCTGAAGTGTTAATTCCAGTTGGGAYCCGTTCAATAGCAAATTAACCTGCCAGTGATCTCCCAGTAGGCTACTGAACAGACTAGAAAGAATAATTTGAAAATAGGTTTGTAGAGGTAGGTAATATCTTTTTTATTAGATCAGCAGATAATTTGTAGCTAGATACTTATTCAATGAGTCYCTCTATATGTGAGTGGCCATCTGCCTCTCCCTGTTCCCCCACATTCATTCCACTCTTGAACAAACAATGAAGAGCTTTTCAGATCCTGCTGTGGATTGACTGCACATAGACAAAATATGAGCAGGGGGGCTGTGACGGACCTCACACATCAGAAGATGGTGTTTGTCATGCCCAACTGGAAGGGCACCAGAACGCTTCTGGTACCAACACTGAAAATGGTTTCTGCAAACACTTTGTAGCAGGAGAGGCGCTTCCTGCAATCATTAAAGGAGAGTGTAAGAAAAGACAYACAACGCAAATCCAGGAAGGCTGAAGGAATATTTGTAAAGCCTTTTGCATTTCCCCTCCACCACTGGCACAGAGAGACGGCACAGGCTGGCAATGAGAGGCGCCGGAGGAGCATTACGTCACCAGGGCAGAGCAGCATTGGCTGCGCAGTGCCCGAGGAGGAGGATGCTGTCGCCTAGCAACCCTGTGCTCCTGTCACATACATCAGCATCAGATGCAGTGCAGGACTGATCATCTCTCGCAGCACCCCTCTGCCAAGAGGGGAGCTTGTTACTGTGTACCAGGAGGTCCCCAGGGGCTTTGCTGAGCGCTAAGGAGGCCTTCCATTCGATACCGCTTCCCAACTGCAACATAGCTCCCCACCACCTATGGAAAGGTGTGCTTTTAGCACTGTCACCAAGAGTAGAGGTAACTCTGGGACTGGAGAGTGACCAGCCTTCTCAGCCTGCAAGAGGAACAAGCACAGCATCAGGGAGTCAGACCCCTAGACAGGACAGYTCACCTCCAGTGCTGAGCAGATAGTTCTGTGCTGGGCCCAGTGGCAGGATCCCTGCGCTTGCCCAGACTGACTGAGCAGGAATCTGGCCTTTGCCATGCAGGTGGCAGTGGAGAGGGAATTGCCATGGCACAGTGGATCTTCTCTGAAATATTAGCTCAGATTGCCTCTGTACTGGAAAGGAGGAACAAGGATGCAGGGAGCTGCCAACTGCAGCAAGTACTGAGCCCCCTTCCTCTAGAGTGAGGAAAGAACAGTTACTGAACAGATACTATGACTATGCACAGTTACAGTAAGTCTAGCATGGACCAAGAACCTTGGGTGCCTGGGGCACTTCAGCCATTGCYAGTCAATCTCACTGGAGTCCTCCAGCACCATCTTTTCTGAGGAATTTCACCTTCTAGCCTCCAAAAAGGAGATGAGGCATCCATGCCTTCTTTGTTGGAGGATGCAGGATATGTCTTTACCCATTGCCTGTCCTCAGCCAAAGGCATCTTTCAGGACATCCCTTTCCACCCRCATGCTCCCCAAATCCTCCATGTCTAATCTCTCCCAAAAGCCATGTCCTCTGTTTGGTCACAAGAGTGTCTCGCCTCTCTGTCTTGCAACCCTTATCATACCCCATACCCTTATCCTTGCTCTGGGCTACCCCACATGTTTGTTGACTACAGATGTGCACAAGCAAAGGCACTGTGGCAGGAACCACACAGAYGTCAGGATAAAAGGCAGTGAAGTCTGTGAATCGGCCTGGGGCTGTCAGCTAGGGCCTTTCCTGGCGACTGCCAAGCTTCCATCAGTCTCAGGGAGACAAGTCCTCCAGCACTAGCCCATTTGGGGACCTTTACTACTAGTCTCAAAGGGGGGTGAGGAGGAGGCAAAAGATTCGTGCCTTCCCTGCTGGAGGATGCAGCACATCTGTGAGGATGGACTAGAAGAGGAGCAGAAGGGTAAGGGAAGTGGGCAGCAAGGCACAATCATCCAGGGGGATTTTCTCCCTCTCGAGGGAGATGTTGCCTCCTGCGCGGCTTCAAGCCAGGGGCTTAATCTGCAAGTGATTCAGCAGCATATCAGCATCCGCGCCAGCGGGGGGGCCAGAGGCACTCAGCATCCACAGGCTGCTCCTGGCAGCTAGGAAAATCCCCAGTGCCTGGCAGCCAGGGCTGCACAGAGCAGCCTGCACAGAGTGATGGAGACAGAGCAGGAACGCTCGGAGGGCCGGCGGCCGAGCAGCCACCAGCTCCTGGAAAAGAGCCACGATGGCTCTGCACTTCCTGAGCACTCCACACTCACTGGGCTTCCACAGCAGCAGGAGAGACGGGAGGGAGGGAAACCACACAGAAGGGGAGATGGGGAGAGAAAAGGGAGGAGGAGAGGCAGAGTGGGGGAGGGAGGCAGAGGGAGTGCTTGGTGAAGAATACAGGAATGAGAGGCAAACAGAAAAACTAATCGAGGATGATTGAGGGAGAGAAGGAGAGTGAGTGAAAGATTGAGACAGAGTGATAAAGAATATGTCAGATAGACAGGAAAACTAATAAAGAATAATAGCTGCTCCTGGCCAAATGCAGCACACATACCTGCCCATGGCAGTGTGTAAACACAGGCAGTGTGTATCTCCTGCCTCGCACGCAGAGTGCATGGAGAGGCAAGATACTCAGAGACATGCCCTATGGCCACCAGCCACATGCATGGCGTTCCCCTCAGATGTATGGTCACCCACACAACAGCCCCACCAGTGCAGGCATTCACATACACAAAGCCTTATCTGCTTGCCAAAGCCCGTGCAGTACTTTTGACCGTGCAAGGAAAGATGAAGGCACACATGTACAAATGGATCCAGATGCACAGCGTCAGGGTGCAGAACCACACAGATCCTATTCTGTGTTGTTCTCCCTCAAAAGTATCTTTTCTTTAGTGGATCTATGTCACCTGGTCTGTGCCCACTTTTGCAGAAGGTACGTACTCTGGCTGGTCCTGACATGACTTCTTTATTTGCTTTATAGCTTGAAATGCTGAGGGAAAATGGCCCTTTTTGCTCTTCCATCCTCATAGCCAGCCTCCCTGTGTTTCTCTCATCCCTAGTCCCTCCTTGTGCAAACTTTCAGCCYCAGGGACACTATGGGCCCAGAAATAGGTGGATGCTGTTCACCTCTCCGTAAGCACAGTGCGGAGAATTGTCCCCAAAAGGGTTGCAAGCTGTGTTTGCTGGCAGGGGCTGGCTCAGCCTCCCACTCCTTTACCATCTTCACTGAGCCTTGCAAGCTGCTTGTTTAAACAAGAGCTGACAGGGTAAGTGAAGAGTTACTCCTGGGCAGTGTCTCATCTGCATTGATTCTCTTCTGCCACCACTGACCTCTGGCCCTGGAAAACTCCCAGATAGTGGCCAACTCCAGATAGGATAGGATTTGATTAACTGAGTCCAGTTCAGAAACATGTGAGAGCCCTGTTGTCTCTTTCTCATCTTGGTTTGGGACACTAATATTAGACTGGCTGAGAAAAGTCTGATGTCACTGACCAACCAGACAGAAATAAGGACCAAAAAATCTCAAGTTGGCCAGGTTCTGACTTGTGACTCATTCTAGATACCTGCGGCAGGACACACTCTGCCTTTGGCCAAGATGACCAGGATCTCTCTCCAGGTAAAAATAGTTAGGCAGACACAGGCTCTCACGGTCCTCAGAGATTGATACTGGGCTGCCCTGAAGGAAAATGGTGGGAGGATAAACACAAGGAATCAGGCGAGAAKGGAGAACCAGGAGGAAAAAAGCCAGATGAGATAGTCAACAATTTCAGCATGAGAACTGTGGTATTTGGTGTTTCCTGATAGCTCCCAGGCAGGGTGAGGATCTCACAGACCACATGCTCAGCTTTAACAGGAGCAGGAGGAAAAGAAGGTGATGTGCCATCAGCTTCTAGAAAGCTCAGTATGGCTAGTTTTATTTTGTGTACGTGACCATTCTGGGATGTCATCGTGTCCCAAAGGGTATTTGAATGACAACATCAGCAAAGGGTTCAAGTGTTGCCTCCATTGTGCTACTGCACTCAATGTTTGTTTGCGGCTGTGCTTTTGGAGCGTACGCCAGCATCGCTTTTGGCTGGAGGTGGAGCTTTGGAACAGCAAGTAGGATTTTATCATCTCTTCATCTCCTGCAAATTTGAGCTGTGAGCATAACTCTGCAGGTTTCAGGCTACTGAGAGCTATCTAAGGCAGAGGAAGACAGCATCTTCTTTGCTTTTGCTCTATGGAAGTGCTCATTCCTTCCCCACTCTGCATTTTGGAGTGCATTTGGTGCACCTTGGCATTTCTGATGAGCTTATCCAAGTGGTGACAAAATGGTGCTGTGGGGACCTACCTGGGCAACCAAAAACACGTTATCTTTTTCAAAAGGTTTTAAGAGGGCTGAGATGAGCACAACTTATCTCAGGAAAGGCAAACAATGGCCTCACAGCCATGCTTGGAGCTGGTTGCTCGTCTGTGATATAAATAACRCAGGGGGTGTGGTGCCGCCAGGCTTCCCACACATGAGTGATGGGTCTACTTGCAATGAGCAAGCATGGTGCGTAGGAGCTGCTCAATCTGTGTGCTGAGTGTTCATGGAGAAGTCTGACCTCACAGGGCCAGAGAAGAAGGTCCTCTGTGAAAGCCAGACACAGCAGACAAGCTGGCCAGGTCCAGAGGCAAATCAAGAGCAGAGCAATAAGTGGGACAGGATGGAGAGCATAGGGGAGAGACTTCAATCCAAGTAGAAACAGAGGTAGAGGGGAGACATCTATAGAGGAAGAAGGCTCCATGTCCTCTGACGCTTTCYCCCTCTCCTCATTGCTCTACATCTCCAGTCTGCCTGTTAGCTTCCTCTCCTCACCCACCCCTGCACAGCAGCTCTGCTCCAGTGCTTAGCATACCCAGCTGTTTCCCAGCAGCTTGCACATCTTCCCTGCCGTCCTGCCCAAGCCTAATGTGGTTATAGCTSAGTACTGACACAGAGACATTTTCTTCAAAGGTTTTCCCTATCTGGTTCAATTTTTGCTGCAGCAAAGTGGTATTTGTGCAGGGACAGGTGGAAGTGGTTGTGGAAAGTGGAATACACAAGGTGCAGTCAGGGTAATTTGTTTAGCATGTGGGCAAGGCAAGGTGACCTTTATTATCCATTTCCTAAAGATAGACATCCTCTATTTGCAAACCTCCAACATTCTTGGGTATAAAGTCCTGTGTTTCAGAGATTTCCCAGCTTTGAGAGTGGTTTATGTTTGCATTTGCCGAGGTGAAGGCAGTATCTCTGAGCTGTGACACTGCCATGTAGGTGAGAACACTGTCAGACTGGGAATGGACAGAGCATGCTGCACTAACAGCTTCTGCAGATCAGAGCCACATATTCATGGGGAAATCAAGGTCTGATCCACTTGACTTGCCCCTAGACATGTGGGCCAAAGACCATGCAACCTGGGAGAGTCCTTCATCTGCTTGGACAAAGATGGGAAGCTATCCCAGGTTTGTATGGCCTTTGGAAAAGACATTTAAGTCACCCACTCTGTGGTACCTTTCTGAGCCTAGAAACTGGACTGTGCAGCCCTTTCTTCAACCCTGGGATTATTTAGTAGGGCAAGAGGAGAAGTAAAAATCAGCTAAAGACAAGACTGGGTAATAAAGCACCAAAACACTAGAGAATTTCCCGTGCTGGACCTGCACTGGTGATAAAGATGCTCAAAGCTCATCTCAAATGGATGCCGAGCTGCTGCTCCAACTCGCCTCCACACTCTTGCTTGCGCAACAACACACCCTCTGCCCAGTGCTGGCTGCTGCAGGCACCTTCTCCTGCATGTTGGGAAGACCAGAGCAGTTTCTGCAGTAACGTCCCTCTGTCTTTCCAAGCCACAGGCAGCCAGGAGAGGGCGGCCGGCTCCGCACCGCCAGGACCCCACCCTGTCCACAGTGGCCTTGTGTGACAGCCGSTATCAACTTTGCCTAATTACAGGCTTCCTCCAGCTGATAGCCATCTTTGTGCCGTCTCCAAGGGCTTGTCTCAGCTACAGAATTATAACTACTGTGCAGTTTCTGTCCACACATGCAGCCTGCCTGCCTGCCTGTAGCTGTGCTTCCCAGCAAGGGTAGCTGGCCAGAAGGTGTCTGCCTGGGTTATGGTTGCTTGGGTTGGTAGCCTTCTCACTCCCTGGTGCTGGCATATTATAAATCACATCGCTGTGGGAATGCCAGGGAAGCAAACATCTCTGGTCTGTGTTTGCATGATGCACAGCATAATAGCACAGTGGTTTATGGTGRAAGCCTCGATGTTATTGCAAAGCTAACTAATCAACAATGATAAGTGCTGATGGTCCTTCAGAGCCTTTCCACACTGCYCAGAAAGACAGGCACAGTATCCTAAGGCTCTGAAACAGCCCAGCTCCCTGTAGCACTGGAGCTGTGACACCTGGGGAATGCTGCTGGGAAGAACTGAGAAAGGATTTGGTGCCCATGCTGACATTGTAAACCTTCCCTTTAAAGCCCTATGAAAACATTCTTTCTCCAGAGGTAAATCTGTGGATTTAACAATTCAGGGCTGCTTCAAAAGTGAAAGTGAGACTCATTTGAGTCCTGCAACAGAAGCTGGCTGTCCATAATGAGATCAGGGTGGAAAGATAGGCTCAAGGAGTTAAGATACCTACTGCACTGCATCCATTAATTTGGAGAAGCCTCAGACAGCAAATTTAACAAGCTGCCCTTTTTGAGCAGTATCCATGCTAAGACAATCTAGTGATTGGCATCCTAGTCAGGGTTGATGGACAGGCTGGGAGGGAGAGACTGGTTCAGTGAGGGAGAGCGGGCAAGTTCTTCCCTTTCCACTGTAACAGAATGTGGCTCCCATTTGTGCTAATCCCATTAGGTCTGTTTGCACTAAGCCCCTGCGAGGAGCTCCTTCGTAGAGAGAGTGACTGCCTCTGTGTGGGCCAGACTCAGATCCATGACCGCCATGAGCAGATGGGGAAGAACCACATGATCCAACCACCTGTGCCTTCCTGTGTGATTAAAACGTGATGCCAGGACATTCCAGCGTGGGAGCTCAGGATCATGCAGAACTGGAGCTCTAAGATTCATCCCAGGCTGAAGCATGTTTGCATTGGGGCTGAGCAATGCTCAAGATGGGGATGAAAAAAATAATGTGAGGTGAAAATTGGGTTGAAGCAAAGCTGGTAGGGGCTGAGCATCTGGCCATGGAGGAAACTGATAGACTGTCTTGGACGATGCCAATTCCCTGCTAGCAGCAGGGGGAAAGCTGTTCTTAGATTAGCTGCTGTTAGCAGCACCCCAGCCTTCTCTATCAATCTGCCTTTGGGAATAAACTGAGCTTCATATTCTGCTGGGGCTTCAGATTGAAAGCCCCCAGAGAGGGGGCTGGGCTTGCTCTAAATCTCCTAATCCCCTACATCACATTGCCAGACAACCAGAGACAGAGCAGTAAACTGCCTGGGCCTTAGYCCCCCTGCCTCCCCCGAGCTGCTTGCAAATCCCAGTCATCCTGTGGGTGATTACAGGGGTTTCTCCTGTAGCATAATATCCAATCTCCCCCAGAGGCCACAGCAACATATGCAGGGCAGGGCTCTATAGCCACTGCAGAGCAGAGGCAGCGCCCTGCTCATCCTATTACCATAAGTACACAGGAAGGGGATGAACATGCAGGCACAACCTCCCCACAGACTAAAGCCTGCTGGGGAAGGAGGGTTTTGCAGCTTCCCTAGCACCATGGTCCCACTCCTCCTGCAGTCTGGACTCTGCTCCTTGCAGGCTTTCGCTGTAGACATACATTTACATCCCACACCAGTGCCTGCGTCAAAGCCCCTTACTGTTCTTCCTGTGACCGGTCTGGCTCTGTGGCCCCACAGGCCCGTGCATACAGCTGTCTGTGGGCATCAGGGCATAAAACAGGTCCACCTCCAGAAGAGGAGAGGTCAGCTCTTAAATTGTCTTCAGCTCTTTTTTGAATCTCCACCTTAAGCACCAGACCTGTCACAGAAGCAGTACAGCTGCTCTGTCTCAGGCCAGGAGTGCATTTGCAGCTACCTTTGCAGTGCCACTAGACAGCAAAAGCTGAGCTCAGTCTGGATGCCCAAACAAGAAAGAAATAATGTGGGAGGATACTGCCTTGCCACTTCAGCCAGGTCTGCACAGAGCCCTGCTGTGCTGCGGGCTCACTTTGACTTGTCTGCAGATCTGCTTGGATCCAGGAATAATCTCAGGATTTTTTTTTTCTTTAAAGATATAATGAAAATAGATTAGACAGTTCTGAGATTTCCAGCCATCTGATTCTCCTTCTGCCTTGCAGATATGCCCACTACCTTAAAGTGAGAAACTGAGGCAGGGAACCAAATAAGCACAGATCTTTTTTGTTGACTATATTGCTTTTTACTCCACAGTAATTTTCACTGAGCAAAGCCATTCTGGGACAAACCCTTACAAGAGGCAGCCTCCATTTGAAAGATGGGGCTATTGCACCTGGTCACTCAGACTAAAAACCGGGAAGAGATCTCAAACCATATCCATTTTGCTATGCAAACACTGAAAATTAATCTGCCATATCTGTGCAGGTTAACTGCATTGCTGGAGCTGCAAGGTCAGGCCTTCAGGAGACACCAGAATTAGAGTTTCCATCACAATGCTTGTCCCCAGCCTGGCATCTTCCCAAAACATTTCAAGTTCCTGCTTGTAAGCAAAGGACTCTATTAAACAAGACACACTTGAAGAAGCCAGGTCAGATCAAAGCTTATGTGATAGGCAGCTTCTCTGCTCAGCCTGTCTCACTTCTTGGCAGAGAAGGTACCTTCATGTACCTTCAGGTGCACTATCTGCACCTGACAGACCAGTTAGTCCCACTGCCCTTCTTTGCAAAGTGGCAAAACTGGAACCCTAGAGGCTCCACAGTCACAAAATGAATCATGGAGCATGATGCCCCAGGGGAGGCTACTAAAAAACAAGCAAAGAGGAGCAGCTTCCCACCTCCCTCTCCATCTTAAGACATGAAARACGTTTGTGGAGCCCCAGGCTGTGCAAATCTCCAATAATCAACTGAGGGAACCCCAGYCAGGACACCGTGACCATGTTACTTGGCATTCCATTTTGGTTGCTCATGATGACTGTATCTTTGAGGGTACCCTGGGATGGAGATCCTCTTCCATGACTGCCTGCAGGCTTACTGGGCTCACAATGAAACACATTGTGAAGATAATACTGACCAGGCAGTCTTGGACAGGGAAGTTATGTTACAACTCCCTGTAGCATAACTAAACAGGGTCCTCTAGCACTCACCCACACTGCGCCTGTGCCGTGATCCCACTGTGTCCTCCTAGACAGAGATTTGGGGAGGAGTGAGACTGTGAGACAGGAGCAGGATTGATGGCCCAGCAGCCACCTGTGCAACATTTCCAAGGGACCCCACAGTGTTTCACATGTTCCACCTCCCAAGGCACCCCAGGACTCAGCTGGTACAGCTATTACCTAAATACATTCCACATATCCCCACACAGGAGTGGGGAGTATTCAGCAGGAAGTGAGTGCCTGAGTTAGCAATATCCTCCTGGGAAGCCAGTGCTGAAGCCAAACCGTGCAGGACAGCTGCAGAGGCGACATTATGGGTGGCCATGCATGGGGCTGGCCAGCCAATGGGCCCAGAGCAGGTAAGTGGGCTGCCTGGCAGCCCCGGCTTGGTGACTGTGTTGCTGCAGAATGAACAGAGCTACTGCCTCCTGGAGGGCAGTGGCTACTGCATGCACATTTACCCCTGCTCATAGCTATTGGGGAGGCAAGCTCCCAGTCTGGCTTCACATTTACCTGTGAGACTCTGGCATGGGTCTCCCTCTTTGTCACAGAACCCATCTCTGGCTCAGCCTGGCGATCCCTGGGGGTAATACAGCAGGTTTACAGCCAGGAGTTGCCCACATTCCTCTTGAACACCAAAGTCTGCTGCTCAAGAGCAGGCAACGGGCTACACACAGAGTCCTCTTTCACCAGCAGCATCTGCAAGGCACCTTCCAGCCCCAGAAATCAATATTTGCTGCCATGGAAACCAAACAGTTTCCAGACCAGTGCAAAGGGGAACTTAGCACTCAGAGCTGTGCTGGGGTGGGAAGGAAGGGAGCGCAGAGGATGGGAAAGCTTGCTACACTGGGGTGGAGAGTGCAGTGATCCAGGGAAGGGCATGAGGAAGGAAGTATAGTGGAGTAAAGTGGGAGAGGCAAGAAGGGCATAGAGGAGGCGATGGGAACAGACAGGATGAGGCATGCCTGGGGACACAGAGAAGGACAAAGTAGAGATGGGGAAGGAGGTATGAAGTGGAAGAGCGAGGGGGCCGTGGCATGGCCACAGGTTGAGCAGAGTGTGGAGAGGAGGGCTGGAGCATGGGGAGCAAATAAAGGGCACAGCAGAAGGCCAAACGTGTTCAGGAGGGACAGAGAGGTCCTGGTACTGTGTTTCTGCTTAGAAATACTCTCTTTGGTAATGCCAGTGGAGTGCCATCTCCATCCACCATGCCCTGGAGGCAGGTGGATGCTGACAGCTCAGTGCGGATATCTATACTACCCATCCCCCTATSCTAGTTGTGGGAGTCTGCCACCATCCTCTTGGACTCACCATCTGGATCCTCCTTTCCTGGAATAAGGCATCAGCAGGCAGCATGGCTGTTTGGTTACCCAGGTCTTCTAGACACATGTCCTTGCTGTTCAGCTGCTGTGTGCCTGCTCAGAGAGGAAGCTGAGAGCCAGTAAACATCTGCCAGAGCACTGCCACCCATGAACTCTGGGCCACGGACTCCAAGTAGCTTGGTCATGACCCTTTGGGCATCAGGCAGAGTGTGGTAGACTTGTTTCTCCCCTGCATAGACCAGGGAGAAAAAAGTTGGTAGAAAATGAATTTCTACAAAACCCCACCATGGGAACAATSGTCTACATCTTCATTTGGAAACTCTTCATTCCTAGGAAGTGGCTTCCAAGCTGGAGGTGATTCTTGTCTTTCTCTGGTGCTAAGAACATGGCTATCCCARGCCCTACAGCACAGCTTCAGAAAGATGAGAGAGGTAGAGGTGCAGTGCTGTGAAAGAGCCTAAGAGGTTGAGACATATAATAACACCCATATATGACCTGACCTATGAGGGGAAGTGTCTCTACTCTGAACTAAGAAACTACTCTGTACAGTCATTGATATTGTCTAACAAGAGTCTCTTCACAGACAAGCAGGAAAATACACTAGCTACAGCTGAGCAAGCTCCCTGCAGCCATGGTAGGGAGTAATCACAAACACACCCTGGTTTGAAGTGGCACAGCTGTTTTGAAAGAGTCTCAACAATCTGAAAAAAACCTACTTGATAAAGAAAATGGTGGAAGGGTGAGAATGGTTTCAAGTCTCCAAGGAGCAGTGACAGAGGTGGGAGGAAGTCTGGAACTGGCAGTTGGGACTCCTCTCCAGTTYCCAGCTTAGCTGGATGCAGACAGAGGTGCAGGCTGGCTTGGKGCTGAAGATATCTTTTCCCTGATACATTTTGGCTTTAAATAAAGGAGGCAGGTCTATGTCAAGCTCCTTTTAGAGGCATCTCAGTTGCATCAGTGAAGAAACACCCGTGAAAATAGCAGAGGGAACACAAGAGGCCAAGGCAGAACTCTTTGCATCAGGAGATGAGCGGTAGGAGCAGGTATCTCCCCACAGCAACTGGAGGCTCTGGAGCACATGAGGTACAGGGTCATCCTTCACTGATTGCACATGCTTTCCTCTCTAGTGGAGGACACCTCTAAGGCCGTGACATGTGGGAARAATCTGGCAGGCAGAGGCATTCGGGTTTTCACACTTTTATTGTAAAGCTTTAGGAAGGGCTAATTACAATGGAATTGGTCATCTGACAGCTCAGCAAACAAACAGAACAGGAGAGAACAGAAAGGGGATCACGACGGTGTCATGCTCACTGCTCTGAACAGAAAGAATTACAAGGGAATCAATTGTGCTCACAGCGCCCGGGGAAAACCAAGCCCAAGGCCCAAAGCCTTCCCCGCACAGGGAAATGCATCACACATTGAAAGCAATACAACCTTAGCAAGAGGCATTGCCTTAGACATAGGTCACCATCTGAAAAATAGTTGGGTACTTTACTCTGCCATAGGATTTCTCCTTTAGAAAAGCTACACCTGCATGTACATAAAACTGTACAAAAAACAAGGCATCACAAGCAAGGAAATGAAATCTTGTATAAATAGAACCAACACTGAAGAGCTACAAAGGGGTTGCTTAGATCCTTCCCACGCAGCCCGCCTGCTCTCTGGCTCCCACCTTTGGTTTTACCCCTGGCTTGTCCTAGTGCAGTGTTAGATACAGTGAACCCCTCCACAGAGGCTTGGAACCCCACCCCCTTCCTCTTCTCTGTGCTTGTCCAGACTGGAGCCTGTGGGGAACTTCCTACCCCCACGTGCAGAGAGGCTTTATCCTTCTGGCTTATAATTGTGCAAATGAGCTTCTTTCTGACAGCACCTCTTTGCCCTCCTCCAGAACTGATCCCCAGTGACATCTCCAGCTTCACCCCAGGACAAATTCCCAGTGCCCCCTCTTCCAGGACCAATGCCCAGCACCTTCGCCTCCCCAGGGACCTGTCCCACTGAACATCCCAAAGAATCCATTCCCTCAGCATATACCTCCAGGACTGAGTCCCACTGTCCTCTTTATTCTTTCCCAAAGACCCACCCTCACTGCCCCCTCTCCGTTCCCCCAGACATGCATTCCCTCTCCATCCTTCCAAAAGCATGCCCTTTYCCCGCTGTGCTCCCCTCCAAAGACCCAGCCCCACAGCTCCTCTGTGCACTCTCCAGGAACCTATCTCTTGATCCTCCCATCCCCATTGGCCCTCTGCACACTCTTCTGGAACCCATCCCTCCCACTCCCTCTGTGCTCCCTTGGGGAGTCATCCCCTCTGCACTCACCCCAGTTGCAATGTGCTTGCACTGAGAATCTTAGCCAGACACTCCAGGAAACTGACTGTGGGAATGCCCCAGGCAGCCCCTAACCAAAGGGCTTTGAGCTTCAGAGTCCCTTTGGTGACCATGAGCAAAAGGTTGGTTGCCCATCTGCAGGCAACAGCCTGGGGAAGCTAGTCTTGGACAGGCACCGCTCAGATCTGGGCTATGTAGCTCTTCTGAGGGGGGGGTCCCCAAGAGGGACACTGAACACTGCCTCTGCCTGAGCCAAGGGGAGGCATGAGCAGTTGAGTTGGCAGTGGAGTCAAAGATCCTGGCCTACATGGCCAAATTGCACATTCTGCCCAGATAGGCCCTGAAACTACAGAGCTACAATAAAAACATGTTCAGGAACGTGACCTGCTCAGGCAGCCAGGCCAGGGGAACATGGGCCCCACAGTGAGGCCACCATGGGGAAGGGTAGAGCAGGAACTCCTGGACGGACATCCATCCAGAGGCAACGCACTTGCCCCAAGGGATTGCCGAACTTGTGTCCAATCCAGAGGGATTAGTAACAGGAGGCCGGGAGGAGGGTCCTGCCTCCTCTGCATGGCATCTTGACGTGTCGGGGCTGTGGGTTACAGCCTTGCACTGCATTGCCTGGAGATGGCAAGGAGCAGGACTAGGGTACACCGGAGCAAGTGAGACCAGGCAGTGGGGAGCTGTGCCTTCTGCTGCCCTTCCCTGTCCCTTGTCATCTCAAGGTCTGGCTCAGTTTTTACCTCATCCCCTCAGGTTTCAGAGACCTGAGGARGCAATATGAGGGAGCTGGCCACATCTTACCATCACGGCCAAAGCAAAGGGAGAGGAACTGTTCGGTAAGGAGCATGCTGGAGGAGGGGAGGATGCTGGGTATGAAGTCCCCTGGTGCTCCACGCTCTGACAGGCACTACAGCTATGGCAGGGTAGTCTCCAACCTTCAACAATTGATGGGGTGGATGCTGGGTGCCCTGTCTCTGCTGTAAGCCCCCAGTGCTGGTCGTGCCCTGCAGAGCCATCTGTGAGCCCCACAGTGAAAAGGCCACCTGCAGGCTACTGCCTGAATACACACAATGCCCTAAGACGGGTGGGTGCCCTTGGGGCCCTGGCCTGTCCCCAGTGTATAAAGGTTTGATGTGGACTGAAGATGATTAAAGGGGAACATTGTCCTGCAGCTACCACTGGCCTTACTCCCTAAGGAAGATCCCAGAGATGAAGACAACTGAAGAGCTAGTATGGGAAGAACAATGGTGCAGCACAGCTCCTTCCAGCATCCTTGCTAGAGGAGGACTGGGAAGGACTTCTGAAGACAGAATGAGGCATGTGTCCCCAGCCCTCCTTCTGGCAGGAGGGCACAGGTGCCTGGAGCTCGATAGCACCCAGAGCCTCCCAAAACAGGGCTGTTCCCCAGCTCCCAGCTCAGCTCTCAGACAGCAAAGGGAGCAGAGGAGCTCAGGAAAACATCCAGGCATCTCCAGGCTTTCCCCCTAGGACTCACACCTTGGGGGACACTTTGGGTTTCTCTGGAGACGCATGGGAGTACCGTACACTCCACATGTGCTGCATCACCCCATTTTGGTACCCTGCAAGGGAGCCGAGATTGCTGGCACCTGGAAGGGCAGTGCCATAGGAAGGGCAGCAGGGGACCAGCCTGGCAAGACTGATCAACCTTTGACAATGGAAGAGAAAGCTGGAGCCCTTGAGAGTGGGCCTGTGGCCTAAGGGCAGCGGGACTCCAGCGGACAGGGGCTTGGCGGCCCCCAATGTGACCCTGAGACAAAGCTCCTCCTCACAAAGGCAATGGTGGCTTACAGGCGGACAGGATGAAGGTCGAAGGCATGGCACAGCCGGCCTCGTGGGCATCCCCTGCCCCGGAGGAGGCACAAGGCGATGGGCTGAGACGCCACAGCCAATGACGACCTCCTTGCCAGCAGAATTGGACTGAGGGCTTCTACRGACCGAGACAGTCCCTTGAAGGGGGGCTTCCCCATCCCTCCTCCACCCATTGGGCACAGAGCCAAAAGGGAACCCCCCAACGCAGGACCCATCTATGGCACTAGGCAGTCCCTAGGGACCCTGCAGCTTGTGGGCACAGTGACAACGTTCAGAAAGAGATCCAAGTTGAAAAAAAGTAAAGTCCCTACAGTCCCACTAGGACACTGCCCCTCCTCTCCAGCTCCCCAGCTGCTATTTCAGGGACTGGTCACATCTCTATTTACAATATAGAACATGAGTGCGGGCCGGAAGCTGTGCTCCCATGGGCTCTTCCACGTAGCAAACCATTCAAAGCTGGAACTTGCTCCCTGTGGTTTGTTTTTGTATAAATGTCTTTTGTTTCAAGGACAATAAAAGTTTCAATCAGGCAGGACTTGAATGTCATTCCTAAGATTCATATTTACAGGAGTCTACAGTAAAGAGACAGGCAGCTCACTCCCTGTGTATGGAGAAACACCTTGTCCTATGGCCCAGGAACTCCACCAGCTTTGCATGGACCTTTGGTAAGCAAGCCCTTCTCCCCAGCCATGCCCTCTGCACTAGGAGCCTGCCCAGCCCTCCTCGATGCAGCAGTTCAGAGACATGCACCCTCAAGTGCTTGGAAATTCCTTAGGTTTTGGATGTGTTAATCCTTCCCACCCACCCACCCAACCCCAGAAAACAATGGGTTAAAAAGGCGCTCCTTTCATCCCTGCCTTGCCCTGCCCTGCCGTCCTCAGAGCCCCTGGGGCATCTCGCCCATGACCTGGAGAACCAGCTGCAGGAGCAATAAAGCATTAAAGTTTAAAATGTTCCTCTGGACACTGGCCTCAGAAGCACGTGTGCTCCCTGCCCCTCAGGCCCAGCCTCACAGATATATCTCCCTCTTGGTGGTTTGGGATGAGGGGGTAGTGGCTGGCTGGAAGTCCGAGGTCTGGGTGAGAGGAATTTCCTCCATGGGAGAGTCCTTGCAGGGCTCATGGCTACTATTGGAGAAGGCACTGTACGTGGGGAGCAGGCGGAGGTTGGCCATTTTGGTGCTGCGCTCTTCTGAGAGTCTGGGGCTGCCATTCCCAACTTGCTCTTGACTCCCTCTATCTTGGTAAGGCACAAAAGTGGAGAGTTTGAGGGTGTTCTTGGGCCTGCGGTTGGGGGAGGATTGGCCAGGCATCCAGCAGGTGTCGGAGTGGCCGAACTCTGTGCATTCCCGGGTACAGGTCCCAGTCATGGCTACATCAGGCAGAGGCCGGAGATCTGTAGAGAAGCAAGTGAGAACATTGTTACATATGCACAGGGCCCACATCATTGGGAGGTGAACCTGGAACAAGCCGAGGGCAATGTGCTGTCCCGACTCCACAAGGTGGGTCACATGGCATTCTTGGCGACTGTGCTTCTACAGGGCTTCCCACCACAACTACATCCCTGGTAAGGTGCACAATGAGCCCTCTTCAATGCCCGGGGACCTTCCCATGAAATGATTAGGCAGACTAGCAGACTAGTCCCCTAGAGTAGGATCTCCGTTCTCCAGAGAGCTCACATCTATTGCCCTTTGGGAAACTGTGAACTGTCATACAGAGGATGACCAGCAGAACTGGAATGTCTCTACTGTACCAGCACCCTCCATTAGTGGAAGGAAGGGGTGCCTGGGACCCATACCAATGGCCACCCAGGGAATGAAGAAGAGCTGGGAAGGGAACACAAGAGTCCTGACAGCTGCTGCTTCCTATCCAAGGCCACAGCTCCATTTCTCTCTGGATAAGTACCCTTCCTACAGTTGGTGTGGAAGAACTGACCAGGCACAGCATTGTTCACTGACCCCACCTCCTTTGGTGATGAGGTCTACACAGTGGGAACTTCACAGCCTGGATTTGCACAGCAGGAAACAGACTACCACAGGACTGGTCATCCCACAACCAAGGGYACCACCAGGCCTTCCCAGGCTCTGGAAATCACCTTGGTCCAGGCACATCTGGGCACCAGTAAAAGTTTTGCAGTGCATAGGCAGGAGTCCTTAGGGAATTGCCATTCCCTGCCATGCCCTACGGTACAGMCAGATATTCTGAGTGTCAGACACTCTGTGCCTGTGTACTGCCAGATTTCCCCAAGCACTTATATTTCTGTGTTCCAGAAAAAACAGGCATAAGTCCAGAAAACAGACAGCCCTCTCCAACATGAGCTACATCCTAGCTCATTCATCCTCAGACATCCTTGGACAGTCCTGCCCTGCTCACCATCAGGCGTCCCAGGCCCCATGCAAGTCTGTGGCTGAGGCATGCATTAACAGGAGCTGTCCTTTCCCAAACCCACCTAAAAGTCCTTAGACATCAGCTAGTCTCTCATGCAGAGTCTGACGTGCACAGTCAGGCAAAATCATTTCTACCCTCAGTGCAGTTGGATGTATCTGAAATCTGTGAATCCCTGTCCCAGAAGTGGTCAAGGTTCTCTATGCACCAAACACCTATCCCTGAGAGAGCAAGATATCCCYGCACATCAATAACTCCCTGCTTCTGACAGAGCTAGGAAACTCCCCTTTCTGGTCATGGCCTGGTATTTACAAGTACTGGCCTCTCTCTACCTGGATATTATGAGGCCCTTCTGAGTCTTGGCCACATGTTCTTTTCACAGAAAGTATCCGTCACAAGTATTCAGACCAAAACTAGTATTGCCAAGTACAAGTGAGTATCCCTCCAACAGGCATTGCAGATCCAAGACAACCCCTTGCCCAGACAGCAGTGGGCTGCCATGTGTCCACCTGCTCTCTTGTGACTAACGCAGAAGCTTTCTTAGTCATATGACACATACCTACTGCTTCCATCTAGCCACTGCTTGGGCCACAACACAGCTCACTGCCACCACCCRGAACACATCACTGCCCACTGCCATCAGTACATGATGGCAGATCAAGCCTGCTGATAATGCTGGGATGAAGGGAAGGTTTTTTATGACTTTGGTCATAATTCTCCAAAGAGACTCTCCAAAGAGACCTGCACACAGACAGAGGGACATACTCAGGTGCTTCAGGAACCTGATAGGTATAGTCCTACAGGGCTACCACAGGACCTTCAGCAAACTGCTGCCTTTCATAGCAGCAGAGTCAGGACATCTCACAACCACWTGTTTAAATGCTGGATCACTCACAATTTGTTTGAATTACCCTACTGAGGCCAGCCACTTTGTCTTCAGGTGCTGTGAAGGGGTGGGCAAGTCAGCACAGGGTATGTCCCCACACTTGCCCCTTCCCACCAGATATACACTAGCATGCATAGCCCCACCCTTCCAAAACAAACAGATGAGGTGTCAGTCCCTCATTCCCGAAGAGAAGCAAACTGAAGCCATTCATACTGTGCTGGGGTCTCTGTCCTTGTCAGCAGGTCCCTCCTGTCCCAATTCACAGCTTTAGGACACAAAAGAGTCCCCAGGTAACCATGGCATAGCTTTCACACCAGGTAACKCTATAGGATACAAAAAAGGTCTCTGCAGGATGCAGCTTCAAACAGTGTTAGGCACAGTTGACATRGATTAGAAGGGAAAGCTGAAAGGAYGGACRTGAAGAAAGGGGAAAAATTAGCAATGAACCAGTGTGCTAGAACAAATCTTGTCATAAAACAATCCCAGTGACTGTATTTCAAATTCTCAGCTCCTCTGGGGGATGAAGCACCCGTGYTTTTCACCCTGGTTACTGCAGAGGCTATGGCACCCACTTTGCTCCCCAYGCTGGGAGCCTCCTCCCACGTCCCATTCCCTGGTGCACACGTGAACTGTGGTATCCTGGTGGAAGCCATAAGGACATACCTCAGTGCAGACCCCTTCACAGCCTGCTCCGCTCAGGGGACTCTAATGAGGAGCAGAAAAAGGATGACAGGGTCACATCATTGCACAACCCCCAGCCTCCACACCCGCCCTAGGATCCTTGCCCTTTCAGCTTCTGCTAGCCCTCCCTTTACATTGCACTGAGACCCACRATGTTCCTCTGGTACCCTCTGCCTTTAGGAGTCCCCAGGTCTCTCTTGGCCCTGCTCCAGCCTTCTAAAGGCTGCTTGATCACCACTGCCAACCATCAATCGTTTCTCTTGCCTCCCTGGAACCCACCAGCTCTTAGGACTCATGTACCCCTGAGATCCTCATTCAGCAATTTTCCCTGTTCTCTGGCCTTCACCAGTTCCCAACACTGTCACATCAGCTCCGGACACCTATGTCTTCCCTACGTTTTCTCTTGCCTGACTTCTACTCTTTACCTATGATGAGGTCTGGAACTTGAAGTGGAGCTTGAGGATGCCTGGCTCAGGAGTCCCAGGTCCTTGTATGCAGAGACATGGGCTCTGTGCATCAGACAGCAATGTGCCTACACACACACACACACACACATACAGAGCATGCATGAATGTGTGTTGATTTGATTATGTGAGCATCCAGCACTACAGATGGGCAAAAAACAAAGGAACCTATGCTTCCTGGACAGCCATGCTGACATCCAAGGTGCAAAAGCAGGAGCTCAAGCATYACGGGTGCCAAGGTGCCCACATGAGAGACCATCGCTTGACAGTGCAGGTCTTTGGGATCATTCTCAGGACTACTCACAGAACAGCTGTTCTATTTCCTGAACACATGTAAAGTTGCCTCATGTCTTTCTCTTGGCCTCAGATAGAAAGCAAGACACAAAACAAGATGCAGAACAGCTCACTTTTCACCTCTGCTCTCTGTAAGTCAAAGCAGAGTCTGGAATCCATGTCCTAGATGATTCTCTAGTTCTTTCTCTCTGGTGGCAGTAGCTTGATCAGTTTGASGTCCTGTTGTTTTCCTTCACTTCTTTTGTTGGAGAAGTAGTGTCTCTTTCTCCTCTCATCTCCTTTCCTTCAGGACAAATGGGAGGATTCACCATCACTTTCACTTCCAGAAAGGCCTTGGCACTGCACACTCCCAGGCTGGTGAGTGGCTGAATTCCACTGTTTCTTGCTGATGGAAGGTGTTTTTCTGGGTGCATGGAGGTTACTGGCCGGGCTAATATAAAAGCTACCTCTCTAGTGAACAAAGTTACAGCGATTTTCCTGCCTCAGTAGCAGTTTAGAAATCACAGGATCAAGCAGGAACTCAGTGTTCAGGGTCTTTTATTCTAGCTTTTCCTTTGTCTGTTTCTGGCACAAAAGTCTTTTTTCAGTGTTGTCCCTTTCCTTGCAGTGAGATGCTGGCATTGAACCTCTCCTGCTAAAGGAGCGTATTATGTGTCATGAGGACAATCAGCTCAGCTTTAAGAGCCCAGGAATGGGACAGGGCATACCTTCTGAATAGCTGTGATTTAGAACAAACACGACCCTTCGACCTTATTCTCAGCATATGCCAGTAGGCCAGAGCTGGATGTGTCACCACAGACAGTCCTAAATCTTTCTTTGGTGGTAAACATTTACGGAAATCTTGCCCACAAAGTGCTGATTCTGGATCACAAGCGCCCCTCTGAAGTCTGGAACAGGCAAGGGGAACTGCAATATCAYGAGCAGACAGAGCCCAAGCCTTGTCTAGGAATTTAGGTACTTATTCTGCCTTATAAAGTGTRCTCAGGATTTCACATTCTTCCTCAACCCCAGGGATCTGTTTTTGTGACTCTGGAATCTATGGTGGAGTAGAAATGATGCCTGCAGTCTGAGGAACATTTCCTTGGGAATCAGAAACAGATGTTGGACACAGATCAGAGGARCAAAGCAATGAGACAAGTCAGCCTATAACCATTCGTGAAAGAGGCTGAACTCCTGACATCCATGAGCAAGGGGTACACATAGAGCCTTGCTCCCTGGGCATGATGAAGCTTCCAGCTTTCATGACTGTCTCACTGCACAACTGTCTCATTCCTCACTGAGAGAGGGATGTGGTCAGTGCATCAGTCCTTAAGCCTATCTTTGTCCAGAGAGATGTGGAAGCTGTGGCAAGATTGACAAAGTCCCCAAGTGATGAAGAGGACAGCAGTGACCTCTCTAGCACCTCTTTCTTCCATAGTGCTCTGGTCATGCAAAGTAATTACGATGCCAGTACAGATGCTGTTTTCCAGAGCTTCGCCCACTCTCTGCRCTCCTTTGGAGGGTCAGATCATTTTGTTATCAATATTTCCATGTCAGAATGCTATAGTTCACAGCCAGGAGGGATGTATAGTTCTTCAGGCATTCATGGTCCCCATGGCTGACAGTTCTCTGGATCTCCCCTTTCTGTACCTTTGCACTTCTCTGGCATCCTTGTTAGCTGCCTCAGGGCTGTTCAGCCTCAGCATATTGCATAGGAATGAGTCTACAGTAGTAAAAGCCACAACCCTTTGAACTTTTCAGATGAAAAGCGACACAGTTGGGGTTTTACACAGAGATACATTCAGAGATGTATTCTGGATCCCTGTTCTGGCTGGAGGAGGGGAAACTTTCTTGAGCTATGGCTCTATCATCAAAGTTGGAGTGGCTATTCTCTTCTTCTGACATCCAAGGCACCTCTTATCTTTGTGAAAGTGACTGTGTAGGGCTATCTCCTTTGGGAAGAGGAACATATTGGTGCCACTGCTAATTATTTCAATCTCTATATCCCCAGGCAGGGCAGGAACACATCCTGCTGCCGTCTCTTATAAGGGCTACTCTAATAGTATTATTGCTTTTAGTGGGGGATTTCAACGAGGCACTTAAGTACCTTCAGACGTAAGACAAAAGGAGGCAGTCTCATTCAGCAGGCATTTCCATCTCCTGCACTGGATGTGCAGAGGTTCACTCATTCACTAGGTAACTGTGGTCTGTAAGCTAGGTAACTTCAGGCATAGCTGAGAGCCAGCCATCTTTGCCATGATGTCCAGTGTCCATAGTCTGGTTTAGTTCCCCTTGCCTGTCATTTGTTCCACACATTAGCACTGGACRTTGGATGCACAGTGCTGGATGAGCAGGGATGATGCAGCATACTGGGATAGGTCTTGCAGGTGAGGGGGTGTAGTGGAGCAAGTCTGGGAGAGAAGGAAGAAGGGAAGGTGGTGGTACYGTGGGGACGTGACATAGCAGGGCATGGCAGAGCATTTCAAGGAGAAAACCGAACAGAGCAGGAAGGTCATACAGCATGCAAGGAGGGGGTGGTTCAGTGATAGGGAAATATGTGGAGTATGATAGTGTAGGGAGAGCAACAGAGGGGCAAAGCAGGATGCTATTCCTGAAGCGTTAGGTCAGAAAGACTTATCTTCCCTGCCTGACAGCACAGATGCACAGGTCACTAACTTCAACCACCTTCCCCTGTTCAAAGCCTGAAAGCACTTTATGTCTTCCAGAAAGTCATCTAGCCTTGGTCAGAAGATAGAAGGGTATAGCATGCTGTGCCCTGTAAACTGAGGGTTGGGGTACAAGGTATTTTTTTTCAAAATGTCTCTCTTCAGGCCAGGGCAGGTTGTAGTGTTTCTACTGTAGACAGCTTTATCCCCTCTATTCCCTGGTTCAGACACTGGAAACATGRCTTCTCCTACACTGAGCACTCAGGGCTCTGCAGAGATGAGGCACCACTCCTGGGACATCCCTTATGTCAGTCACCCTCCATGACATCATATCGCAGTAGCGCTGTCCTCTTTGCCTGCTCCAGAACATACATGTAATGAGACTTGCTTTACCACAGGAAGTTCTGCCTGAACGTGAGGGGGAATTTCTTCACTGTGAGAGTGACAGAGCTCTGGMAYAKGTTGCCCAGAGAGGCTGTGGAGTCTCCCTCTCTGGAGATATTCAAAGCCCACCTGGATGCAACCCTGTCTAACATGCTCTYRGTGACCCTGCTTRAGCAGGGGRGTTGGACTAGATGATCTCCAGAGGTCCCTTCCAACTTTACTGATTCTACRATTCTATGAKTCCCTGGTGTTGCTCTTTCCAATGACTATTTTCCTACAGTACAACTCTGTGCGGTAGGCACCACTCTCCAACTCCACCATAGCTTAACAGTACCGCTCTTCTGTGCCATTGCTCCCCCAGGTACCAGTCCCTGGAGCGCTGTTACCTATGGGTACCATTCCCCTACAGCACTGTTCCCTACAGGTACCATTCYCCTGCTGCGCTACTGCTGACAAGTACTTTTCTCCTGTGCCACTGTTCTCTACAGGTACCACTCMCCTACAGCGCTATCACCTACAGGTGCCATTCCCCTACAGTGCTGTTTCCTACAGGTACTGTACCCCACAGCGCTATTACCAAAGGTACCATTCTCCTGCAGCATTGTTCTCTCCAGGTACCGTTCCCCCGCAGCGCTGTTCCCAAGAAGTACCTTTCCCTCACAGTGCTGTTGGCTATAGGTACTGCTCCCCTACAGTGCCACTTCCTCCAGGTAACATGTTCTGTGGTGCTGATCCCTCTAGGTATTGCCTCCCTACAGCTCTTTTCCCCCCAGGCACTGCTGCTCTAATGGTGTCATTTCCTCCAGGTACCATGTTTTACAGCTCTGCTCCCTCCAGATACCACTCCCCTGTGGTGCTGTTTCCTCCAGGCACCACTATTCTGTGGTCTACTCCCTCTTCAYTGCTCTCTTGCAGTACAGCTATTTCGATAGTGTGCCCCAAGATCCTGTTTTCTTACACCAGCAGTCCTATTGTTCTTTACTTCTTCACATCACAGCACTGCTGGGATGAGTCCTTAGCACTATGCCATCCTTTGACTCCCGGCACTGTTCCCCAGCATCACACCTTTCTGTGCCTTTCTCCACAGTAGCATCCCATTCCCACGCCTGGCTCAGTGGCCTGGAAGAATCCCCACACACTAGTAGCAGGAGATGCTCAACTATCTGTCCCCTCAGGGCAGCAAGCCAGCCCTGCCTCTGCCCTGTGCAGGCAGGCTCAGTGTAGGCTTCCTTTGATGTACATTATTTCAGTGGTTCTTTCCCAGCCCATCTTCCCTTTGAAAAGGACTTTTGTGAAGGAGAGCTGTGCTGTAGGTAGCTATGGAGCCATGACCTCTCTTGCAAAGTCCAGACTCCAGATCCTCCTTCAAGGGTTATCTTACTTCTTCTCACCTGATCCACACCTCCCATATAAAGGAGGCATGGCCAGTGCTTTACTTGTAATAGGGATGGCATACCCTCCTGACCTTACAGAAACAAGAGCAGTACGTTTGCTTCTTCAGCTCTCCAGTCCATCTCCTTTCAGGTCCCTAATTTCCATATATTTTACACAGACATGACCAGAGCATTTTACTCCAGAACAGCAGAAGCATAACACCATCTCACTTTCCAGCCCTTGGGAAAGGCTGCTGGACTGATGCCTATTTCCATAGTGATGTTTCAGAGATCAAAGAGTAGAGAAATACTGAAAACCGAAACACAACTAGAGAGCTCCCCACAGCCCATGTCGGTCCCTATTTTTCCTAGACTGATCTACCACCATCCCTAAAACACCCAAGCAGACAGTTTGCAGGATGACTCCTAGCACTACAACACCCAGGCAGACGGCTTTGGGGACCAATTCTAGCACTACAACACCCAGACAGATGGCTTTCCAAACTTAACACCATCGCTACAACACACAGACAGATGGCTCCTGATATCTGAGTTCGACCCTACAATGCCCATAAAGGTGGTTACTGCAGTTCAACACCACACCTACAACTTTCAGGGCAGTAAAAAGCAACACCAGCTAATACAACAAATACTGAGAAAGATCCTCAGAGCTGGCACTGATGTCAGCACACAGATGGATTTCTCCTAGGCACCAAAGTCTACAGATATAACACACACATACAGCTCCTACAGACCCCTATAGCACTTAACAGCTCTCCCTTAATACTAAACAATAGTATCTAAACACCAGTACGAACAGTTTCCTCCAAAGTTAATGGCCTGTCAGCCCCCGGATGCACACAAGGATCAAACAATAGCCTCTGGAGTATACTGCAACAGCCTATACTAACTGCAGTACTGAGAGCAAACGACTTCCTAGATCCTGCCAAGGGTATCACAGCAGAATCAGAATGTAATTAATGCAGACAGATACACCCACTAGCCTCAATCTTGCCAGCACAGGTAGACTAACACTAAACTACTTTGTCACGGGCTTCAGCCCACCTTGGCACTGAGGACCTGAGCCCAGGGTTCCCAGAGGATATGTTCTTCTCTTGCTCATGGTAGCTGAAGCTTGAGGGACCACCTTTTCTCAGTTGTTGTTAAGCAGGCAAACTGCAGGTGGCTGTGTAACAGCCACTCATTTGCTAGGAAGTGTAGMCATCCCACAGCAACATTGCCACAGCAACGGGAGGTGATTTGTACCATGCGCCAGTGACAAGAACACCCAGACAAAAGGCTCTGGAGCCTGACTGTGCCCCTGCAGGGCCCAGACAGGCAGCTCAAACAGTTCAGTCAAAGACTGTTTCATCCACAGGACTCCCAAAAGCACCACGAGCCACCCAGCTTTACTGCAATCCTCACAGGACCCAGGCAAACCAGTTCCATCCTATGTAACAAMTTTTGTGCTCAGTGCTGCCTAGATGATCTCCTACCCAGGCAAAGTGAGGCTCCAGTCTTTGCTGGGCTATAAAAAACAGTTACTACATTAAATCACAGAATAATTTACTTTAAAAAMTACTTTAATAGAATTACAAGGTTCAAAGGTTAGGAAATGCCAAAATTAGGATTTTTCATGCTTAATTCTTAATTCACTTCATGAAAGTCTGCTTTATGATGCAGACCAGAATTACATTCTCACAGACACTGTTTTTCCCTAGGGTCTTTTGTGCTTTTAGGGGAGATGACAGAATCACCTGGGGATGTATCAGGCTCTTCTCATGGAAGAGGCTGTTGACAGTGAGACTCCTACCCCATGTGCTTTACAACTTGAAGAACATAAAATGAATGGGGCAAAAGACTGCAGGAAATGGCATCTCTGACATGTACGGACGAGGGCTATGGTGGTTCCCTTTACTATTGAGCAAACTAGCAGTTTACTTTGCCTCCTTTCAGAAGTGAAGAAAGTGAAATATCTGGACGGCTTTTGTTGAAACTTTTCAAAATATTTGGTAAATGACAGATGTCCAGCACAGAAAATTCTTTCCCTACAGTTAGAGTCTGCCAAAACTTGAAGCAACTGAAAACAGAATCAGTTAACTGACATTACTGGGCCATCCTTCTCAACCATGTTATATAAAATACAGTAGCAAGTCTACCTCTAGAATGAATTCAGATTCCTGTAATAGCCAAGCAAACCTATTCTCTGGCCAGCCAAGAACTTTCTACGACACCTACAAACAATAGATATTCAGCAGCCTGCTGTAGCTGACCCTGCTTGAGCAAAGGGGTCTACCAGATGATCTCCAAAGATCCCTTCCAACCTCAATTATTCTGTAATTCTGTGAACAAATAACCACTAGACAAGATGGAGTCATACAATAACCAAACCAAACCATTCAATAACTAAACCATCTTCCCTGTGTCATTTCTYGCTCCTGCAATATCAACCTAGCAGCTGGCCAGATGGCTAGCTACTCTACTAATCTCAGTTTCTGGAGTGAGCAGAGGTCTTGAACAAGTTTCCAGATGGATGATCCATGACACTCCAGGCAGTAGAGCAGTTGCAGCTTTTCCCTCTTGTGCCATGTGGAGAAGGCAGGTCTGAACAGAAAGGATTTCTGGCTTTTGATTGCTCAGTCCTCTCTTACAATGGCTAATAATGGTTGTGTAAATATACAGAGGAACATCACCTGCTATCCCCATGGGTGTCAGCTCATGCATGCCTTGTGTGCACATTCCTGCTACCCAAATAACTACACAATTGCATCTTGCATATTCCCACCCTACAGCTACCAGACACAGGAAGTTTAAAGCAACAAATGCTTCTTACAGAAGGAACCTGAGCAGCTAATCCTTGAGCTTTGCCTTGTGCGTGAGCACGTGAAAAGCAGACATCTAATCCTTGCTGACCCAGTCCCTCTGGTCAAACACCCTGCCCCTTGTCACAGAGCTCATGGGTAGTAAATGGAGGGGTTCCCTCAAGTCCACATCCCATGCATGCGCCCAGATGAATTCCCATGCCCCATCGCTCAGGCTGGACTCCGCACCCTCCGTCTGCTGCAGCTCACTGCTCTGCCAGCCTTCCTCCAAGAGTTAATCTTCCTCAGTAGAGCTTCTCAAAGCTAATTAGAAAGAGCCTGGGCAAGTGTGGTGGCAGACACCACTGCACTTATCTCTCCACTTCCGGGGCTCTGCCCTTATCATTTAATTAAAGCTGCCGTCGTGCTTCCTGGCATCAGCTAATCAAGGAGGACACCGGAGCTTAAAGCAGCCTCTGCCAGTTTTCTGGGAAAGGGGGAAAAGGGAGAATATGCCCCAGAAAGAACAACAAAAGGGAGGAGGAGACAAAGAAAGAATCCCTTTGTGCTTGCAYTCCAGGGCACAGGACAGCAGGGAGGGACAGAGCCCCAGCCTCCACGCCAGTYTAACGGTGCAGCACCATGGTGCTATGAGCGGGAGGATTTAGGTCCCTCTCAGACAGAGAGACCTCCACAACATCAATCTGGGAGGGAGAGAAGGAAACACTCTCTAGTGCAGGTAGCCTGGGAGGCACTACAGCCTAGTCCCACCTCCAAGCAGGAACTGGGCCTCAGACCTCTCTCTGAGGCTGAAGGAGTTCTCCCAGTAAGACACATGCAGATACATTTTGWTGCCCGTCACCAACAAGGGAAGAACTGATGGATGCTACATGCTCCAGAAGCAGAGCAAGCCATTCTCAGTACTCCCATAAGGCTGAGCAAGTCAAGAAATGACCCACATCAAGCAATAACGTAATGAACATCCTGCCAGGAAAAATTGAGAAGGCTGAGGAACAAATTAGACTTCAGCAGAGGCAGGCAGGACACCCTGAGCCCAACAGAAAATAGAGCACCTCCAGAACACTGAGGAAGGAGCTTGCACCATGAGGGTGCAAGCAACAGCAACTGCAGCAACCTCCCGCATCAGATCTTCAAAGGAGAGCAAGGATGCATAAGGGCTGTGTAGCCCTTACAAATACTGCTGTTCGAAGGCATCAAGGATATGTGAACACAGCTAYGCAGGGATCCATGCTGGCACACATYCAAAGAGAAACTCAGCCATTTTCGGGCAAACAACCCCAAAACGATACTGACAGCTTCTGTGCCAAATTCCACACCTCTCTCCCAAACTGTGGTTATGTCTTAAAAGGAAATTCTTATAACCAGTTTGTTAGCATGGCTGAGACAGCAYGTCTTGTTCTCAAAAAACAGCTGGAACACCTTTGCTAAAACTTAAGGAAAAAAGAAAAAGAAATCAACCAGGGGGAAACTCAGCATGGAAAATTTAAGCTTTAGTGTTGGAAATCTGCTGAAATGATAAGCAGTTGAAAATAAGTCTTTATAATACAAAATGTCAAGCAGCCTAAGGCTGCGCAGTCTATATAATGATCCTCATTGCAAGTTCCAGAAGCTGCTCTAAAGGCGCAACCTGGTTGGGAGATGTGCRTGTGTGCCTGGCACACTCTGAGATGAAGAAATAGAGTAATTTTACCRGTCTTATATCAACACTATATGGTCCTGTCCCATCTTTGCTCATTTTCTTGTTCCTATGTCCTTCAAATGTCAGTACGATTATATGACCAAGAATCAGAACATTAGAACTAAAAAGAAATTAGTTTTCAGACAAATCAGTTTTCCGATCTCACCTACAGACTTGTGCTGGACTGGAGTGAGCAGGTAGCCACATGCCTAGTCTAGGCTGGATAGTAAGGTGCATCAGTTCATGTGCACAGGGATTTAAGAATACCAGTTTTCTTTTATGTGTTTGCTCCTTGGTGGCTGCCATTCATTGTATGCTTGTATTAAAGCTCTTGTGTCACGGAGAAAAGAACTGGCCTACGCGTGTCTGCCTTTGAACAAAACCATTGTTAAGCTCCATCAACAATTTAATAATCTTTCACTTGCAGGACGATGAATCAGGGGAAATTATTCTTGCAGGGAAGCTGGTAGCCACACAGCAAAGCATTGTTCAAGGCCTTTGAAATCACATAGGTGTTTAACTGACAAAAGAAATCACAACTTTATGAAAAGGACTTGCTTCAACAAGGGGAACTGGAAACAAAGCAAGCCAAGACCACTTACAGAGAAGCAATACAAGGGAGAAGGAAGAGAATCAAGTCAAGCCCCCAAAGAAACTTGGAGAGGAAATGAAGATTCTTAGAAACGGCTCTGGCAGAGAAAAATAAAGAGGGTGTGGAAAGAGGAAAAGAGCAGGTATTTATCCATCCACAAATACATCTCCCTGAAAAAACGCTCAAAGAAATTTGGAGAAATGATCTGACACCCAAATGAGGGTATCTGACACTTAATTGCTCAGATAGTTCTCAAAGATCAAGAGCAGCCAACACAGGAGAGCCTAAATCTCTGAACTCCCCAATCCATTTCTTCTGTAGTGAAGAGTCACACAGGAAACTCAGCTGAAAATTCACGATATTCACTCTTCAAACACCCACAGGCTCTGAAATCAAAAATCCACAGTGGAAGTTAAATGCAGAGACATTTTGTGGCTGACACATGGCAGGAATAGCATATGCACTGGTCAAATCCTTCTGTAGTGCAGCCAAAATACATGCCAAGAAATCAACCCAGGTGGTTAACATTTCTAGATTAAACCACTTGCCATCTTGCTGGCATGATTCCCCACTGAGGCAGTGGAAGGCTTTACAACATTGATGGCCACAAATGAGAAGAGCTCATCTTGTCACRCAAAAATTGAAGGTATCAGTGCTGCTGTACTTTGCTAAAGGTGAAAACAGAAGAATTTCACTGTGTTTCTGAAAATGGAGAGGTTTATGAAGGGTAAAAAGAACAGCTTTGTTATACTTTGTTTGGGAAGACACAGGAAAAAAGCCCAGATCCTGCAGAACGCCATTGCTCTGCCCTATTTTTCTTATTATTACGGCAGAAAAGGACTATCCTGCCATAGGGGTGAGGAAAGAGATGGAGTAGGGAGTATCAACCTCCAGCTACCCCTGGGTGTTGCAGTTTACCAAGTGCTGGAGGTTAGACGTGATAAAGCTTGCATCACTCAAGGGAATCCTGCCAGAGGCAGTCCTAAAGGCGTAGAATGAATAACACATGCTTTAAAGAATGCTAAGATTAATCTAGCTACCTAACATCCTCTCAGGATGACAGGGATACATCATCAGTTTGCACTTGAGGCAGACTGGCAACAGGAATTTGCCAGCTTTGTGACCCACAGAGCACGGCACAAGGGATCAGGAGAAGATTTTGATTTCATGGTCCACCAGAGATGTATCAAAACTTCCAGAATCATTCCAAGGGCATAATTTTTATGATTATTTTTTTCAAAAAGAAGCAGACAAGACAGCAGGTCTCCTCCTTATTCATAGTCCATAGCAATAGAAAATRTGTGTGTAGCCCTGAGGGAAGCAGCAACGTACCTATCTGAAAGAGCAGTGCAGAACTGGACAGACAGAAAGTGCAAAAAGATCTGTGATTTGAGAGGATTATGATCAGCAGCTGACCCTCAGAAAGAAGCCATTAATCATCATTAAGGAGGTTTATGTTCCAAGGGACCAAGAGGCTGAACAACCCAAGCCCTTAGTCCTATGATGTGGGTGAGCAAAGAAAGAAAATGGGGCAACCAAAATGGGTATGGGTAGCAGGGCTGACTCTGACAAGGGCAGTGGAGAACCGCCTGAATACCGAAAGGGCTCCGGATCTGGGAAACTGATAGGGTGAACAATACAGTTGTAGCAGCATTGTTTTCAGGAAAGGCAAGATATTTGCTTTCTCTCAGTGATTTATCTGCAGCTCAGTGGGTGCCGCTTCCTGCGTGGCAAGTAAGCAGYGAGTTGCTAGACGTGGAATACATATTTTCTTTTGCTTTTATTCATTTTCTTTCTAGATATAATAAGCCTTGCTTTTGTCAAGATCCCTGTTGTCTCAGTAATTTCATACAGAGATCCTTAAGGAATAGAGCTCTCCACACCTCTTGAAGTTTAATATCTTGGTTTAAGTTGGCATATTTCAAGTAATAACTTATAGAGCTAAAGAAAAAAAAATTACTTACATCTAATTGGCATAATACTAATTACCAGCAAAACATACCAGTCAAACATTGTGCCTACTCCCTCTCTGTTATTTTACATTCCCTACTCCATCTTCTCTTTCACTGGCAGCCATAAAACAATACAACATGCTGTTCTATCGCATCCCTTAAAAAGATCGTATCCTAACTCCTTCCTATCTCTCACTGTCTCCACGCTTCTTCAGTTCCAAGTAAGGTGATCTTAAAACAAACATAGACATATAACTGACTGAGAACTGCTCTTTTGTGAMCTTGTGGTCATGCTACTCCAGTATCCCGTTTTTCTCTTCCTATTCCCCTTCTCGGTCTCTCTTAACATTTCTTATATGGAGGGCTTATGGTCATTGACATAAGAATTTATCTGTAAACTATATGAACAGTTTTATCTGTAAACTTTATGAACACAGGTTAACTGAAACAGAGGCACACTTCCTTTCATCAACAGGTTGTTGAAATGGCTTTACTCCTGACTCACAGCATTTTGCCATTTTACCATAAATGATTTTCTAAGTGAAACACATTCAACCTGAGAATGTGATGCTTACCCTAGAATAAGTGCCTTGAGCATAAATCTAAGCATCTCCAAAGGCTGGCAGGAGCTCTGTCCCCATCATCTGGATTATGTTGTCATTAGCCCTGTTTTGCCGAATGCCAAACAGCTCTCTGCCAAAGAGAGCCCAGGCACAGTTTAGAGGTGAGCCAGTGAGCCCAGTGGAGGAACATCTCCCAATGCGCAGGATGGATGAGGCCACCCAGACTAAGAGATTTAACCAAACGAACATGAACTGTGTTGTTCTAGTTGACCTCAAAGTCCGAGAATAGACTTTGGCCCATTGTGCTTAGTGATACAACAGTGAAAGAGCACCCTCATAGGACTGAGTATCCATCAGACTCTGAGCACTCACATTTTTGCATTAGTGAAGTGCAGCCAGAGATGTGGGCTCTTGCCCCCTTCTTTCCCATGATGAGTTTGGCAGAAAGCTGTTGAAGAGATTAACCAGGAATCCCTGTATCCAGTGGAAAGACATAGCATCTTCTCCATCCTTCTATTGTTTCCAAAAACAGGAAACAGAGACAACTTGTCTCTGTGGGCCTCTGAGACCGTTCTAGATATGCTTGCTGGGGAAAAGGGAGCACACCAGGCACAAAGCACCTAGGGGATTTGAGTGCTTGCAGGTGCTGTCTACATTCACAAGTGCCCTTGAAGAAGTGAGGCATTGGGATATGGTCACTGCCCTCCCTTTRGTTACACAGCAGCAGAATACCATGCTCAGGAGAAGAGAGGTCTGAAGAGGGAGGAAACTGAGGCAACACTCACACAACATGTATGAGTGCAACATTATGCTGCTTTCTTCTTTAAGAGCTTCCCCCAATTCTGCTCACCCTCCTGTTCATGTTGAATAGAGGGCTGAGGTGTCAGACAGGGAGCCCATGTCCAAATACACTGCCAAGGGAAGAAGGAGCTAATTGCTATATAGCCTCTCTGCATAGCTGTTATGTCAGCACTGGCCCTTAACAGACTGCATGGTTGCATCAGCTCACATGAAATGAGCCCTAGTTCCTGCAAGAGAATCTCAGCTCTTCAAAAGGGAAGGCAAATGCATGGGCTGAWACGGTTAGATAACCTCTGAGTCAAAGCAACCTATCCTTGGTACTTCTTGCCAGGTGCCATGACTAATGTTAGATTTATGGAGTGTCCTCTCTGCAAGTAAAACAAAGAGCTGGCGTTACATTCACTTAATGGAGGTGACTTCAAATCAGGATAGATGAGAGCTTATAGGAAGGAGACAGGAAGAGAGATTCATTGATAGTGCAAGTACAAAGAATAATCCTGGGGAAGAGCAAAGAACTGAGACTGACATTTGACCTGCCTCAATAGTCAAGCTCCCATTGATTTCACTGGGGACAGGAACRAATCCCTTATCCTCTATCTCATGACTACAGGATGGATTTTCCATCTGAAAGATCTACAGCTGACCGATCCTTCAAACTCAGGCACAGGTTATAGAGTTCTTTTTATGAGAAAGAAAATTCAGAATGAAGTTCAGAAGCTCAAAAGAGAGACTTCGTAAGCTCCTCTAGCACTAAGTTGATACTCCAACCAATGCAGGTCCATTTACGTGAGAAGAGGTACAGGCAATCAGGTGGATTTATAGARACATTTAGGTGATTACAGAGGCAGACAGGAAAAATAATTGAGTTATATCATAGAGGATGGTAAATCAAAATGGTATATCAAAACTCTTCAAAAGGAACTTCCTAAGAATGTACACAGCACATTAGTTGAATACAGCAAATAGTCTGGGACTGCTGAAGAATCTTAGTTGTCTATTGTTTTTACATTTGTTTGGTTATTTTAGTTTAGCTATATTCTAAATATGAGTACTCACTTTGACTGCTAATTGCCCCTCTGCATAGCCCCTACTTTCTGCAAGTTCAGCTTTTTGTGGAATCGCATAGTAATCAGCATAGGAAAATTGCTCTGACTGAAGAGTAATCTGGCAAAAGTGATCCAGAAAAAAATCAGTCTGATCAGCTCCCTGATCCAGTTTGCCATGAAGCTTGACAAACAGCTGTGTTGGCACAACAGAGCACATGGCACAGGGACAGGGATGAGCAAACTAAGGCAGAGAGGAGGCAGCTGCCTATTTTGCCACTCTTGCTGAAAAAACACATGGGGTGTGGGCTGTGGTGAACAGGTTCATCAGAAGTGCTCATAACTCAGCTGTTGGCTCTCTCATGGATGTCACATGGAGCATCTGCAATTGCTTCCGAGCACCTGTCCAAAGACAGACTATCTGGGTCCCAAGACCTTTTCAAATGCATGCTTTAAACTGTTATTGAAAGTAGTAGACTGAAGGAGTTTCATCCTTCCCCTCATGCTGAGTGAATGTCTCCTACGGACAAGAAAGACCTGGACCAACTGGAGAGAGTCCAACAAAGAGCCACAATGACGACAAAGCTACTGGAGCATCTGTCATAGAAGAAGAAGCTGAGAAAACTGTGACTGGTCAGCCTGGAGAAGAGAAAGCTCMGGAGAGATCTTATTCAAGGTGTGAAAATATTTGATGGGAGAGTGTAAAGAAAAGGGAGSCAGACTCTTCYCAGTGGTGCCCAGTGACAGGATAAGAGGCAATGGCCACAAACTGAAACACAGGAAATTCCACTTGAATGTAAAAAAAAAATGCTATTTTCATGTGAGGGTGGCTGAGCATTGGAACAGGTTGCCCAGAGAGATTGTGGAGTTGACTGCACATGGTCTTGGGCAATATGCTGTGGCTGACCCTGTTTGAGCTGGAGGGTTGAACCAGATGATCTCCAGAGGCCCCCTCCAGCGCCAGCTATTCTGTGATTCCATGATTCTGTGAACAGAAAAGAGTGGTTCCAAAAAGCAGGATGAGTTTTGAGCTATCTCCCAATATTTTCTCCAAGCCTGGAGACTGTGCAGTATTGCCCAGCAAATGACCAAATTTCAGGTGGAGTAGTCTCTACAAGACACTCAGTCACAAGAGTGTGCTGTGAGTGTATTTTTATTTGGTTGKTTGKTTGKTTGTTGGTTTTCAATGTAGGGCTTCCAAATGGAAGAAAGAATAAAGAAAGATGRCAGAAGGATTTTCTAAACTCCATGGATTCAGAGGAGGAAGAATATGAAGGACATGAAAGAATGGAGATGGATATTCACTATTTCCCATCTTCTTGCCATAGACAGCAAAAGGGAATAGAAGGTATCACAGCCCAGCGCAGAACTGCAGGAACAGCAGAAATCTCAAAAATCCAATCTGGAATGCAGGAGGCACACGAACAGCTGCAGAGACTGATATATTCTACAACAGAAAGTACCTTACTACTGAAATATGTCTCTCAGGTATTGACTGAGAAGGATTGTCCTGCCTATATTTTTCATAAGCTTCAACCACAGTTCAGGAACAGAAAGGGTTAAAAAAAAAAAAGTCATCAGGATTAAGCAGGAAAAKTTGGTTACTTCAACCAATTCTTCTAGACATGTTCAGGATCTGTCAAGGGTCTTTGGAGAAMTTGAGGAGAGTCTCTTATGTGCATTATGACATAATCCTGTGAGGCAAGAAAGAAAATGTCAAATAAATTATTAAAGCTTTTTTTGGGCAAYCACTGAAAGAAGTGGCATCCTCTTTAGAAGGTCCTGAGAGGATTAAAGGCATTGTTTGCAGCTGGTATCAATGCATTTGTTACCAAACCCTCACAAGAAAATACATCTGTATCCTGTTCACCCTGAGATCCTCAACACAATTAACAAAGATGACCTGGTCAGCATAACGTACCGCGACTGCTCTGAGCTGAATGGTTCTTCTGCAAGAGAGAGTTTACTAAGACACAGCTTCGAGAAAATATGGAATGGAACAAATAGGGTGAGAACAAGTCTGAAATTACAGCTTAGACAGAAATGGCATGTGAAACCAAGATGGCGTAATCCATGACCGTTTGCAATCTGTTAGACATGTCTCTTGTGATGAGAATCTTTTCCCACATTGCTCTGCAGTAGCTATTAATAAAATCAGAAGTTATCTTTGGGGATGAACTAACATTACTTGAAAAAAAGTATATAGGGTCATGATTTCTTAAAAAGAAACGCAGATGCCTATAGAGCTGAAGATCACTGAGAAACCTAGATATCACTTGAAGAAGTAAATGAGACGCTGGTGATGGTCACAAAGATTGTAATTATAAATATCATAAATATTGAGTAGGACTTGGAAACTACTGGTAACAACAGAGCATCTAAAATAAGTGGTTTCAGCCCTGATCAATACTGAACATTAAAGAGGAGAGGGATGCAGACTAATAAGAAAAATATATATATATCTCCACAGTATCTCAGCTACAGAAGAGTCCAAGCACCAATCAGACATCTACAGCAGTACCAGGCACAGAAACAATGTGCCTATAATACTTTCTCAAGACAAAATGGGATATTTAAAGATAATGCAAAAAGGAGAATAAGTTTTAAGATCTAGGAACTTCATTCTGGCAGACCTGTGTTTCAAGAGGCTGAAAGTATTTTTTTTTTTTTTTTTTTTTTTTTTTTAATCCACTGACTGGAAGAAAAAGAATGACCATAGTAGCAAGAACTTAAAAAGAAGCTCACAACCAGATTGAAACTAAGCAGAAGATAGGAGGTAGTGGCTGCCCAGTGCCGAAACTCCATCTCATCACCATGAGATGTGAGAAGGGGTTGTTGGCTGTAGGGACCTCCTCTGAGTCACTTGCCTTTGTTGTGGTGTTGCAGGTTGCACACATAGCCTACGGTTACTACAAGCCAGGAGAAGCTCAGTTTGCATATGATGCACATGCATGCCCGTGGTGAGATTCTGAAGACAAACACTAACAGCCACATTGTTTCTGCGCCTGGTACTGCTGTTGATGCTACTGAGTACTGCAGAAAAGCTGTGGGCTATCAACTGGGCAAATCTATGCTCCTAAATGGATGCTGACAAACTGGGGATCATGCAGACAAAAATTATGAAAGAGAACAGAAGATGTGAACTATAATCAGAAAGGTAGCAAAGAGGAACAGGAGGAAAAATCTAAGCAAACTTCCTTTGTAAAGGTTGCCCAAAAGCCTCAGTTACATCCAAGGCCTGTCAGATGTTGTTGCTGCCCAGGAATAAGGCTGTAGATCTGTGGCGGCATCATAAGCAGATGGCAATGGCTGGGAGGAGCCTAAAGAGGTGTGGGAGAAAAGGAAAGGGGAGAGTCCCAGCTACCCAAATGCCTTGCCTTGGCTCTGCTCGCAGTAAGAGACATGACTCAGTTTTTGAGTTTATCAAAGAGAACTTTAAATATCAACTTGCTTGCTTGTCTTATACAAGTATGCAAAAACTGAAACACCTTCTAATATCAGATGGTAAGATTCAGTGGAAGGAAACAGGAATGCAGACTTATACAATTTGGAGCAGAGAGGATCTGCCACTGGAATATCTCACCAAGGGTCTTATACATTTGCTAACATTTGAAATCTGCTGTCAAAATTGTATCTTTTTAAACAAGTAGTTCTGTTCAGTCATGGCAAGATGCAGAAACCATTTAGTGAAATCTTGTGTTCTGTGTCATGAAGGGGTTAGACAAGGTTCTCTTTCCTGCTTTACAATGCATCAATACATTAATCTTTCTTGAAACAAAGAAAAGGAAAAGTCTAGACTGAAAGGATTGTATTAATCCAGCAGTCAGCCCTGGAAATGGTATCTCAATTCACTTGCTCAAGCTGCGCTGAGGTGCACAGAGGAGGTAGGAGACCATGAGAAAAGGCTGGTCTTGTTAGAAAAGCCTTTGGCTATGAATCAAGTGAAAGAGTTTTACATCTAGCTCTGCCACAAACTCCCAAAGCCATGCTGCTTGCACCTCTTACGTCAGCAGCCGCCCGGAGGCGGCTGATGCGATCTTGGCTTCACGTTCCAGRAGCAGCTGGAGACCTGCCTTTCAGCACAGAAGCACTGGGACCCTACAACTGCCCTTGCCTTTAGAAGGAATCACACTGAGGAACTGCCAGCATAACCAACGGGGTCACCCAAAGTGGCAAAAAAACATCTCAGTAAYGCAGGTTATCATTTTCTATTTAATTTCCTGTCTGTGGTGGAGTTCCCTACCTGGAAGGGGAATTGTGAGGGTAAACTCATTAACAAGGGAGGGTGTAAAGAGGATGGGGCCAGACTTTTCTCAGTGGTACCCAGYGACAGGACAAGAGGCAATGGACACAGAATGAAACACAGGATGTTCAGTCTGAACGTCAGGAAAACCTTCTTTACTGCGAGGGTGACTGAGCGTTGGAACAAGTTGCCGAGGAAGATTGTGGAGTTTCCTTCCTTGGAGGTACTCAAAAGGTATCTGGACAAGGTCCTGGGCAACATGTTCTAGGTGACTCTGCTTGAGCAAGGGGATTGGATTAGATGATCTCCGAAAGTTCCTTCCAATCCCAACCATTCTGTGATTCTGCAATTCTGTGATCTGTGAAGTACAGATACTATTGCACTAAACGCATTGCAGAATCTCAGGAGATGATTGTTAATTACATATTCAGTGCAGGTTTGTAATGGTGTGCATTACAAATGGCATGGGGTCCTACTTCAAGTAATGGGGATGAAATACATTAACTGTTTACCTCTGTCCTGTGGACTAACGAATGCAATTCAATACTTCAAGCAATATGTCATCATCTCACGTACCTCTATACCCACAGGAACAGAGTGAAGACAGCCTTAGTGTAACGTATTTCCTAAAATACAGGTATTTGAATTTTACTAAATTCTCACTATAATCAATGGAAAGAGACTGGCTACTTTCATAAACCAAACTTTGCATGCATTAGGATAGAGCTCTGGTTATGGTACAGTGGAAGCAGATGTCTTTAGCAAAAGCAACTGATAGCCAAGTGCAAGACTAAACTCAGCTCCTAGCTTATTATACCCCACAGAAGTGAAAAACAGCATGGCAAAACGTTGGGGAGGAAACAGTGGGCAGCTAGGTAAGATACCAAAGATGACAAATATCTGTGATGGCTGAGGAGCATATCAGCACCTAGATTCTGGAGAGGTCTTCATCAATAACATCTTAATTTCTCCTAAAAGAACTTGGCTCAGCCCCTGCAATCCAGCATTTTACTGCAGAGTGCACAGCAAAAGGTGTCCAAAAAAGGAGGACGCTGATATGTGTGTTAATCAAGTGAAGAACCATCTACAAAGGAAAGGCATGGATCTGTCTTCCAGTTGAAAAGCTATAAATAGCCTCGCATACTCTCTTATCAGATTGGTTCGGCTGCAGGGATAATCTCCTGGAGAAAGCAATGGAAGCTCTGTTACATTGGATATTTATAACTAGATGAAAGCCTAGAAAATACACAGTTGTGTCAGTCTTGCTCTCGTGCCGGGAGATAGGGTGTGTGGAATCCAATTAGTGTCTTCAGTTTAATATAAGGTCAAGTGTGGCTTAGTTTTCACAGACTCACAAACAAAATCTGACTTCTTTGAGGGGCCGATGCTTTTGACCAGCTGTAAAAGCTGAAGTAAGGGCACAGTAAGATAGTCCCCCACAGTGTCGTGTACCCTTCTCTGGTAAGCAAGACACGTTCTGTGCCAGTAATGACAAAGAGGTCGGCTGTGCCACATCTAGGGTGGGCAGACCACGGGAAACACAGTTCTAATAAACTGATCTAACACAAGGAGTACCTCTTAATCTCAAAATCACCTGGCCTGGTGCCAGTGTCCCCTGATAGTCTGCTAAATGGATCATAACCATGACCCTAGCCCCTGAAGTTCACTGAACTGTCTTTGCCAGATTATCTACACAGCACCACAACCTGCCTAGAGTTAATACCAGTGGATTTTCCAGAGCCTTGGCCTGCTGTGGCCTCCACTCTGAATTGGGGTTAGACAAGTCAGGACAGTTGCTGGAGGCACCAGAGCCTGACTTCCCAACAGCTGCCACCTAAAGGGAGCAAGACAGGGGGTGATAAGCAGAATAAGGGAAGAGTATCTCCTGGGAACTGGTGCGCATATCTGTATCGCACCTGGCCTTGTTTGTGGATGGCTATGTGAGGAATTTTGTCCTGGGCTGTGAACACATACAAGGATCTCCTGTGAAGAAGGGAACTCTCTAACTTATAGAGCAGGCTGAGTTTTGTGATGCAGGGAGTGTGCTTGGGTGCCCTGCCCCTGTGAGAGCCACTGCTGAKGGCAATGTCCCTGACCTTCCTAGGGGTCTGTTCATCCCCATGCCATCCCCTAGGGGAAACAATGAACATCCCAGGAAAGAGAACATCTCAAGGAGGAGTGACATGGCATGCCTACAAAACTCCATACTGATGCTCCCTCTAACAGCTAGCCAAGAGCCCCCTGCCCCAAACGTGGCATGGGGCCATGCACTCGACAGGATTAATTGCCATAACAGGAGAAGTCCTGGACAACTGAGTTCCACAGCCAGTGGCAGCCCAGCCCAGCAGTGAGTTGCCTGCCTGAAGCACAGGGACTAAAGGCAGCCCTCTCTGGCCTCCAACCCCCCCTGATCCTCTGCTCTCTCTCCACTTTCACCTTTCAGCCCTGCTGGTCCCTCATTTTCTCTGGATTGCCTAATGTTTTTCTCTCTTCTAGTCCTCTTGTCACCAGTGCCCCTACTATATCATTCAATATGCCTTTCTAGCCTCTCTTGCATCTGGCTGGTGCTTGAAGGCCCCAATACAGACCCTGAGAAAGTCCAGAATGGTAGCCTTGCTCCAGGAGCCCTGGGGAGCCTCTCCACACTGCTTTCACCAGCCTACAGGCTTGTAGTTTAGTGAAAAAAAGTGGTCTCTGTGACACTCCCAAACAGAAGGATACCTCATCTTGCAAGAGAATCAGATAGATTTGGGAGCCCTGCCAGATCTGGCACCACTCTGCCTTGCTCCAGCAGCTGCAGCACAGTGTCCTCCAGCATTACCCCAGGAATTAGAGAAGAAGGAAGAGATGTTCTGCTAGACCTTTAACACCATACATTATCTCAGACCTCAAGTATTCCTTAATAGGGGGACCCAGAAGGTTTTCAGGTCCCTAAACAATCTGAGCACAATCTCAACAATTTTCTCACTATGTAAAACCCTGTCCCAAGTCAAGGATGTCCTCCAGGAGTAGGAGTATAATTCAGGAACACCCTTTACAGCTCCTCTTTTTCCATCCCAGGGGTTCCTTTGGACTTACCAGCTCCGTTGTAACCTCCCCTCAGTACAACGGCACAGAAGGCAGAAGATACAGGAAAGTGGATGTTATATGCACAGCCAAAGACAAGTCTGAAGAAGCAACTTAAGCTGGTCAGAGAAGATAGCTTGGGGAAGTGGCTGGCTGAGGGTAGTCAGGCAAGCAGCACATAGGCAGCACAAGGAGCAGAACTAAAACTGAAGCTGTGCCAGGGACAGGGAAAAGCCAGCTCTCCTGCAGTGAGATTGCAGAAACACCTCTGCTAGGCTCTCAGGTAAAAGTGAACCTGACCAGGAGGTGACTTGAAGGGCCCAGCTGAAGGCAGGGCATGGTGTTCTGGGGTTTGTCCCCCCCTACACACACACACTTCTCTGATCCTCCATTCCGTGCATTTCCTCACCACAGTTTGAGATACTAAACCTGTTCTCCCTCTCTGCTCCCTGGGAAACTCCCATGGCTCCAACATCCACCACCGCACAGAGTGTTACATCACACCCTAACTGTTCCTATACTCCTGCCTTCTGCTCTGCCCCAGGGGCTAGGAACCCATGGGACCACCTGACTGCAAAACACAAGCTTTCCATCAGCCTGGGCTACAACACCCTCTGCAAGCATGTGTGCTGCCATCACAGAGCAGTCTTTTTGCCTCTCTCTCTCTGTCATACCAAACCCAGTTACCTCCTTGATGCTTCCCACTCCCTCCTTTTCTGTTTCTCTCCAGCTTTCCTCACCTTCATCCATTTCTCTCCTCCCTGCCTCATCCTGGCTGGCCTCTGACCTTGAGCTTTACCTCTCCTCCAGCCGCTCTGCCCCACCAGACCACAACTGACAAACCTGCCCTGCCTAGGATTCTAGTCCCATCTCACCCCACACCAGGGTAGGTGCACCTTTGAGGCTGAAGAGCCTCAGGTGCAGGGTCCCGGGAAGGGGGCAGATGTGTGTATTGCTAGCTCCTACCGTTCTCAGGGTGTTCCATTTCCCCGATGCTGCCGTCAGGTGTGGTGCGTTCATAGTGATCCTCAGGCAGGGCTAGAGGCCCAATGCGGGGCCCTGATGATGACTTGCTGCTTGGGGTCTCTGACTCCTCCAGCCCGCTGTCATAATAACTATGCTGGGAGGGATCCTGCAGGTCTTGGGCCTGGCTGGCTGCAGAGAACGTCACTCGGCGATGAGGTAACTGGAAAAGAAAAAAGCCAGTGCATCAGCCACCCAGTAGATGAAGATAAGTGGTGGTCATCAGATACAACCTCTAAACAGAGGCAGAACTCTCCCTCCCAGTACTCTCAGTATCACATGGAGTCCAACATCAGCCCTCGCCGCCTCTAAAGCCTGCCTGACAGGCACAGCTCCAGGCTGCATCCCAGCTCACACCACCCCATGCTGGGACCAAACACTGAACAGCCCCCACTCACCCTTGACCCAACAGCTCCCTCTGAGGACATTACCTCTCACGTCTCTTTCTCCTGACCAGCTTCCTCTTCCATCTCACAGCCACCCCTTGACAGACACCATCTCCCACCTCAGGATGAGACACAATTGTCACCCATTAGCATTGCGTCTTGAGTCACAGACTGGCCCCCAGCCTGAACGCCACTCTTTGTCTGGGGTCACCACTGCAGGGACACAGCTTTGCAGTCAGATTCAGTTCACACCATTCATGCTTCTGAAGACCCCCTATCACTGAACTCACTTCTCATGAGCAGGTCTCTGATGGGATCATCTCTTAGTCCAGAGCTTCCAATGACATCATTCCTCACCTTGCCAGCCTCTGACCTGACACCATCTCTCATCCTAAGAGAATCTCCATCAAGGGTCAGGATCACTTCTTTTGTCTGCTTCTTAGACATTTCAAAGCCCTACTCCATGATTTTTCTCCCCAGCTTTGCCTCATGCTTGGGAGGAGCTCCCTGTAAACAGCCATTAAGCTACATCATTATCCTCATTCAAGTCCTCCTGTAAAATTCTTATTTGTCATGATTACTGAGGAATTGAAAAGTATAACACAAATTCAGAGGGCAAAACCAGGATAGTAACAGCACAGAATGACACATAACCATTAAGGGAGAGAAAGAGACAAGAAATCATCCTATAAGCATAAGAGGAAACCCAAGGAAGGAGCTATCTAACGGGGATCTGAAGGTGATGGGGAGAGAGAGGAACCAATACACTTAAAGATGGCACAATCTAAGCTGAAGTGTTGAATGCCTTTTTTTGCTGCAGTCTTTACAAAGATTGAGTGGCAATCAGACATCCTACACAGCTAGCACCAATGAGGAAGGGGAGGGAATTCTGATTAACAGAGGGAAGGAACACACAGGGAGTATTTAGATGAGCTAGCTGCTTTTAGGTTAGTTGGACCTGATTAAATTCACCCCAGGTGCTTGGAGACCTGATTTAAGCAGCTTCAGAGCTGTTAGGGTTTCTTTTTCTC